>NC_069131.1:6297500-6620000 GCF_026914265.1 Mya arenaria | reverse complement strand
TAAGACTTAATCGAACAAAAATTTCACGTTGCATGGGGTGATATGATTAAATTCGGTCAGCTATGCGTCCTTTCTTGTGTATTGGTTTACAAGTGAAGAAAATGGTAATAATTAATACAGTTATATGGATCTATCAGGGTTAGAGTGCTTCAACAGTTGATTCTGGTGACCTCTAGATGTGTCCAGTTTTTAGACGATATATTAGGATGATGCACTATGATATGAGATAAGAACGCATACATTCTCAGACTGGAACCAAGCATGACACGCCTTGATTCTTAACGAATGAGCTAAACACTGCGCTAACAAACTTAATAAATAAATAAATAAATAAATAAATAAATAAATAAATAAATAAATACATAAAATAAATAAATAAATAAATAAATAAATAAATAAATAAACCCTAGAAAGAAATAAAGGAAGGAAGGAATAAAGGAAAGAAGGAATAAAGGCATAGAGGAAGGAAGGAAGGAAGGAAGGAAGGAAGGAAGGAAGGAAGGAAGGAAGGAAGGAAGGAAGGAAGGAAGGAAGGAAGGAAGGAAGGAAGGAAGGAAGGAAGGAAGGAAGGAAGGAAGGAAGGAAGGAAGGAAGGAAGGAAGGAAGGAAGGAAGGAAGGAAGGAAGGAAGGAAGGAAGAAATATGGTTAACAGATTATGCAATGTCAACATTTAAAGAAAAAAAAGAATAATGAAATGAATGAATGAATTAACGAATTAACGAATGAACGAATGAATGAATGAATAAATGAATAAATGAATAATTGAATAAATGAATAAAGAAAGACAGATTTAAATAAATGTATATCATAATACCTTTAGCCACGCATCCACTGCTCATGTTCTTGAATGCGGGTTTGCAAGCGCATTTGTTGTTGTTACATGTCTCGTTGGCGTTACAAAGCGCTTCATCTCCTGTACAGTCAGTACCAGGTGCTGAAATTTTGAAAGAAAATTAATGTGTCCGTGATTCTGGATATGCAAAATTGAACTGCAAAGCCATTACAAGCCCATCCGTACTTTTCTCAATTTAAATAGTGTTAACAGATAAAATACTGTAGTGTTATCATAATCACAAGTAGTCTGTAGTTTCTTCCCCAGCAACTCTGTTATAAAGAAGGCACGGAGCTCTTGAACCACAATTATAAAGTTTTGGAAATATGCTCATCCTAGCCTTCGAATCAGTATTAACTTGGTTTGTTTTAATATGTTAATGTTACGGCGGCGTTTTTCAAAGTGAAATTCAGGAAGATTATATTTTATTCCTTTGAACACAATTGAACTGAAAACCCCGAGTCTGTGTCTTGCGCGTGACACTTGTATACGTATTGTTTTACATCTTTCGAAGCAAAACAAAAAACTCTTGGCCAACATTGAAGGTGAAAGCTTGAAGTGAAAGTACGCCTGCATGTACATGTATGAGGTATTGAATGTAATCATTTCCTTTAAACCGGGACGCGCTGTCACTGATCGTGTTGAGGCGGTAAGCCCATATTAGCCAATAGGCAATAGTTTCATATGTGTGCATTGTGTTTTCTTCTGGCAGCGACGTGACCTATGTTTGGTGTTTTTGCCTTAATCCTCATCCCTTTAAACATAGTATTGGTTACGTTTTAGGCTTGCTGTGCTTGTCGCTAAGTTAGCATATGTGTATTAATATTGTTACCTTCAGTGCAATGTATCCTCTGTTCTAGGCTACGATTTAAAAAGGGCATATAATCATATTATACACAATCCCAGATTTGCGAGCGAACCGATTGCAGGCGGTGAAAGCTCATTTGGTGTTCGTCAAGATGACGCACCAGCTCCGCCCTTTGTGTAGTCAGGCGGTATTTTGGCGCGAAAGTTAAACCGCCCAGGCGTTCGTCTCATTAAGCAATGGTAAATTGTCGCGTTTTGGTGAATACTACCAAAATAAGATTTTATATCTGCTCTACAAAGATGAAGCGATCTATGAAAAATAGTCGACTTAAACCAATCATATAGATCGACAAAATACTCTCTACGAAAATACGTGTTTATATTTACCGTCAGATCTGCTCTACATGATAATGGGCTACAGTAAATAGGGTAAATCCTCGATTGTCATTGGTCAACAAATATGTGCGAGCACCAATGTTATCATTAAAGCGGCCTGCTTGTATTTCAGTCTTTTGAATACTTCTTTTATAAAGAAGTCACAAATACCATTGCATTCTATCTTAGTCAATGTTTGTTTTATTTTCTTAATTTCATTAACAAATTACGGGTTCCTATCTTTTGAAGATGTATGGGGAATTAACACTAACCTTAAATACATTATAAAATTTGGTAGCCGAAATTTATATTCAACGGACAAAAAGAGTAGTTTTGGATTGATGAAAATGTTCGGATCAGTGACAGCAATTGTTCATAAAACGCCCCTTACAGCGGTGTCCTACTTCACGGAACGACTATTTACAGCAGCTCAAGCCTTTTATACACAGATACGTAGATTCAGCATTCATATCATTTTAACCGATTTCACACAAAGCGAAAAGTATTCTATTATTCAGAATAATTAATTTAGATCTAACTGTACTTTCAAAGGATTGAGGGCATATATAGATAAAACTGTTAACATGTTAACTTAATTTCAGTTTAATGAATCATCTTATCTATTTTCTTAAATGCTGCACTCACCATTTTCACAGTCACTTCAGTATAACAAAATGGGTTTGCATCCAATCTCCTCGAAGGCCCAGAACGAAGTGGCAGATGAAGAGGTGCAGCCCGAATAGAAAGTGTTCAGCTTCAACGGGTGTTTGGTTTCATCTCATTAAAGCGACTGCCACAATTTCGTTTTCAGTTTTCTGCAACCGTTGGGCGTTTAAATTAAAACTAGGTTGAAACAAAAAAAACATAATAAAATACAATGTTTTCTTTTACTTAGCCCATATGTTGACATCAAGTGTTGTGCGAAATGTGGAACAAAATGCTTCCTGTGACTACAATGTTGACAAACCACGGGCATTAGACCAAAGGTTGTCGGTATGAACATTGTAGACAAAGCACGGGTTATAGACAAAATGTTGTATGTACCTACATTTTGGACGATGTACGGATCGTGGACTTAATGTTGTCTCGATGTACGGGCCGTAGGCCAAATGTTGCCTATACCTATATTTTGAACAATGTACGGGTAGTAGACCAAATGTTGTATGTACCTAAATTTTGGACAATGTACGGGCAGTAGATCACATGTTGCCTGTAACTACATTTTGGTCGATGTACGGGCCGTAGACCAAATAGTGTCCGAACCTACATTTTGGTCGATGTACGGGCCGTAGACCAAATGTTACCTGTACCTACATTTTGGATGATGTACGGGCCGTAGACCAAATGTTGTCCGTACCTGCATTTTGTGCGATGTACAGGCTGTGACCAAATGTTGTACCTACAATTTGGACGATAAATGGGCCGTACACTCAATGCTTCATGTACCTACAATTTTGAAGATGTATGGGCGGTAGACTTAATTCTGTGTTTGGGTGTTTGTTTGTGTTTTGTTGTATGTATTGTCATTACCTGAACACACTTTAACATCGACGTTAATACAGTTTTACTTTTACTGCTAATTCTCGATTAAAAGATGGCAAGTGGGAGTATATATTAGTTGAATAGTTGGAAAGACATTTTACAAACTAGTATCCGCTGACAACACTTAAGTCGTTTAAAAATGGCATTCACCTTAAAAGGAAGACCAACTCAATCCAATTATTTTGACTCATACTCTAAACTCTTGACCATAACAGTGGAGAGCGTTGTCAATTTCTGTATTTCCACTCACTGTATCAGCAACTATTAGTGGAGTGTGCTGTCATTATCTGTATTTCCACTCACTGTATCAGCGTCTATTAGTGGAGTTCACGGTCATTATCGGTATTTACACTCACTGTATCAGCGGCTACATGTGGAGTGAACGGTCATTATCTGTAATTCAACTCACTGTATCAGCGGCCACAAGTGGAGTGTGCAGTCATTATCGGTAATTCCACTCACTGTATCAGCGGCCACAAGTGGAGCACGGTCATTATCGGTATTTACACTCACTGTACCAGCGGCCACAAGTGGAGTGCGCGGTCATTATCGGTAATTCCACTCACTGTACCAGTGTCCACAAGTGGAGTGCGCGGCCATTTTCGGTTATTCCACTCACTGTATCAGCGGCCACAAGTGGAGTGAACGGTCATTATCTGTAATTCCACTCACTGTATCAGCGGCCACAAGTGGAGTGTGCAGTCATTATCGGTAATTCCACTCACTGTATCAGCGGCCACAAGTGGAGTGCGCGGTCATTATCGGTAATTACACTCACTGTACCAGCGGCCACAAGTGGAGTGCGCGGTCATTATCGGTAATTCCACTCACTGTACCAGCGGCTACAAGTGGAGTGCGCGGTCATTATCGGTTATTCCACTCACTGTACCAGCGTCTATTAGTGGAGTTCACGGTAATTATCGGTATATACACTCACTGTATCAGCGGCCACAAGTGGAGTGCACGGTCATTATCGGTATTTACACTCACTGTACCAGCGGCCACAAGTGGAGTGCGCGGTCATTATCGGTAATTCCACTCACTGTACCAGCGGCCACAAGTGGAGTGCGCGGTCATTATCGGTAATTCCACTCACTGTACCAGCGGCCACAAGTGGAGTGCGCGGTCATTATCGGTTATTCCACTCACTGTACCAGCGGCTACAAGTGGAGTGCGCGGTCATTATCGGTTTTTCCACTCACTGTACCAGCGGCCACAAGTGGAGTGCGCGGTCATTATCGGTTATTCCACTCACTGCACCAGCGGCCACAAGTGGAGTGCGCGGTCATTATCGGTAATTCCACTCACTGTACCAGCGGCCACAAGTGGAGTCTGCGGTCATTATCGGTTATTCCACTCACTGTACCAGCGTCCACAAGTGGAGTGCACGGTCATTATCGGTAATTCCACTCACTGTACCAGTGGCCACAAGTGGAGTGCGCGGTCATTATCGGTAATTCCACTCACTGTACCAGCGGCCACAAGTGGAGTGAACGGTCATTATCTGTAATTCCACTCACTGTACCAGTGGCCACAAGTGGAGTCTGCGGTCATTATCGGTAATTACACTCACTGTACCAGCGGCCACAAGTGGAGTGCGCGGTCATTATCGGTAATTCCACTCACTGTACCAGTGGCCATAAGTGGAGTGCGCGGTCATTATCGGTAATTCCACTCACTGTACCAGCGGCCACAAGTGGAGTGTGCGGTCATTATCGGTAATTCCACTCACTGTACCAGTGGCCATAAGTGGAGTGCGCGGTCATTATCGGTAATTCCACTCACTGTACCAGCGGCCACAAGTGGAGTGTGCAGTCATTATCGGTAATTCCACTCACTGTGTCAGCGGCTACAAGTGGAGTGCGCGGTCATTATCGGTTATTCCACTCACTGTACCAGCGGCCACAAGTGGAGTGCGCGGTCATTATCGGTTATTCCACTCACTGTACCAGCGGCCACAAGTGGAGTGCGCGGTCATTATCTGTAATTCCACTCACTGTACCAGCGGCTACAAGTGGAGTGCGCGGTCATTATCGGTTATTACACTCACTGTACCAGCGGCCACAAGTGGAGTGCGCGGTCATTATCTGTAATTCCACTCACTGTACCAGTGGCCATAAGTGGAGTGCACGGTCATTATCGGTAATTCTACTCACTGTACCAGTGTCCATAAGTGTAGTGCGCGGTCATGATCGGCATTTCCACTCACTGTACCAGAGGCCATAAGTGGAGTGCGCGGTCATTATCGGCATTTCCACCCACTGTACCAGCGGCCCTAAGTGGATTGTGCGGTCATTATCGGTATATTCACTCACTGTACAAGTATCTATTAGTGGAGTTCGCGGTCATTATCGGTATTTCAACTTACTGTACCAGCGGCCATTAGTGGAGCGCGGTCATTATCTGTATTTCCACTCACTGGTCTATAAGAGAACTGTGCGGTTATTATTTGCATTTCCACTCACTGTATCAGCGTCTATAAGTGGACTGCGCGGTTATTATTTGTATTTCCACTCACTGTATCAGCGTCTATTAGGGAAGTACGCGGTCATTATCTGTAATTCCACTCACTGTACCAGCGTCTATTGGTGGAGTGCGCCGTTATCATTTGTATTTGCACTCACGGTATCAGCGTCTATTAGTGGAGTGCGCGGTCATTATCTGTATTTCCACTCGCTGTATTAGCGTCTATTAGTGGAGTGCGCGGTCGTTGCCTGTAGATCCACTTACTTTACCTGCCTCTAGACATTGAAGTATTTGCATGGATGCTAACTGTCTTAAATTGAGTGTTAAAAGTGAGCTGTTTACCTTCTCTAATGTCTTTGAATAGCAAATTATATATACCATTATTTCGAGCTTTGATATTTAATTTCATTTGCACTTTCATAAATCTTAGACTTGTAGACTTGTAGAATCGTTGAGCCACGGGCTTTTTCTATCCCGCAAAACAGTAATACAAAGAAAACAATCACATTCAAATTAGACTCTTATCATGCTATTCTGTCAATTGTGTATGTTTGTGAGATCAGTTTCAATAGCTCAATAAAAGTGAGTATGTTCCTTTAACTGCGCGAGTTGTTTTGGTGACACGAGAGATGAAAATCACAGGCTATGCAAACTATGTTTGTCTTGGTTTATGCCACGTTAAAACCAATTGGTTAAATATTATAATATTACATCAACATGTAGTGCAATGCTTGGATTTGGATGGTTTGCTTATTTCAACTGAAACTCGACAAACCTGTTTTGCAACATTTGTTTGCTGATATAATGAGATTTGAAATGCATGTTTGCGTTCCGGTAGATAATCAGATACATATTTGGTCTTTTTTTCATAACTTAAACGTTGAGGAATACTCGCGTTAAACATCCGTACTATATGGTTTGTGATATGCATTATTTTTAAGAGGCGACTGTCGAGAAATCCGGCTGTAGGGTAAGTGCAGAGGTAAGCTCTCTCAGTTCTCACCAAGGAGTTCCAGGTTAATTCGATGTCCGGTTGCATAATATTAAGTATTAGCTTCAAAGCTGCCTTCTCAGTATATATATTGTCCTTTCGTTCATGAAAACTTGTCAAACTAAAGCTTTTCTTTATTCTCAAACTATTTAAATCAAACATTTTATATTGATTGATAAGATTTTGTTTAAACAAAGTTAAGGGCACAAGAGAAGCAGTAAAATATCCAATTGTCATCGGGTGTACAACTACAGAGGCAATTCTAGTAGCCATGCATACTATAATCTTAATTGATGGATGGTGCTTATAATAGATGTGTGAAGATAGCTAATCATACGACATTGGACATTCGACATTTTAAAATGAATACCTTGCTGGCATGAGATAGAACAATCGAAAATCAAGTTGAATGTAGCACTGGTACGACATTGTCCATCGGATATTCATAAATAAAAGTCGTGCTGGTACGACATTGGACACTGGACATGCACAAATAAAAGTCGTGCTGGCACGACATTGGACAATTGGCATTCAGAAATACAAAATTGGGCATTAGGCTTTTAAAAACAAATGTCTTGCTGGCACGACATTGGACAATGGACATTCAAAATGAAAGTCGTAATGGCACATTGGACATTCAAATCCGAGTATCATCCTGACACGAGAGTTGACATTAGACATTTCTAAATGAAAGTCGTGAATTGAACTTGAACATTGATAAAGGAATGTCTGGCTAGCAAGGGATAAGTTATTGGACATTCAAAATTGGTCGTGCTGGAAGAAAGATTTTTTTATCAATTTTTGAATGTCCAATATCGTGCTAGCATGACATTTTCTGAAAGTCCATTGTTCAATGTCGTCATTCATTTTTGGGTGTCCAGTGCCATGCCAGCACGACATTTTCTGAATATTCATTGTTCAATGTCATGCCATTGTGTTTTCCATTTTTGAAAGTCAAATGTCGTACAATCACGTTCTTCATTTTTGTCATCACGTTCTCCATTTTTGAATGTCCAATGTCGTTTTGACACGTCATTTATTTTTGAATACCCAATGTCGCGCAAGAAATTCGTTTTTGAATGTCAAATGTCCTATGTCGTTCCAGCAAGACATTCATTTTTAAATGTCAAATGTCAAAAGTCTTGCCAGGACGACTTTCACTTTTGAACGTCACATGTCTACTCTCGTGCCCGCACGACATTTGTTTTTGAATGTACAATGTGATCGACATTCAGTTTTAAATGTCCAATGTCGTGCCAGCACGACTCTCATTTTGAATGTCCAATGTCGTTCGTGCCTGCAATACATTTACCTTCGAATATCCAATGTCCATTGTTTTAAACCCTTGACCGAAATTGCCACCTATGACCTGGGCCGGTAATTCTGATTTAATTCATTCTTCTAAGTTAAGTCCTTTCCCATAGCTAAGTATCTCACTGGTCATATGATTAAATGAATAGAAACTATCTACTAAGTACTTCATTTCCATATTGTTTATGTAATAAACATATTTCATATAAAAAACTCCATTACTTATTATAATTTAGACTTAATAATATAAGGTTAATCGGCTTTAGAAAAGAAAATAATTGAGTTGTGTTATGAATACCGGTCCACTATGGGTAGCAATTCTTGAATTGAAGACCAATTACAATAACAAAGGTCTATGCTTTCAATAGATTGGCTCGCAAACCATGCGAGAATCATGTGTAGTTAGCACCGAATCATCGCATCACCGCAGTGATAGCGCGGTGCAATCACCGCGGCCACGGTGCGAGCACCTAGGTTACATTGTGGTATTGGTGGCCGTTGTCCACTTTCTCGTGTCAAGTTTTTTATTCCATAGCAAGCAAGTATACAAGTGGTACAAACGAGCTAAAAGTAGCAGACTTTATGTCCAAAGGTCACGTAGCCTTGCCTTAACCCCAGGCAATTCAAATATCACTACGACATGAATGTCATAATTATATATACATTTTTAGCAATGAAACAAAGCATTTCATCACTTTTAAATAATTTTTGGTAAATGTCAGAAAAACCGGTGCTAGCACCGTGGCCGTGGTGATACGGTGATACGGTGCTGCGGTACTAACTTCATGCACATGCGAAAATCAGTCACTCAGTCGGTGCAAGACCGTTGTCTTGTTTGGACTAGTTATTCTTTATTCAAAATTCGAATAATAGGGCTAAATTTAGGAAGTAACAGTTTTGTTTTCTATATATATATATAATCTTATTACATGTTATATAGTTTATATGGTTGTGTATGCATATATTTGTATCATTCTTATTTAGTCATATATTTTCTTAAGTTGTTATTATTTTGTTATGCAATACACATGAATGAACTAATTTTAATTTAAATGTACGTCAAGATCATGTTTTATGGATTGTTAAATATGACACCCTTAGCTTAAGCATTTGATATCTTGTCTTCGTCATAAACCGTGGGAATAGAAGATAGGCAAACACAGATTCCTTTTTTATTCAAATTGTCGGAGGTGCCATTGCAATATGTCATAACAATTAGACCTGTTTATTGCGAAGTATCATATAAAAATTAATATTTTCGTGCAAGGCAATTCTATTTTGTAATTTATATCACAAGTGTTACATATACCTTTTATAAGATGGGTTTGTCTATCTTCACCATTTAAGTAAATGTAATTTTCACTAACTTTCAAATTCGGGTTTATTCAAATATTCGTTGACAAATGTTGTTTTTTTCACTGCATAATTGTAATACTATACCATGGCACCACATGGACGGGTGGTAAGATATACTCCCGCAACCTAGACCATGGCGCCTCCTGGATGTGTGGTAATGTTTACTCCTGCAACCTAGACCATAGCGCCGCCTGGACGGATGGTAAGGTATACTCCAGCAACCTAGACCATGGCACCGCCTGGACGGATGGTTAGGTATACTCCTGCAACCTAAATCATAGCGCCTTCTGGATTTGTGTTAAGGCATACTCCTGCAACTTAGACCATGGCGCTTCCTGATCGGGTGGAAAGGTAAACTCCTGCCTCCTAGAGGTAGGGTAATGTATATTCCTGCAACCTAGACCATGGCGCCTCCTGGACTGGTGGTAAGGTACACTCCTGCTGCCTAGACAATGGCACCTCCTGTACGGGTAGTAAGGTGTACTCCTGTAACCTAGACCATGGCCCCTCCTGGACGGGTGGTAAGGCATACTCCTGCAACCTAGACCAAGGCGCCGCCTGGACGGGTGATATGCATACTCCTGCAATCTAAGATCATGGCCCCTCTTAGACGGGTGGTAAGGCATACACCTGTAGCCTAGACCATGGCGCCACCAGTAACGGTGCTAAGGTATACTCATGCAGCATAGACACTGGTGTATGAAGGACGGGTGGTAAGGTACACTAATGCTGCCGAGACAATGGCACCTCCTGTACGTGTAGTAAGATGTAATCCCATAGACAATGGCGCCTCCTAGACGGGTGGTAAGGTATACTCCTGCAACCTAGACCATAGCGCCTCTTGGACGGGTAGTAAGGTATACTCCTGTAACCTAGACCATGGCGCCTCCTGGACGGGTAGTAAGGTGTAATCCCATAGACAGTGGCACCTCCTAGACGGGTGGTAAGGTATACTCCTGCTGCCTAGACCATGGCGCCTCCTGGAGGGGTAGTAAGGTGTAATCCCATAGACAATGGCACCTCCTAGACGGGTGGTAAGGTATACTCCTGCAACCTAGACCATGGCGCCTCCTGGACAGGTGGTAAGGTATACTCATGCAGCCTAGACCATAGCGCCTCCTGGACGGGTGGTAAGGTATACTCCAGCAACCTAGACCATAGCGCCTCTTGGACGGGTGGTAAGGTATACTCATGCAACCTAGACCATGGCGCCTCCTGGACGGGTGGTAAGGTATACTCCAGCAACCTAGACCATAGCGCCTCTTGGACGGGTGGTAAGGTATACTCCAGCAACCTAGACCATAGCGCCTCCTGGACGGTTGGTAAGGTATACTCCAGCAACCTAGACCATGGCGCCTCCTGGACGGGTGGTAAGGTATACTCCAGCAGCCTAGACCATGGCGCCTCCTGGACGGGTGGTAAGGTATACTCCAGCAGCCTAGACCATGGCGCCTCCTGGACGGGTGGTAAGGTATACTCCAGCAACCTAGACCATAGCGCCTCTTGGACGGGTGGTAAGGTATACTCCAGCAACCTAGACCATGGCGCCTCCTGGACGGGTGGTAAGGTATACTCCAGCAGCCTAGACCATGGCGCCTCCTGGACGGGTGGTAAGGTATACTCCAGCAACCTAGACCATGGCGCCTCCTGGACGGGTGGTAAGGTATACTCCAGCAACCTAGACCATGGCGCCTCCTGGACGGGTGGTAAGGTATACTCCAGCAACCTAGACCATGGCGCCTCCTAAACGGGTGGTAAGGTATACTCCAGCAACCTAGACCATGGCACCTCCTAGACGGGTGGTAAGGTATACTCCAGCAACCTAGACCATGTCGCCTCCTGGACGGTTGGTAAGGTATACTCCAGCAACCTAGACCATAGCGCCTCCTGGACGGGTGGTAAGGTATACTCCAGCAACCTAGACCATGGCGCCTCCTGGACGGGTGGTAAGGTATACTCCAGCAACCTAGACCATGGCGCCTCCTGGACGGGTGGTAAGGTATACTCCAGCAACCTAGACCATAGCGCCTCTTGGACGGGTGGTAAGGTATACTCCAGCAACCTAGACCATGGCGCCTCCTGGACGGGTGGTAAGGTATACTCCAGCAACCTAGACCATAGCGCCTCTTGGACGGGTGGTAAGGTATACTCCAGCAACCTAGACCATAGCGCCTCCTGGACGGTTGGTAAGGTATACTCCAGCAACCTAGACCATGGCGCCTCCTGGACGGGTGGTAAGGTATACTCCAGCAGCCTAGACCATGGCGCCTCCTGGACGGGTGGTAAGGTATACTCCAGCAGCCTAGACCATGGCGCCTCCTGGACGGGTGGTAAGGTATACTCCAGCAACCTAGACCATAGCGCCTCTTGGACGGGTGGTAAGGTATACTCCAGCAACCTAGACCATGGCGCCTCCTAAACGGGTGGTAAGGTATACTCCAGCAACCTAGACCATAGCGCCTCTTGGACGGGTGGTAAGGTATACTCCAGCAACCTAGACCATGGCGCCTCCTAAACGGGTGGTAAGGTATACTCCAGCAACCTAGACCATGGCACCTCCTAGACGGGTGGTAAGGTATACTCCTGCAACCTAGACCATAGCGCCTCTTGGACGGGTAGTAAGGTATACTCCAGCAACCTAGACCATGGCGCCTCTTGGACGGGTGGTAAGGTATACTCCAGCAGCCTAGACCATGGCGCCTCCTGGACGGGTGGTAAGGTATACTCCAGCAACCTAGACCATAGCGCCTCTTGGACGGGTGGTAAGGTATACTCCAGCAACCTAGACCATGGCACCTCCTAGACGGGTGGTAAGGTATACTCCAGCAACCTAGACCATAGCGCCTCCTGGACGGGTGGTAAGGTATACTCATGCAGCCTAGACCATAGCGCCTCCTGGACGGGTGGTAAGGTATACTCCAGCAACCTAGACCATGGCGCCTCCTAAACGGGTGGTAAGGTATACTCCAGCAACCTAGACCATGGCACCTCCTAGACGGGTGGTAAGGTATACTCCAGCAACCTAGACCATGGCACCTCCTAGACGGGTGGTAAGGTATACTCCTGCAACCTAGACCATAGCGCCTCTTGGACGGGTGGTAAGGTATACTCCAGCAACCTAGACCATGGCGCCTCCTGGACGGGTGGTAAGGTATACTCCAGCAACCTAGACCATGGCGCCTCCTAAACGGGTGGTAAGGTATACTCCAGCAACCTAGACCATGGCACCTCCTAGACGGGTGGTAAGGTATACTCCAGCAACCTAGACCATGGCACCTCCTAGACGGGTAGTAAGGTATATTCCTGCAACCTAGACCATGGCCCCTCCTGGATGGGTGGAAAGGTATACTCCTGCAACCGAGACCATGGCGCCTCTTGGACGGGTGGTAAGGTATACTCCTGCAACCAAGACTATGGCGCCTCTTGGACGGGTGGTAAGGTATACTACCGCAACCAAGACCATAGCGCCTCCTGGACGGGTGGTTAGGTATACTACCGCAACCAAGACTATGGCGCCTCCTGGACGGGTGGTTAGGTATACTACCGCAACCAAGACCATGGCGCCTCCTGGACGGGTGGTTAGGTATACTACCGCAACCAAGACTATGGCGCCTCTTGGACGGGTGGTAAGGTATACTCCAGCAACCTAGACCATGGCGCCTCCTAAACGGGTGGTAAGGTATACTCCAGCAACCTAGACCATGGCACCTCCTAGACGGGTGGTAAGGTATACTCCAGCAACCTAGACCATGGCACCTCCTAGACGGGTAGTAAGGTATATTCCTGCAACCTAGACCATGGCCCCTCCTGGATGGGTGGAAAGGTATACTCCTGCAACCGAGACCATGGCGCCTCTTGGACGGGTGGTAAGGTATACTCCTGCAACCTAGACCATGGCGCCTCCTGGACGGGTGGTTAGGCATACTCCTGCAACCTAGACCATGGCGCCTCCGGTACGGGTAGTGAGGTTTACTCCTGCAATCTAGACTATGACACCTCAGCTGGTCCTAAACTATATTTTTGGCTTAGAGGGCTCCAAGCATCAGTGTGATAGATATAGTCAGACCTGCCGCGCGTGGGATTGAACAAAAGCATGAACTAAGTGTTAAAATACATAATACAGTGTTTCGAATGTCGTTACATATCTACCCTATTTGATATGACAAGCCTATCTAAAGGCTAAAATCATGACGCAAAGCTATGATTTATTATTGGGGATGTGTCAATGTATCAGTATCATTTGGAAGATGTAAATGTATTAATGTTTCGTTGTTCTTCTTAAGCCTTACAACTCTATACTGATTAACATTTCAAAAACAAAGGCTTCGTTACACCTCAATTTTAAGTTAACACCTTTTGGTGTTCCTTTATATCTTCCTTTTTCCATCGATTACAAGACGCGATTTTGGGTATCGTGGCAATGACCATGCGCATCCTTCTATTCTACTGTACTTATTAAAACACTTTGTTTACTTAACAAACATAATTTACTCTAAGTAGTTCAAAAGTTAATTATCTATGCCGTCGGAATGGCTGCTGTGAAAAATATTCAGTAGATCGTTCGGCATCAGCACGACTGTATTGGGTTATAATTGACAACAGTTTCTGCTTGATTTTATGCAATTCGTCCCTAATCGCTTGCTCTCAACGGCTGCCATTATAGGCAACCCTCGCCGCCCTTAGGCGTAAAAACGGTAGGTTTCGCTCCCCTAGTACACTCAAATGATGTAAGCCGAAATTGCACTCGGTTACTGAACAATTAAAAGTTACCATTGAAGTGTAACAACCTTGCTGCATATATCATGGGCTAAATGCAAGTCAATTGTAAGCATACTAGCCAGTGTAACAACCATGCTACATATATCATGGGCTGAATGCAAGTCAACTGAAAGCCTACTAGACAGCGCAACAACAATGCTGCATGTATCGTAGGCTGAATACAAGTGTTAACTGTAGAACTACTAGCCAGTGCAACAACCATGCTGCATATATCATGGGTTGAATGCAAATGCTATTTGCAAGACTACCAGCCAGTGCAACAACCATGCTGGATATACCATAGGCTGAATGCTAGTCAACTGTAGGCCTACTAGCCAGTGCAACAACCATGCTGTATATATCATGGGCTGAATGCAAGTCAACTGTAAGCCTACTAGCTAGGGCGACAGTCATGCTGTATTTATGTTGGGCTGAATGCAAGTGTTAACTGTAAGACTACCAGCCAGGGCGACAGTCATGCTGCATATATCATGTGCTGAATGCAAGTGTTAACTGTAAGCCTACTAGCCAGGGCGACAGTCATGCTGCATTTATCATGGGCTGAATGCAAGAGTCAACTGTAAGACTATTAGCCAGGGCGACAGTTATTCTACATATATCATGGGCTGAATGCAAGTCAACTGTATGACTACCAGCCAGGGGCATTTACATCTTTGGCTGAATGCAAGTGTTAACTGTAAGACTACCAGAAAGGGCGACAGTCATGCTCCATATATCATGGGCTAAATGCAAGTCAACTGTAAGACTACCAGCCAGGGCGACAGTCATGCTTCATATATCATGGGCTGAATGCTAGTCAACTGTAATACTTCTAGCCAGGGCGACAGTCATACTGCATTTATCATGGGCTAAATGCAAGTGTTAACTGTAAGACTACCAGCCAGGGCGACAGTCATGCTGCATTTATATCATGGGCTGAATTCAAGTGTTAACTGTAAGACTACCAGCCAAGGCGACAGTCATGCTGCATTTATATCTTGGGCTAAATGCAAGTGTTAACTGTAAGACTACTAGCCAGGGCGACAGTCATGCTGCATTTATATCTTGGGCTAAATGCAAGTGTTAACTGTAAGACTACTAGCCAGGGCGACAGTCATGCTGCATTTATATCTTGGGCTAAATGCAAGTGTTAACTGTAAGACTATTAGCCAGGGCGACAGTCATGCTGCATTTATATCTTTGGCTGAATGCAAGTCAACTGTAGGCCTACTAGCCAGTGCAACCACCATGCTGCATACATAATTTGCTGAATGCAAGTGTTAACTGTAAGCCTACTAGCCAGGGCGACAGCCGTGCTTCATTTATATCTTGGACAGAATGCAAGTTTTAACTAAAAGACTACCAGCCAGTGCAACACCCATGCTTCATATATCATGGGCTGAATGCAAGTGTAAACTGTAAGACTACCAGCCAGGGCGACAGTCATTCTGCATATATCATGGGCTGAATGCAAGTGTTAACTGTAAGACTACTAGCCAGCGCAACAATCATGCTGCATTTATATCTTGGATAGAATGCAGGTTTTAACTATAAGACTACCAGCCAGTGCAACAACCATGCTTCATATATCATGGGCTGAATGCAAGTGTAAACTGTAAGACTACCAGCCAGGGCGACAGTCATTCTGCATATATCATGGGCTGAATGCAAGTGTAAACTGTAAGACTACTAGCCAGAGCGACAGTCATGCTTCATATATCATGGGCTGAATGTAAGTGTTAACTGTAAGACTACTAGCCAGGGCGACTGTCATGCTGCATTTATATCTTGGGTTGAATGCATGTGTTAGTTGTAAGACTACTAGCCAGGGCGGTAGTCATGCTGCATTTATCATGGGCTGAATGCAAGTGTTAACTAAAAGACTACCAGCCAGTGCAACAACCATGCTGCATATATCAGGGCTGAATGCAAGTGTTAACTGTAAAACTACCAGCCAGTGCAACAACCATGCTGTATATATCTTGGGCTGAATGCAAGTGTTAACTGTAAGGCTACTAGCCAGGGCGACAGTCATTCTGCATATATCATGGGCTGAATGCAAGTGTAAACTGTAAGACTAATAGCCAGAGCGACAGTCATGCTTCATATATCATGGGCTGAATGTAAGTGTTAACTGTAAGACTACTAGCCAGGGCGACTGTCATGCTGCATTTATATCTTGGGTTGAATGCATGTGTTAGTTGTAAGACTACTAGCCAGGGCGGTAGTCATGCTGCATTTATCATGGGCTGAATGCAAGTGTTAACTAAAAGACTACCAGCCAGTGCAACAACCATGCTGCATATATCAGGGCTGAATGCAAGTGTTAACTGTAAGACTACCAGCCAGTGCAACAACCATGCTGTATATATCTTGGGCTGAATGCAAGTGTTAACTGTAAGACTACTAGCCAGGGCGACAGCCATTCTGCATATATCATGGGCTGAATGCAAGTGTAAACTGTAAGACTACTAGCCAGAGCGACAGTCATGCTTCATATATCATGGGCTGAATGTAAGTGTTAACTGTAAGACTACTAGCCAGGGCGACTGTCATGCTGCATTTATATCTTGGGTTGAATGCATGTGTTAGTTGTAAGACTACCAGCCAGGGCGACAGTCATTCTGTATATATCATGGGCTGAATGCAAGTGTAAACTGTAAGACTACCAGCCAGGGCGACAGTCATGCTTCATATATCATGGGCTGAATGTAAGTGTTAACTGTAAGACTACTAGCCAGGGCGACTGTCATGCTGCATTTATATCTTGGGTTGAATGCATGTGTTAGTTGTAAGACTACTAGCCAGGGCGGTAGTCATGCTGCATTTATCATGGGCTGAATGCAAGTGTTAACTAAAAGACTACCAGCCAGTGCAACAACCATGCTGCATATATCAGGGCTGAATGCAAGTGTTAACTGTAAGACTACCAGCCAGTGCAACAACCATGCTGTATATATCTTGGGCTGAATGCAAGTGTTAACTGTAAGGCTACTAGCCAGGGCGACAGTCATTCTGCATATATCATGGGCTGAATGCAAGTGTAAACTGTAAGACTACTAGCCAGAGCGACAGTCATGCTTCATATATCATGGGCTGAATGTAAGTGTTAACTGTAAGACTACTAGCCAGGGCGACTGTCATGCTGCATTTATATCTTGGGTTGAATGCATGTGTTAGTTGTAAGACTACTAGCCAGGGCGGTAGTCATGCTGCATTTATCATGGGCTGAATGCAAGTGTTAACTAAAAGACTACCAGCCAGTGCAACAACCATGCTGCATATATCAGGGCTGAATGCAAGTGTTAACTGTAAGACTACCAGCCAGTGCAACAACCATGCTGTATATATCTTGGGCTGAATGCAAGTGTTAACTGTAAGACTACTAGCCAGGGCGACAGTCATTCTGCATATATCATGGGCTGAATGCAAGTGTAAACTGTAAGACTACTAGCCAGAGCGACAGTCATGCTTCATATATCATGGGCTGAATGTAAGTGTTAACTGTAAGACTACTAGCCAGGGCGACTGTCATGCTGCATTTATATCTTGGGTTGAATGCATGTGTTAGTTGTAAGACTACTAGCCAGGGCGGTAGTCATGCTGCATTTATCATGGGCTGAATGCAAGTGTTAACTAAAAGACTACCAGCCAGTGCAACAACCATGCTGCATATATCAGGGCTGAATGCAAGTGTTAACTGTAAGACTACCAGCCAGTGCAACAACCATGCTGTATATATCTTGGGCTGAATGCAAGTGTTAACTGTAAGACTACTAGCCAGGGCGACAGTCATTCTGCATATATCATGGGCTGAATGCAAGTGTTAACTGTAAGACTACCAGCAGGTGCAACAACCATGCTGCATATATCTTTGGCTGAATGCAAGTGCTAACTGTAAGCCTACTAGCCAGAACGACTGTCATGCTGCGTTTATATGTTGGGCTGTATGCAAGTGTTAACTGTTAGACAAGGCGACAGTCATGCTGTCTACTAGCCAAGGCGACAGTCATGCTGCATTAATTTTATATGTTGGGCTGAATGCAAGACAGTGTTAACTGTAAGACTACCAGCCAGGGCGACAGTTATTCAAGTTGGTATTGGCTTAGATCGGCTTTAATGCTCTTGGTTTGCAATTATTGATACATGACGGGACGAGTAACTCGTGTTTGCTGACCAATCCGAGGCGCTAATCCCAACCTTTATTAATTAAGATATGTTTGTGTACGTGTAGTTGTTACTTGACGTTGTTTGCCTTCAAGGCGTGTCCATTAAGTTTCTAAGAAAATAAGAATGCCAAATAATTCCAACAATTAAATTTTGCAAGTTTTATTTTATATACGATTTACAAATGTGGTTAACAGATTATGCAATGTCAACATTTAAAGGTCTCCCTCTCCACTGTCCGTGGAAAGATCATAAAACCATTGACTGAGTTAAATAAACAATAAGTAGGCGTGAATATATGACATAATGGTTTGTAGAACTACGTCTGACATTAAAGCAACTCTATGAAAATATATAACCAGGTGTATACATGCAATATGAGGGTTAATGTGGAGTGTGTAAATATTATATTCAATACATCACAATTGTAGCGGTATTCAAAACAGTTATTGTGTAATTATATCTAGTTGTCAATTAACATTATCTTCATTAACATTAAAATATCTGAACTTATGAAATTGATAAGCATTTATAATTTTGTATTTAACTTTGTATTCACTTTCATACGTAGTTCTTCTAAAGTATTCAGTGTCGAAGGTTGCTTGTCCTAACATATCTTCTTGGCCAAGAGGGCTCCAAGAATCAGCGTGATAGATATGGTCAGACCTGTCGCGCCTGTAAAGAAAATGAATTGTGTCAAATAACATAATACAGTGTGTCAAATGTCGTTACAAAACATTGTATTTGACGAGCCTATCTAAAGACTAAAATCATGACTCAAAACTGTGATTTATAATTGGAAATGTTTAGATTAATCAGTATCTTTTGGAAGATGTAAAATATTTTTAAGTCTAACAACTCTATACTGATTAACATTTTTTAAAGCAAAGGCTTCGTAAGACATCAATTTCAAAGCAATTAAAAATACTTTATATTGTCCTGTTCTTAAATAATCCATGGATAATAATGCCCATACATATGCTAATGTATCAATATTTACACCCCAACTTCCATTTCTTAAATGAACTGCCTTTCGGCAATTGCGTTTATCAATCGATGAAAGCAACATCTTCGGATATGTTCGGATTGTAATTTATTGCATAACCATATACATGAAAACTATTGATCTTGTTATTGTTTGTACTGTGTTAGCAGGTCCCGTAAAATATAAATCTACATTTTAAGTGATAATATATTATATTTTAAATGTATTGTTGCCAGAAGTGTTTCAATTTTACGATTTAAAATGATTTCATGTGGTTGATCTTTTCCCGCGTTATCGTGACGTCATTTGAAAAAATGTTTCCGGTTACATTCGGGTCGTTCTATTTACAGAAAGGGTATGAACGGATTACTGAAAAGTTTTCTTAAATTAAATGAAGTTTTTTTTAACAATTCTTGAATAAAAAAATGAACTATTGGTGTAAATATAAGGAATGAATTGCGGGGTTGGTGCCATTATCGGGGTATGCACGCAATTGTGTTGGTCAAAGTACGCGTGGAGTCAATGATTTCTACACACGATTCATATAAAGGCAGGGGGTATCACAAATATGGTGGACAAGTAATCACTGACGAACAATCAATCCCAATGTCCAAGACAGTGACATGAAGACACTGATAGTATACTATATACCAAGGTGACAATTATTGACATAGCTTAGAGACCACTCACCATTGTCGGATTGGCACATTGAGGCCTTCCAGGAATATCCTGTCATGCAGCCACATTTGCTAGTGGTGTTTTTACAGACGCCCTTGTCTCCTAAATTCCCTGATTGACAGTCCGTGTTGGCGTTGCATGAATCATCGTATCCTTTAAAAGAAAGATGAAATATTGGGACATGACGACATATAAAGATCATTTGTTTGAGGGTATTTATTTAGACAATGGCAGGGCTCTATAAATATTACATATCTGCAGGCAAAATGCATACTAATAAATGGATCTATAAATCAATAAAAAATGTATACATATTGACACCACCGACCTTTGCTGCACATGCTCATATACATGGAGTATCCGGTCATGCAGGCACATTTGCCGGCTGTGCAGGTGCCATTAGTTCCTAAAGGCCCTGATTTACAGTCATCGGGTGTTGTGCAATTATCGTTGTATCCTTTAAAAGAAAGATGAAATATTAGAACATAACGACATATCACAATCATTTATTTGTTTAAGGTATCCATTTTGACAAAGGCAGGGCTCTGTACATATAACATATCTGCAGACAAAATAAATGATGAAAATCGATCAATAAATCGATGAAATAAATATACATATAAACACCACCGACCTCTAAGCAACTGTTCATATACAAGCAGTAGCCTGTCTTGCGCATGTACTGATACTAAGATATAAAGACATACCAAAATTCAATTAGATAAGTCTATATTATTATGTGGCAATAAAATTAGATGCTGCACGTTCGATAGAACAAAATTTATTTATTAGTTAAAACAAGATTTTGTGCACATATTACAAACCTCTTAGTGTTATTTTTTAAATGTCTGTGCTCATAACTCAAACAAGCCTCAATTTTAGGTTTAAGTTATTCACGATAGTGGTTGGTCGATAAATTATGAAAACGAAGGGTATACAATTTAGATTATGATAATCATTTAAGACTTAAGCGGGAACAAATATCTCGTTGCAATGGGTGATATGATTCAATTCGGTCAGTTATGCGACCTTTCTTATGTATTGGTTTACATGTAAAGAAAATGGTAATAATTAATACAGTTTTATGGATCTATCAGGGTTAGAGTGCTCTAGTGTAAAGTTGAATCTGGTGACTGCTTGATACGTCCAGGTTTTAGACGATATATTAGGATGATATAGTATGATAAGAGATATTAAGTTAAGAACGCATGCATTCTCAGGCTGGAATCAAACATGACACGCCTTGATTCTTAGCGAATGTGCTAACCAAATAAATAAATAATAAATAAATAGATAAATAAATAAATAAATAAATAAAATAATAAATAAATAAATAAAAAATAAATAAATAAATAAATAAATAAAAAAATGCACGCACGCGTGCATGCACGCACGCACACGCACAAAAGAAAGAAAGAAAGAAAGAAAGAAAGAAAGAAAGAAAGAAAGAAAGAAAGAAAGAAAGAAAGAAAGAAAGAAAGAAAGAAAGAAAGAAAGAAAGAAAGAGTGAGTGAGTGATTGAGTGAGTGAGCGAGCGAGCGAGCGAACGAACGGGAGGGAGGGAGGAAGGCAGGAAGGAAGGAAGGAAGGAAGGAAGGAAGGAAGGAAGGAAGGAAGGAAGGAAGGAAGGAAGGAAGGAAGGAAGGAAGGAAGGAAGGAAGGAAGGAAGGAAGGAAGGAAGGAAGGAAGGAAGGAAGGAAGGAAGGAAGGAAGGAAGGAAGAAATATGGTTAACATATTATGCAATGTCAACATTTAAAGAAAAAAAAGAATAATGAAATGAATGAATGAATTAACGAATTAACGAATGAACGAATGGATGAATGAATAAATGAATAAATGAATAATTGAATAAATGAATAAAGAAAGACAGATTTAAATAAATGTATATCATAATACCTTTAGCCACGCATTCACTGCTCATGTTCTTGAATGCGGGTTTGCAAGCGCATTTGTTGTTGTTACATGTCTCGTTGGCGTTACAAAGCGCTTCATCTCCTGTACAGTCAGTACCAGGTGCTGAAATTTTGAAAGAAAATTAATGTGTCCGTGATTCTGGATATCATCATGCATCACCTGTGCAGTTGGTACCAGGTGCTGAAATTTTGAAAGAAAAGTAATGTGTTCGATGTTCTAGATAATGCGAAATGGAACTGCAAAGCCATTACCAACTGATTTATTTCATGACTTCTTTATTTTTTTAGTAAAATTGACATTATTGATGATGTTACAAACACCGCGTACTCCTTCTGTTTCTACACAATCCCGCTTAACAAAACATATGTAGCGAGTTTGAAGGTAAGGCCAAAAAATGGTTTGGTTAGGCTTACATCCTTTTCCGAAACCGGTAGTGTAAGTAGGCCATTTTTGATATAGTTCTATCTAAGCTTTATATAATAACGTAATTGTCATCTTTTTAGAATGATGTTAAATCGATATTCTGAATAAAGCTTTAAAGGCTTTAAACTACATATTAAAACACAGACTAATAAAAAGAAAAAGAAAAAAAATGTTTTATTTTTTAACAGCTGACATTTAAAAACGGTAGGGTCGGCGCCTATTTCGTAGGTAGGGTAAGGTAACCCAAACCTTATGTATTTTTAGGCCTAAGAAGTCGTGAATACCGCGTATTATAGTCTCTTTTTAACTGTGCACTTTCGCATAACTTCGCACATAGCGGGAATTCGTACAGTTCCCAATTTTAGATATAAACAACATTTGGTAGTGTCTTTTGATGGGACAATACAAACAACATATTTGGATCCTTATTCACACTCACCTAAGTAAACACTTTTTTTTTAAATCGTTTACATCGTAAACTACTACTTTTATTTACATCTGCAACTTATATTTGAAATTTGAAACAAGTATCTAGAAACAAGGAACATTATAAAATAAAGTTATCTTCATAGTGAATTAAGCTTTTCTTCCGGTGTGGACAAGACAGGCCAATGTGAAGTAGATTTCAAGAAGATAGACAGTAGGTTATGATATTTATATTCACGTTCTCGGAAGGTATGAACTTCATAATGGTATCTATTGCCTGTTTTTAAAGCACAGTATGAAAATGAAATAAAATGAAAAGATCAGGTTTTTCTCCAAAGGCCCACTTTTTTATCACATCAGTAATAATCATTAATAAACTTACCGCCCTCGACAGAAACGTAGGACATCGCCACCACCACACCAACCGCCAGTAGCCAGTACTTAAACTCCTGCAACATGAGTCATAGTGTTAAAAGATCAAATACCGTAGTGTTATCATGATCACATGTAATCTGGAGTTTCTTCCCCTGCAACTCTGTTAAAAAGGAGACAGGGAGCTCGACAATAGCACAAGCTGCTATAGAGAGAAGAGAGAAGAAGCGAACGCCGGGCTCCATCTTTACCATATATGTTAATGAAATAAAACAAATTAACCACATTCGACAATCTTGATCCACAATTATAAAATTTTGGAAATGTGCCCATCCTAGCCTTCGAATCAGTATAAACTTGGTTTGTTTTAATCTAGTAATGTTACGCTGCTGGAGTGGAATTCAGGAAGATTATATTTTATTAAAGTTCATCCTTTAAACTCAATTGAACTGAAACCTCAGAGTTTATGTCTTGCGCGTGACACTTGTATAATATTGTATACATCGTTCGAAACAAAACTAAACAATTCTTGGTCAACATTAAAGGTGAAAGCTTGAAGTGAAAGAACGCCTGCATGTACATGTATGAAGTATCAAAAATAATAATTTCCTTTAAATCGGGACGCGCTGTCACTGATCGTGTTGAAGCGGTAAACCCATATTAGCCAATAGCGATAGTTTCATATGTGTGCATTGTGTTTTTTTTTCTTGTAGCGCCGTAACCTTTGTTTGGTGTTTATGGCCTTAATCCTCATATAGTATTGGCTAACTTCTACCGTCCGGACAAAACGTTTGATCCGAATATAATTGATATCTATAGTCTCCTTACTAGTTGTGTGTGGCCTATATATTTGTTAGAGCTCAATTTAGCGATTTACAGAAAATAGAGCGAGCGAAGCGAGGCCGCAGGCCGAGAAAGCTTATTTGGTGTTCGACAAGATGACTCACTAGCTCTACCCTTTGTATAGTCAGGCGGTAATTTGGCGCGTAAGTTAAACCGCCAAGGCCAAAAATGGAAAAGCACCGTAACATGAACATTTATAATATATATGTATTTCGTTTAAAAATCAACAAATTGCTTATATTTAGATTATTTTGAATTACCTAGGTATGTTTGCATCGTACATAACTTGACTGGAATGACCTCGTTAAGCTTTTTA
This sequence comes from Mya arenaria, assembly GCF_026914265.1. Lineage (NCBI taxonomy): Eukaryota > Metazoa > Mollusca > Bivalvia > Myida > Myidae > Mya > Mya arenaria. Next base: position 6,595,435 of record NC_069131.1, on the reverse strand, counting down.
TTGATACTGATCAATAAAAGATTGCACAATTTGGAACCAAATTTGTTTGATTGGTTGTTTATTATAAAGAGCACTTTAAAGGAAGAAACGTAGATTAATGTTGTATTTGAATATTGTCACATCGATATTTAAACATGATAATTTTGCACTCAATACTACGAATAGAAGTGTTTAAATCTGCTCTACATGATATTGAGCTACAGTAAATAGGGTAAATCCTCGATTGTCATTGGCCCACAAATATGTACGAACACCAATGTTATCATTAAAGCGGCCTCGTCGTATTTCAGTCTTTTGAATACTTCGTTTATGAAGAAGTCACACATGACATTGCATTCTCTCTTAGTAAATGTTTGTGGTATTTTCTTAATTTCATTAACAAATTACGGGTTTTGAAGATGTATAGTGAATTAACACCAACCTTTAAAACATTCTAAAAGTAATATCATTTGGTAGCAGACATTAATTTAACGTTCAATGGACAAAAAGAGTAGTGTCGAATTGATAAAAATGTTCGAATCAGTGACAGCAATTGTTTATAAAACGCCCCTTACAGCTGTGTCCTACTTCACGGGACGACTATTAACAGCTGCTCAAGCCTTTTATACACGGACACATAGATTCAGCATTCATAGCATATTATTCCATTTCACACAAAGGGAAAAGTATTTTATTTCAGAATAAATTAATTTAAATACAACTATATAATTTCAAAGGATTGAGGGCATATATAGATAAAACTGTTAACATGTTAACTGTAATTTCAGTTAAATGGATCATCTTATTTATTGTCTTAAATTTACTTGCCAAATGATTAGCTGCTTTTTTAGCCGAATTCCGCTTTTTAGTTTTATTTCTAGCATGCAATTTCTACATTATAATGTTTTATACGTGTCCAGAACTTAGTTCTAATTGATTTCTTCAGATAAACGCGTAATTATTATAATACAGTGGCAACATCTCTGACAGGCCTAGTTGTCAAAAAATACTTATCACTTTGTTAAGAGACACAAAGTGCAATGCCTAACAGACATTTAAAGAGAGGCACCGATCGTCACGAAACAGAAAAAAACAGCTGTTTGTTTCAAAACGCAGAATAAAATATTTTCGAATGATTTCATACACCATATTTAAACTAAATATTGTTAGAAGAAATAATGTTGAACACAAGAAATGCTGCACTCACCATTTTCACAGTCACTTCAGTATACCAGACCGAGTTTGCATCCAATCTCCTCGAAGGCCCAGAACGAAGTGGCAGATGAAGAGGTGCAGCCCGAATAGGAAGTTTTCAGCTTCAACGGGTGTTTGGTTTCATATCTTTAAAGCGACTGCCACAATTTCGTTTTCAGTTTTCTGCAACCGTTCGGCGTTTAAATTAAAACTAGGTTGAAACCAAAAAAAAAAAAAAAGACAATGTTGTTTTTTTACTCAGCCCATATGTTGACATCATGTGTTGTGCTAAATGTGGAACAAAATGCTATCTGTGATTACAAATATACAAAGAACGGGCAGTAGACCAAAGGCTGTCGGTATGAGCATTGTAGACAAAGCACGGGTTATAGAAAATGGTGTCTGTACGTACATTTTGGACGATGTACGGATCGTGGACTTAACTTTCTGGACAAAGTATGGGTCGTAGACAAAAAGGTGCCTGTAACTAAACCATGAACGACGTACGAGCTGTTGACAAAATGTTGCCTGTTACTACTATTTTGACGATGTACGGGCCGTAGACCAAATGCTGCCTGTACCTACATTTTGGACAATGTACGGGCTGTAGACCAAATGCTGCCTGTACCTACATTTTGGACAATGTACGGGCTGTAGACCAAATGCTGCCTGTACCTATATTTTGCACGATGTTCGGGCCGTAGACTATATGTTGCCTTTACCTACATTTTGGACGATGTACGAACCGTAGACTAAATGTTGCCTGTACCTACATTTTGGACGATGTACGGGCCGTAGACTAAATGTTACCTGTACCTACATTTTGGACGATGTACGGGCCGTAGACTAAATGTTGCTTGTACTTACATTTTTGACGATGTACGAACCGTAGACTAAATGTTGCCTGTACCTACATTTTGGACGATGTACGGGCCGTAGACCAAATGTTGCCTGTACCTACATTTTGGATAATGTATGGGCTGTTGACAAAATATTGTCAGTACCTATATTTTGACGATGTACGGGTCGTAGACCAAATGTTGCCAGTACCTACATTTTGGAAGATGTACGATCCGTAAATCAAATGGTGTATGTGCCTACATTTTTGACGATGTACGGGCCGTAGACCAAATGTTGCATGTACCTACAATTTGGACGATGTACGGGCAGTAGACCACATGTTGTCTGTACTTACATTTTGGACGATGTATGGGCTGTAGACCAAATGTTGTCTGTACTTACATTTTGGGCGATGTACAGGCCGTAGACTAAATGCTTTATGTACCTACATTTTGGACGATGTATGGGCCGTAGACTTAGTTCTGTGTTTGGGTGTTTTGTGTTTTGTTGTATGTGTTGTCATTATCTGAATACACTTCGACGTTAATACAGTTTCACTTTTGCTGCTAATTATCGCTTGAAGGATGGCAAGTGGGAGTATATATTTGTTGAATACATGTAGTTGGAAAGATATTTTACAATCTAGTATACGCTGACGACACTTACGTCGTTCAAAAATGGCATTCATCTTATTAAGGAAGACAAACTCAAGCCCATTATTTTGACTCATATTCTAACCTTTGACTATAACAGTGGAGTGCGCGGTCATTATCTGTAATTCCGATCACTGTATAAGCGTCTATTAGTGGAGTGAGTGCGCGGTCGTTTTCTGTATTTCCACTCATTGTATCAGCGTCTATTAGTGGAGAGCGCGTTCATTATCTGTATTTCCACTCAATGTACCAGCATCTATTGGTGGAGTGCGCGGTCACTATCTGTACTTCCAATCACTGTATCAGCGTCTATTAGTGGAGTGCACGGTCATTATCGGTATTTTCACTCATTGTACCAGCGTCTATTAGTGGAGTTCGCGGTCATTATCTGTGTTTCCACTCACTGTATCAGCGTCTATTAATGGAGTTCGCAGTCATTATCGGTATGTCGCCTCAGTGTATCAGCATCTATTAGTGGAGTTCGCGGTCATTATATGTATTTCCTCTCACTCTATCAGCGTCTATTAGTGGAGAACGCGGTCATTGTCGGTATTTCAACTCACTGTATCAGCGTCTATTATTGGAGAACGCGGTCATTGTAGGTATTTCCACTCACTGTATTAGCGTCTTTTAGTAGAGTTCGCGGTCATTGTCGGTATTTCCTCTCACTGTATCAGTGTCTATTAGTGGAGTTCGCGGTCATTGTCGGTATTTCCACTCACTGTATCAGCGTCCATTAGTGAAGAACGCGGTTGTTATCTGTATTTCCACTCACTGAATCAGCGTCTATTAGTGGTAAGCGGTCATTATCGGTATTTCTACTCACTTTATCAACGTCTATTAGTAGAGAGCGCCGTCATCTGTATTTCCACTTACTGTATCAGCGTCTATTAGTGGAGAACGCGGTCATTTTCGGAATTTCCGCTCACTGAATCAGCGTCTATTAGTGGATCGCGCGGTCATTATCTGTATTTCCACTCAATGTACCAGCGTCTATTGGTGGAGTGCGCGGTCATTATCGGTATTTCAACTCACTGTATCAGCGTCTATTAGTGGAGTGCGCGGTCGTTTTCGGTATTTCCACTATTTGTAACAGCGTCCATTAGTGGAGAGAGCGGTCATTATCGGTCTTTCCATTCACTGTATCAGCGTGTATTAGTGGAGTGCGCGGTCATTATCGGTATTTCCACTCTTTGTAACAGCGTCCATTAGTGGAGAGGGCGGTCATTATTGGTATTTTCTCTCACTGTACCAGCGGCCATAAGTGGAGTTCGCGGTCATTATCGGTATTTCCACTCACTGTACCAGCGTCTATTAGTGGAGAGCGCAGTCAATGAAATTATTTTCATGGATGCTAACTGTGGTCTTAAATGAGCTTTTTACTTTCTCTTATGCCTTTGATCAGTAAACAAATTTTAAATACCATTATTTCAGGCTTTGATATTTAATTTTATTTAATTTTTTATTTTAATAAATCTTATACTTGTAGACTCGTCGAGCCACGGACTGTTTCAATCCCGCAAAACAGTAATACAAAGAAAACAAGTCGCATTCAAATAAGACTCTGATCATGTTATTTTGTCAGGTATGTATATTTGTGAGGTCAGTTTAAAGGGCTCAATAATAGTGTGTATGTTCCTTTAACTGCGCGAGTTCTTTTGGTGACACGACAGATGATAATCACTGGCTTGTTTGTCTGGCTTTATATTACGTGAAAGGCATATTTCTAAAACCGTATAATATTACATCAACATCCAGTGCAATGATTGTATTTGGATGGTTTGCTTATTTCACCTGCAACTCGAGAAACCTGTTTTGCAACATTTGTTCGGTAACATAATGAGATTTGAAATGCATGTTTTGCGTTCCGGTAGATTTCAACTTTGGCCCTTTTTCAAACACCTTTTGATAGTTTTGTTCATAACTCAAACGTTAATGAATACTCGCTTTAAACATCCGTAATACTTCACTTATAGTATGCATTATTTTAAAGAGGGTACTGTCGAAATGTGAAACCCGGTTGTGAGGTTAGTGCAGTGTTAAGCACCCATAGTTCTCACCACAGAGTTCCGGGTTCAATTCAAAGTCCAGTTGCAAGTGAGTTTTGTTTGTGGTTATCAAACCGGACAAGTGATTTTCCTCCGGTTTCCCCCACAACAAAAGACCACACTCTCGCGTAACATCGTGTCAACGAGAGTGATTTATTTGTTTCACAATCGCTGTAAAAAAAGTTAATGAAACGTCAAATCCAACTACTATCTAAATCTAAGTATAGGCGGAAACATTTCGGCAATAGAATGTATGCCTTAAGAAATTATATTTTTAGTTTGAATTTAGTAAATATGTATGTAAGCTGTATATATATTCATAAAAGACGAAGTAAAACATACATATCATTGAATTTTGATGTTTATTACAATGAAAATGAATATAATTTTTATCAGGATACCAATGGGTATCTTGGTGATACTTTACCATCAAAATATTTATCAATTTAAATTAACATTATTTTACTCGTTCAAAACTTCCTCATTTGTATTTGGAAACGTTGGATTCGTCTAAGTTAACGTGATCATGGTTACAATTTAAATTCCTGGGTGTGGGGTTACACCACCAGCTTGTTGCGAAATATTTCCATTGACACGCAGTGCAAAACTGTTGTCAATTATACCTGTGCGTTTAAGTAGTTAGGGTATTTAAACTAGCTTGCGTGACCTGATAAACAAACACACGCACTAAATAAATTCATAAACACTCACTGCATTTGAGAAAATCTAAATTAGGAAGAAAATAAGGACAGCGGGTATATCCCTTCATGTCGTATATACCCTTCAATAAATTCCCCATGTTCTATCCGGAAGAAATATGCAACAAATTACATCAGCCTTAATACCAGTATAAAGAGAGTGACCGAAACAATATTTATGTCTCCCCCATTCATGGGGAGACATATTGTTTTTGCCGTGTCCGTCAGTCAGTCAGTCAGTCCATCAGTTCGTCAGTCCGTACGTCACACTTCGTTTCCGCTCAATTACTATAGCACGCTTAGACTCAGGAACTTCACACTTGGTATGCTAGTGGTTCATGACTAGTAGATGACCACTATTGATTTTAAGATCACTAGGTCAAAGGTCAAAGTCGCCGTGACCCTGAGGTGAAGAAATGGTTTCCGCTTAATAATTAAAGATCCTTTGGGTCCAGGAACTTAATACTTGGTATGCTAGTTGTTCATGACTGGTAGATGACCACTATTGATTTTGAGACCAAAAGGTCAAAGGTCAAGGTCACTTGAGGCGAAGAAACGGTTTCCGCTCCATAACTAAAGAACGCTTGGACCCAGGAACTTCATTGTTGGTATGCTAGTTTGTCATGACTAGTAGATGACCCCTATTGATTTTGAGATCACTAGGTCAAAGGTCAAAGTTTCCGTGACCTTGAGGTGAAGAAACGGTTACCGCTCAATAACTAAAGAATGCTTGCACCCAGGAAATTCATACTTGGTATGCAAGTAGGTCATGACAAATAGATGACCCCTTTTGATTTTGAGATCAAAAGGTCGTAGGTCAAGGTTACCTTAAGGTAAAAACGACATGTTCGCGGTGACCTTAAGCTTAAAATTGGTTTCTGTTCAATAACTAAAGATCCTTTGCGTCCATGAACTTTATACTTGGTATGCTAGTCGGTTATGACTAGTAGATGATTCCTATTAATTTTGAGATCAGTAGGCCAAAGGTCAAGGTCACCGTGACCTTGAGGTGAAGAAACGGTTTCCGCTCAGTTACTAAAGAACGCTTGCACCCAGTATGTTGGTTCGTCTCCAGTCCATTATTACAAATTTCATGTCCATCATTTATTTTTTTCTCAGCTACGACCACACAATATGGGAGAAAAGCGCTTTTTTCAAAAAAGCAATCTCTAGTTAGTAACAGCATCAATGTTTCCTTCTCAGTATATATATTGTGTCCTTTTATTCATGAAAACGTGTCATACTAAAACGTTTCTTTATGCTTAAACTCTGTTAATTTAACATTTACTATTGTTTTGTTTAAACCAAGCTGAGGGCACAAAAGAAGCAGTAAAACATCCACTTATCATCGCGTGTACAACTACAGGGGCAATCCTAGTAGCCATGCATACTATAATTGATAGATCATTATGAAACATATTGCTTATAATAGATTTGTGAAGATAGCTAAACATACGCAACTGGACATTCGACATTTTAAAAAGAATGTGCTGGCACAACTTTGCACATTCAAGACCGAATGTCATACTGGCATGAGGGTGGACATAAAACATTTCTAAAAGGCACGACATTGAACTTGGACATTGAAAAAAACGACTGTATTGCTAGCTCGGGATTAGATGTTGGACATTCAAAATTGTCGTGCTGAAAAAAAAGTCAATTTTTGAATGTCCAATGTCGTGCCAGCACGACTTTAATATTTGGATGTCCAATGTCATGCCAGCCCGACATTTTTTGAATGTCCACTGTTCAATATTCGACATTCATTTTTGTTATTTTTGAAAGTCTAATGTCGTGCCATCACATCCTTCGTTTTTGAATGTCCAATGTTGTTCTGGCACGTCATTTATTTTTTTAATACCAGATGTCGCGCAGCACATTCGTTCTCCTTCATCATATTTTTATGTAATATACATATTTTTAAAAAACATATTACTTTTCAAAACATGTCATACTGGCCAATTATCCTAGCAGATGACTTCTTTAAATTTATTGGCTCCCAAGACATGCGTTTTCCGTCAAGCAACCGGTTGTAGACAGTTGCCCTGTTTTGACTAGTTATTCTGTATGCAAAATCGACATCAAATTCGAATGATACAGCTAAATTAAGGAAGTCACAGTATTATTTTCTCCAGTTTTAGTTGTTATGTGAGAATGTGACAATTATAATATAAGCAGCTAGTAGTACGAATATTACGCAATAAGTCACATTTTCAAATTTCCCTCTTCCCCGTTTGCGATAAATTGGGATAACTATTTTAATTTTTCTTACACATTGCAACTACGGTAACCGAAAGCAGCGGATTGATTCGCAAAGAATATGATATTATTGACATTCGAAAGTCAGTTCTTTTCCCGTAATTATGTACAATGAAAACTGATCCTCTCTCAAAAAGGAAACTGTTTGATGTCCGCCATATTTGTTCACCACTAAAGAACCAAAACCAAACTATTCAACGAGTATCAGCAAAATCACTGTTTAAAAAACTACAGAACTACTAATAACTACAATATTAGTGGTATACTATGCCTTAGTCACATTTGCCACAGCGGCTGTAGTGTCAGAATTATAAACGGCCAACAGCAATAAAAGGGCCGCCAAAACATGGTCCTATGGTCACATACTGTAGCAGTCATTTTGAATGTTAAATCTTTCAATTTCAGAGACCTTCTACCGCCGTATCCTAGCCGTATAGCAATTGTGAATGAGGTATTGCTTGTCTGAAGAATAAATGAATACGACTTCACATCTTGTTTTTGTACTTATAACTTTCGTTTTTCGTATAAGTATTTAACCTCTAATGAAGTCAGATCAATAGGATAATATGATTGTCATATTGATTTACATGTTGATGTATTACACTTGTTTTCGCTACATAATTAGTATACATGTCAGTATACTGTATACTAAAAGATATTTATTTCTATACCGATGCATCACATTTGTTTTCTGTACGACTATTTTATGTGCAAAAACATATTTTAAGTGTGTATGTATTACGAATGACTTGTGTTGGTAGTATGTTATGCAAATAATTTACAACATCACTCACATTTATGTATATTTCAAATATGTTCTTCAGTTTATATGATTTTGTATTCATGTATATGTATCATTCCTATCTATTCACATATATTCTTTAGTTTATATGATGTGTATGCATATATATGTATCACTCTTATCTATTTATATATGTTCTATAATTTTATATGATATGTATGTATAAATATATGTATCAATTTTATCTATTCACATATGTTCTATAGTTTATATGATCTGTATGCATATATATATATATGTATCACTCTTATCTATTCACAAATGTTCTATAATTTTATATGATTTGTATGCATGTGTTTGTATCACTCTTAAATATTCATATATGTTCTATATGCATATATATGTATAACTCGTATCTATTCACAAATGTTCTATAATTTTATATGATTTGTATGCATGTGTTTGTATCACTCTTAAATATTTATAAATATAAATATGTACAAATCTTATCTATTCACATACGTTCTAAAGTTTATATTATTGTGTATGCATATTTATGTTTTACTCTTGTTTTTGTTCACATAATTATGTTCTATAGTTTATATGATTGTGTATGCATATATTTGTATCATTCTTATTTAGTCTGATATTTTTTTAAGTTGTTATTATTTTGTTATGCAAAATACATGAATTAACTAATTCTAACTTAAATCAACGTCAAGATCGTACGTTTTATGGATTGTAAAACATGACTCCCTTAGCTTAAGCAATTGATATCTTGTCTTCGTCATAAACCGTGTGAATAGAAGATACATTTCAGATGAGAATTTCGGGTATTTTTGGTAATTTGATTTTTGAATAGCTTATTATCTTTTCAGTCCTGATAGCAATCTAAACGTGACTGATTACATTCCTCATTATTTGAAGGCTATAAAACTATGGAGGCTTAAAGCTAGTAACACGATACATTATACCAGGAGCTGAATAGGCAAACACAGACTCCCTTTGTATTCAAATAGTCGGAGGTGTCAAATATTGTATTTCTTCTACTAATTTGTAATATCTCGTATATGGTTTAAATGAATTATTGTCTTTAACCTGCTCACAGTCTCATAGACAGCATATTATTTCTAATTTGGTTTATGTAAATGTATGCACAGGGCACTACTACTAATTAACCAAAACTGTAGAGGTGTTTCCGTTGTGACGATTGTCAAATTTGGTAGAAGATCGTCACCCTGAAAAACACATTCAGATAATTAATCGTGTCTCTATGCAAAGTGAAGAATTTCTCCAAATGCTATAAACCGCCTTCATTGTGCAGGGCTGGGAGTTTTTCAAGCTGGCGGTGTACCTCCCAATTGCAGAACCAGACGATCGACCCTAATCGTTCCGACCACCATCAACGTAGTCGCACGGCGTTCAAACGTGCGAGGTTAAGAAGGTTGACTCCAGCAACCAAGACAATGGCGCCTCTTGGACGGGTGGTAAGGTATACTCCCGCAATCTAGACCATGGCGCCTCTTGGACGGGTGGTTAGGTATACACCTGCAACCTAGACCATGGCGCCTCTTGGACGGGTGGTAAGGTATACTCCTGCAGCCTAGACCATGTCGCCTCATAGACGAGTGATCAGGTATACTCCTGCAGCCTAGACCATGGCGCCTCCTTGGGCGGGTGGTAAGGTATACTCCTGCAGCCAAGACCATGTCGCCTCCTGGACGGGTGGTAAGGTATACTACCGCAACCAAGACTATGGCGCCTCCTGGACGGGTGGTAAGGTATACTCCTGCAACCTATACCAAAGCGCCTCCAGGACGCGTGTTAGCACGACGGTTGGTAAGGTATACTCATGCAGTCTAGACCATGGCGCCTCCTGGGCGGGTGGTTAGGTAAACCCCAGCAGCCATTACCATGGCGCCTCCTGGACGGGTGGTAAGGTATACTCCTGCAAACTAGACTTTGGCGGCTCCTGGCCGGGTGAAAAGGTATACAGCCGTAAACTAGACCATGGCGCCTCCTGGAAATGTGGTAAGGTATATTCCAGTAGCCTAGACCATAGCGCCTCCTGGACGGGTGGTAAGGTATACTCCTGCAGCCAAGCCAATGACGCCTCCTGAACGGGTGGTAAAGTAGACTCCTGCAACCTATATCATGGCGCCTCCTGGACGTGTGGTAAAGTTAACTCCCGCAACCTAGTCAATAGCGCCTCCTGGACGGGTGGTAAGGTATACTCGTGCAGCCTAGACCATAGCGCCTCCTGGACGGGTGGTAAGGTATACTCGTGCAGCCTAGACCATAGCGCCTCATGGACAGGTGGTAAGGTATACTCATGCAGCCTAGACCATGGCGCCTCCTGGACGGGTGGTAAGGTATACTCGTGCAGCCTAGACCATAGCGCCTCCTGGACAGGTGGTAAGGTATACTCATGCAGCCTAGACCATAGCGCCTCCTGGACGGGTGGTAAGGTATACTCGTGCAGCCTAGACCATAGCGCCTCCTGGACAGGTGGTAAGGTATACTCATGCAGCCTAGACCATAGCGCCTCCTGGACGGGTGGTAAGGTATACTCATGCAGCCTAGACCATAGCGCCTCCTGGACAGGTGGTAAGGTATACTCATGCAGCCTAGACCATGGCGCCTCCTGGACGGGTGGTAAGGTATACTCATGCAGCCTAGACCATGGCGCCTCCTGGACAGGTGGTAAGGTATACTCATGCAGCCTAGACCATAGCGCCTCCTGGACAGGTGGTAAGGTATACTCGTGCAGCCTAGACCATAGCGCCTCCTGGACAGATGGTAAGGTATACTCGTGCAGCCTAGACCATAGCGCCTCCTGGACAGGTGGTAAGATATACTCCTGCAACCTAGACCATAGCGCCTCCTGGACAGGTGGTAAGGTATACTCGTGCAGCCTAGACCATAGCGCCTCCTGGACAGGTGGTAAGATATACTCCTGCAGCCTAGACCATAGCGCCTCATGGACAGGTGGTAAGGTATACTCATGCAGCCTAGACCATGGCGCCTCCTGGACGGGTGGTAAGGTATACTCGTGCAGCCTAGACCATAGCGCCTCCTGGACAGGTGGTAAGGTATACTCATGCAGCCTAGACCATAGCGCCTCCTGGACAGGTGGTAAGGTATACTCGTGCAGCCTAGACCATAGCGCCTCCTGGACAGGTGGTAAGGTATACTCATGCAGCCTAGACCATAGCGCCTCCTGGACGGGTGGTAAGGTATACTCATGCAGCCTAGACCATAGCGCCTCCTGGACAGGTGGTAAGGTATACTCATGCAGCCTAGACCATGGCGCCTCCTGGACGGGTGGTAAGGTATACTCATGCAGCCTAGACCATAGCGCCTCCTGGACAGGTGGTAAGGTATACTCGTGAAGCCTAGACCATAGCGCCTCCTGGACGGGTGGTAAGGTATACTCATGCAGCCTAGACCATAGCGCCTCCTGGACAGGTGGTAAGGTATACTCGTGCAGCCTAGACCATAGCGCCTCCTGGACAGGTGGTAAGATATACTCCTGCAACCTAGACCATAGCGCCTCCTGGACGGGTGGTAAGGTATACTCGTGCAGCCTAGACCATAGCGCCTCCTGGACAGGTGGTAAGATATACTCCTGCAGCCTAGACCATAGCGCCTCCTGGACAGGTGGTAAGGTTTACTCGTGCAGCCTAGACCATGGCGCCTCCTGGACGGGTGGTAAGGTATACTCCAGCAACCTAGACCATAGCGCCTCCTGGACGGGTGGTAAGGTATACTCGTGCAGCCTAGACCATAGCGCCTCCTGGACGGGTGGTAAGGTATACTCATGCAGCCTAGACCATAGCGCCTCCTGGACAGGTGGGAAGGTATACTCATGCAGCCTAGACCATAGCGCCTCCTGGACGGGTGGTAAGGTATACTCGTGCAGCCTAGACCATAGCGCCTCCTGGACAGGTGGTAAGGTATACTCATGCAGCCTAGACCATAGCGCCTCCTGGACGGGTGGTAAGGTATACTCATGCAGCCTAGACCATAGCGCCTCCTGGACAGGTGGTAAGGTATACTCGTGAAGCCTAGACCATAGCGCCTCCTGGACGGGTGGTAAGGTATACTCATGCAGCCTAGACCATAGCGCCTCCTGGACAGGTGGTAAGGTATACTCGTGCAGCCTAGACCATAGCGCCTCCTGGACAGGTGGTAAGGTATACTCATGCATCCTAGACCATAGCGCCTCCTGGACAAGTGGTAAGGTATACTCGTGCAGCCTAGACCATAGCGCCTCCTGGACGGGTGGTAAGGTATACTCATGCAGCTTAGACCATGGCGCCTCCTGGACGGGTGGTAAGGTTTACTCATGCAGCCTAGACCATAGCGCCTCCTGGACGGGTGGTAAGGTATACTCCAGCAACCTAGACCATAGCGCCTCCTGGACGGGTGGTAAGGTATACTCGTGCAGCCTAGACCATAGCGCCTCCTGGACAAGTGGTAAGGTATACTCGTGCAGCCTAGACCATAGCGCCTCCTGGACAGGTGGTAAGGTATACTCCAGCAACCTAGACCATAGCGCCTCCTGGACGGGTGGTAAGGTATACTCGTGCAGCCTAGACCATAGCGCCTCCTGGACAAGTGGTAAGGTATACTCGTGCAGCCTAGACCATAGCGCCTCCTGGACAGGTGGTAAGGTATACTCATGCAGCCTAGACCATAGCGCCTCCTGGACAGGTGGTAAGGTATACTCATGCAGCCTAGACCATAGCGCCTCCTGGACGGGTGGTAAGGTATACTCGTGCAGCCTAGACCATAGCGCCTCCTGGACGGGTGGTAAGGTATACTCATGCAGCCTAGACCATAGCGCCTCCTGGACGGGTGGTAAGGTATACTCATGCAGCCTAGACCATAGCGCCTCCTGGACGGGTGGTAAGGTATACTCATGCAGCCTAGACCATAGCGCCTCCTGGACAGGTGGTAAGGTATACTCATGCAGCCTAGACCATAGCGCCTCCTGGACGGGTGGTAAGGTATACTCCAGCAACCTAGACCATAGCGCCTCCTGGACAGGTGGTAAGGTATACTCATGCAGCCTAGACCAAGGCGCCTCCTGGACAGGTGGTAAGGTATACTCATGCAGCCTAGACCATAGCGCCTCCTGGACGGGTGGTAAGGTATACTCGTGCAGCCTAGACCATAGCGCCTCCTGGACAGGTGGTAAGGTATACTCGTGCAGCCTAGACCATAGCGCCTCCTGGACGGGTGGTAAGGTATACTCGTGCAGCCTAGACCATAGCGCCTCCTGGACAGGTGGTAAGGTATACTCATGCAGCCTAGACCATAGCGCTTCCTGGACAGGTGGTAAGGTATATTCGTGCAGCCTAGACCATAGCGCATCCTGGACGGGTGGTAAGGTATACTCATGCAGCCTAGACCATGGCGCCTCCTGGACAGGTGGTAAGGTATACTCATGCAGCCTAGACCATAGCGCCTCCTGGACGGGTGGTAAGGTATACTCATGCAGCCTAGACCATAGCGCCTCCTGGACGGGTGGTAATGTATACTCATGCAGCCTAGACCATGGCGCCTCCTGGACAGGTGGTAAGGTATACTCATGCAGCCTAGACCAAGGCGCCTCCTGGACGGCTGGTAAGGTATACTCGTGCAGCCTAGACCAAGGCGCCTCCTGGACAGGTGGTAAGGTATACTCATGCAGCCTAGACCATAGCGCCTCCTGGACGGGTGGTAAGGTATACTCATGCAGCCTAGACCATAGCGCCTCCTGGACGGGTGGTAAGGTATACTCGTGCAGCCTAGACCATAGCGCCTCCTGGACAGGTGGTAAGGTATACTCATGCAGCCTAGACCATAGCGCCTCCTGGACAAGTGGTAAGGTATACTCGTGCAGCCTAGACCATAGCGCCTCCTGGACGGGTGGTAAGGTATACTCCAGCAACCTAGACCAAGGCGCCTCCTGGACAGGTGGTAAGGTATACTCATGCAGCCTAGACCATAGCGCCTCCTGGACGGATGGTAAGGTATACTCATGCAGCCTAGACCATAATGCCTCCTGGACGGGTGGTAAGGTATACTCATGCAGCCTAGACCATAGCGCCTCCTGGACAAGTGGTAAGGTATACTCGTGCAGCCTAGACCATAGCGCCTCCTGGACGGGTGGTAAGGTATACTCATGCAGCCTAGACCATAGCGCCTCCTGGACAGGTGGTAAGGTATACTCGTGCAGCCTAGACCAAGGCGCCTCCTGGACGGGTGGTAAGGTATACTCATGCAGCCTAGACCATAGCGCCTCCTGGACGGGTGGTAAGGTATACTCATGCAGCCTAGACCATGGCGCCTCCTGGACAGGTGGTAAGGTATACTCATGCAGCCTAGACCATAGCGCCTCCTGGACAGGTGGTAAGGTATACTCATGCAGCCTAGACCATAGCGCCTCCTGGACGGGTGGTAAGGTATACTCATGCAGCCTAGACCATAGCGCCTCCTGGACGGGTGGTAAGGTATACTCATGCAGCCTAGACCATAGCGCCTCCTGGACAGGTGGTAAGGTATACTCATGCAGCCTAGACCATAGCGCCTCCTGGACGGGTGGTAAGGTATACTCATGCAGCCTAGACCATAGCGCCTCCTGGACGGGTGGTAAGGTATACTCATGCAGCCTAGACCATAGCGCCTCCTGGACGGGTGGTAAGGTATACTCATGCAGCCTAGACCATAGCGCCTCCTGGACGGGTGGTAAGGTATACTCATGCAGCCTAGACCATAGCGCCTCCTGGACAGGTGGTAAGGTATACTCGTGCAGCCTAGACCATAGCGCCTCCTGGACGGGTGGTAAGGTATACTCGTGCAGCCTAGACCATAGCGCCTCCTGGACGGGTGGTAAGGTATACTCCAGCAACCTAGACCATAGCGCCTCCTGGACGGGTGGTAAGGTATACTCATGCAGCCTAGACCATAGCGCCTCCTGGACGGGTGGTAAGGTATACTCATGCAGCCTAGACCATAGCGCCTCCTGGACGGGTGGTAAGGTATACTCGTGCAGCCTAGACCATAGCGCCTCCTGGACGGGTGGTAAGGTATACTCGTGCAGCCTAGACCATAGCGCCTCCTGGACGGGTGGTAAGGTATACTCGTGCAGCCTAGACCATAGCGCCTCCTGGACGGGTGGTAAGGTATACTCCAGCAACCTAGACCATAGCGCCTCCTGGACGGGTGGTAAGGTATACTCCAGCAACCTAGACCATAGCGCCTCCTGGACGGGTGGTAAGGTATACTCATGCAGCCTAGACCATAGCGCCTCCTGGACAGGTGGTAAGGTATACTCATGCAGCCTAGACCATAGCGCCTCCTGGACGGGTGGTAAGGTATACTCATGCAGCCTAGACCATAGCGCCTCCTGGACGGGTGGTAAGGTATACTCATGCAGCCTAGACCATAGCGCCTCCTGGACAGGTGGTAAGGTATACTCATGCAGCCTAGACCATAGCGCCTCCTGGACGGGTGGTAAGGTATACTCATGCAGCCTAGACCATAGCGCCTCCTGGACGGGTGGTAAGGTATACTCATGCAGCCTAGACCATAGCGCCTCCTGGACAGGTGGTAAGGTATACTCGTGCAGCCTAGACCATAGCGCCTCCTGGACGGGTGGTAAGGTATACTCGTGCAGCCTAGACCATAGCGCCTCCTGGACGGGTGGTAAGGTATACTCATGCAGCCTAGACCATAGCGCCTCCTGGACGGGTGGTAAGGTATACTCATGCAGCCTAGACCATAGCGCCTCCTGGACAGGTGGTAAGGTATACTCGTGCAGCCTAGACCATAGCGCCTCCTGGACGGGTGGTAAGGTATACTCATGCAGCCTAGACCATGGCGCCTCCTGGACGGGTGGTAAGGTATACTCATGCAGCCTAGACCATAGCGCCTCCTGGACGGGTGGTAAGGTATACTCGTGCAGCCTAGACCATAGCGCCTCCTGGACAGGTGGTAAGGTATACTCATGCAGCCTAGACCATAGCGCCTCCTGGACAAGTAGTAAGGTATACTCGTGCAGCCTAGACCATAGCGCCTCCTGGACGGGTGGTAAGGTATACTCCAGCAACCTAGACCAAGGCGCCTCCTGGACAGGTGGTAAGGTATACTCATGCAGCCTAGACCATGGCGCCTCCTGGACGGGTGGTAAGGTATACTCCAGCAACCTAGACCAAGGCGCCTCCTGGACGGGTGGTAAGGTATACTCATGCAGCCTAGACCATGGCGCCTCCTGGACGGGTGGTAAGGTATACTCCAGCAACCTAGACCAAGGCGCCTCCTGGACGGGTGGTAAGGTATACTCATGCAGCCTAGACCATAGCGCCTCCTGGACGGGTGGTAAGGTATACTCCAGCAACCTAGACCATAGCGCCTCCTGGACAGGTGGTAAGGTATACTCGTGAAGCCTAGACCATAGCGCCTCCTGGACAGGTGGTAAGGTATACTCATGCAGCCTAGACCATAGCGCCTCCTGGACAGGTGGTAAGGTATACTCATGCAGCCTAGACCATAGCGCCTCCTGGACAGGTGGTAAGGTATACTCATGCAGCCTAGACCATAGCGCCTCCTGGACAGGTGGTAAGGTATACTCGTGCAGCCTAGACCATAGCGCCTCCTGGACGGGTGGTAAGGTATACTCATGCAGCCTAGACCAAGGCGCCTCCTGGACAGGTGGTAAGGTATACTCATGCAGCCTAGACCATAGCGCCTCCTGGACGGGTGGTAAGGTATACTCATGCAGCCTAGACCAAGGCGCCTCCTGGACGGGTGGTAAGGTATACTCATGCAGCCTAGACCATGGCGCCTCCTGGACGGGTGGTAAGGTATACTCCAGCAACCTAGACCATAGCGCCTCCTGGACGGGTGGTAAGGTATACTCATGCAGCCTAGACCATAGCGCCTCCTGGACGGGTGGTAAGGTATACTCATGCAGCCTAGACCATGGCGCCTCCTGGACGGGTGGTAAGGTATACTCATGCAGCCTAGACCATGGCGCCTCCTGGACAGGTGGTAAGGTATACTCCTGCAGCCTAGTCCATAGCGCCTCCTGGACAGGTGGTAAGGTATACTCATGCAGCCTAGACCATAGCGCCTCCTGGACAGGTGGTAAGGTATACTCATGCAGCCTAGACCATAGCGCCTCCTGGACAGGTGGTAAGGTATACTCATGCAGCCTAGACCATAGCGCCTCCTGGACAGGTGGTAAGGTATACTCGTGCAGCCTAGACCATAGCGCCTCCTGGACAGGTGGTAAGGTATACTCGTGCAGCCTAGACCATAGCGCCTCCTGGACGGGTGGTAAGGTATACTCGTGCAGCCTAGACCATAGCGCCTCCTGAACGGGTGGTAAGGTATACTCGTGCAGCCTAGACCATAGCGCCTCCTGGACGGGTGGTAAGGTATACTCCAGCAACCTAGACCATAGCGCCTCCTGGACAGGTGGTAAGGTATACTCATGCAGCCTAGACCAAGGCGCCTCCTGGACAGGTGGTAAGGTATACTCATGCAGCCTAGACCAAGGCGCCTCCTGGACGGGTGGTAAGGTATACTCGTGCAGCCTAGACCATAGCGCCTCCTGGACGGGTGGTAAGGTATACTCATGCAGCCTAGACCATGGCGCCTCCTGGACAGGTGGTAAGGTATACTCATGCAGCCTAGACCATAGCGCCTCCTGGACGGGTGGTAAGGTATACTCATGCAGCCTAGACCATGGCGCCTCCTGGACGGGTGGTAAGGTATACTCATGCAGCCTAGACCATAGCGCCTCCTGGACGGGTGGTAAGGTATACTCATGAAGCCTAGACCATGGCACCTCCTGGACGGGTGGTAAGGTATACTCATGCAGCCTAGACCATGGCGCCTCCTGGACGGGTGGTAAGGTATACTCTAGCAACCTAGACCAAGGCGCCTCCTGGACAGGTGGTAAGGTATACTCATGCAGCCTAGACCATAGCGCCTCCTGGACGGGTGGTAAGGTATACTCATGCAGCCTAGACCATAGCGCCTCCTGGACGGGTGGTAAGGTATACTCATGCAGCCTAGACCATAGTGCCTCCTGGACAGGTGGTAATGTATACTCATGCAGCCTAGACCATAGCGCCTCCTGGACAGGTGGTAAGGTATACTCATGCAGCCTAGACCATAGCGCCTCCGGGACGGGTGGTAAGGTATACTCATGCAGCCTAGACCATAGCGCCTCATGGACAGGTGGTAAGGTATACTCATGCAGCCTAGACCATAGCGCCTCCTGGACAGGTGGTAAGGTATACTCCAGCAACCTAGACCATAGCGCCTCCTGGACAAGTGGTAAGGTATACTCATGCAGCCTAGACCATGGCGCCTCCTGGACAGGTGGTAAGGTATACTCCAGCAACCTAGACCATAGCGCCTCCTGGACGGGTGGTAAGGTATACTCATGCAGCCTAGACCATGGCGCCTCCTGGACAGGTGGTAAGGTATACTCATGCAGCCTAGACCATAGCGCCTCCTGGACGGGTGGTAAGGTATACTCATGCAGCCTAGACCAAGGCGCCTCCTGGACAGGTGGTAAGGTATACTCATGCAGCCTAGACCATAGCGCCTCCTGGACGGGTGGTAAGGTATACTCATGCAGCCTGGACCATAGCGCCTCCTGGACAGGTGGTAAGGTATACTCATGCAGCCTAGACCAGCGTGCCTCCTGGACGGGTGGTAAGGTATACTCATGCAACCTAGACCATAGTGCCTCCTGGACAGGTGGTAAGGTATACTCATGCAACCTAGACCATAGCGCCTCCTGGACAGGTGGTAAGGTATACTCGTGCAGCCTAGACCATAGCGCCTCCTGGACGGGTGGTAAGGTATACTCATGCAGCCTAGACCATAGCGCCTCCTGGACAGGTGGTAAGGTATACTCATGCAGCCTAGACCATAGCGCCTCCTGGACGGGTGGTAAGGTATACTCATGCAGCCTAGACCATAGCGCCTCCTGGACAGGTGGTAAGGTATACTCATGCAGCCTAGACCATAGCGCCTCCTGGACGGGTGGTAAGGTATACTCATGCAGCCTAGACCATAGCGCCTCCTGGACGGGTGGTAAGGTATACTCATGCAACCTAGACCAAGGCGCCTCCTGGACAGGTGGTAAGGTATACTCATGCAACCTAGACCAAGGCGCCTCCTGGACAGGTGGTAAGGTATACTCATGCAGCCTAGACCAAGGCGCCTCCTGGACAGGTGGTAAGGTATACTCATGCAGCCTAGACCATAGCGCCTCCTGGACAGGTGGTAAGGTATACTCGTGCAACCTAGACCATAGCGCCTCCTGGACGGGTGGTAAGGTATACTCGTGCAGCCTAGACCATAGCGCCTCCTGGACGGGTGGTAAGGTATACTCATGCAACCTAGACCATAGCGCCTCCTGGACAGGTGGTAAGGTATACTCCAGCAACCTAGACCAAGGCGCCTCCTGGACAGGTGGTAAGGTATACTCATGCAGCCTAGACCATAGCGCCTCCTGGACGGGTGGTAAGGTATACTCATGCAGCCTAGACCATAGCGCCTCCTGGACGGGTGGTAAGGTATACTCATGCAGCCTAGACCATAGCGCCTCCTGGACAGGTGGTAAGGTATACTCATGCAGCCTAGACCATAGCGCCTCCTGGACGGGTGGTAAGGTATACTCATGCAGCCTAGACCATAGCGCCTCCTGGACGGGTGGTAAGGTATACTCGTGCAACCTAGACCATAGCGCCTCCTGGACGGGTGGTAAGGTATACTCGTGCAGCCTAGACCATAGCGCCTCCTGGACGGGTGGTAAGGTATACTCGTGCAGCCTAGACCATAGCGCCTCCTGGACAGGTGGTAAGGTATACTCATGCAGCCTAGACCATAGCGCCTCCTGGACAGGTGGTAAGGTATACTCATGCAACCTAGACCAAGGCGCCTCCTGGACAGGTGGTAAGGTATACTCGTGCAGCCTAGACCATAGCGCCTCCTGGACAGGTGGTAAGGTATACTCATGCAGCCTAGACCATAGCGCCTCCTGGACAGGTGGTAAGGTATACTCGTGCAGCCTAGACCATAGCGCCTCCTGGACAGGTGGTGTAAGGTATACTCGTGCAGCCTAGACCATAGCGCCTCCTGGACAGGTGGTAAGGTATACTCATGCAGCCTAGACCATGGCGCCTCCTGGACAGGTGGTAAGGTATACTCATGCAGTCTAGACCAAGGCGCCTCCTGGACAGGTGGTAAGGTAAACTCCTGTATCCTAGACCTTGGCGCCTCCTGGACGGGTGGTAAGGTATACTCATGCAGCCTAGACCATAGCGCCTCCTGGACGGGTGGTAAGGTATACTCATGCAGCCTAGACCATAGCGCCTCCTGGACGGGTGGTAAGGTATACTCCAGCAACCTAGACCATAGCGCCTCCTGGACGGGTGGTAAGGTATACTCCAGCAACCTAGACCATAGCGCCTCCTGGACGGGTGGTAAGGTATACTCATGCAGCCTAGACCATAGCGCCTCCTGGACGGGTGGTAAGGTATACTCGTGCAGCCTAGACCATAGCGCCTCCTGGACGGGTGGTAAGGTATACTCATGCAGCCTAGACCATAGCGCCTCCTGGACAGGTGGTAAGGTATACTCATGCAGCCTAGACCATAGCGCCTCCTGGACGGGTGGTAAGGTATACTCATGCAGCCTAGACCATAGCGCCTCCTGGACGGGTGGTAAGGTATACTCATGCAGCCTAGACCATAGCGCCTCCTGGACAGGTGGTAAGGTATACTCGTGCAGCCTAGACCATAGCGCCTCCTGGACAGGTGGTAAGGTATACTCATGCAGCCTAGACCATAGCGCCTCCTGGACAGGTGGTAAGGTATACTCATGCAGCCTAGACCATAGCGCCTCCTGGACAGGTGGTTAGGTATACTCATGCAGCCTAGACCATAGCGCCTCCTGGACGGGTGGTAAGGTATACTCGTGCAGCCTAGACCATAGCGCCTCCTGGACGGGTGGTAAGGTATACTCGTGCAGC
The DNA here is from genome assembly GCF_026914265.1 of Mya arenaria. NCBI lineage: Eukaryota > Metazoa > Mollusca > Bivalvia > Myida > Myidae > Mya > Mya arenaria. The sequence goes on along the minus strand of NC_069131.1, from coordinate 6,573,977 downwards.
CTAGACCATAGCGCCTCCTGGACGGGTGGTAAGGTATACTCATGCAGCCTAGACCATAGCGCCTCCTGGACGGGTGGTAAGGTATACTCATGCAGCCTAGACCATAGCGCCTCCTGGACGGGTGGTAAGGTATACTCATGCAGCCTAGACCATAGCGCCTCCTGGACGGGTGGTAAGGTATACTCATGCAGCCTAGACCATAGCGCCTCCTGGACAGGTGGTAAGATATACTCGTGCAGCCTAGACCATAGCGCCTCCTGGACAGGTGGTAAGGTATACTCATGCAGCCTAGACCATAGCGCCTCCTGGACAGGTGGTAAGGTATACTCGTGCAGCCTAGACCATAGCGCCTCCTGGACAGGTGGTAAGGTATACGCATGCAGCCTAGACCATAGCGCCTCCTGGACAGGTGGTAAGGTATACTCGTGCAGCCTAGACCATAGCGCCTCCTGGACGGGTGGTTAGGTATACTCATGCAGCCTAGACCATAGCGCCTCCTGGACAGGTGGTAAGGTATACTCATGCAGCCTAGACCATAGCGCCTCCTGGACGGGTGGTAAGGTATACTCATGCAGCCTAGACCATAGCGCCTACTGGACGGGTGGTAAGGTATACTCGTGCAGCCTAGACCATAGCGCCTCCTGGACAGGTGGTAAGGTATACTCGTGCAGCCTAGACCATAGCGCCTCCTGGACAGGTGGTAAGGTATACTCATTCAGCCTAGACCATAGCGCCTCCTGGACGGGTGGTAAGGTATACTCGTGCAGCCTAGACCATAGCGCCTCCTGGACGGGTGGTAAGGTATACTCATGCAGCCTAGACCATAGCGCCTCCTGGACAGGTGGTAAGGTATACTCATGCAGCCTAGACCATAGCGCCTCCTGGACAGGTGGTAAGGTATACTCGTGCAGCCTAGACAATAGCGCCTCCTGGACGGGTGGTAAGGTATACTTGTGCAGCCTAGACCATAGCGCCTCCTGGACAGGTGGTAAGGTATACTCATGCAGCCTAGACCATAGCGCCTCCTGGACAGGTGGTAAGGTATACTCATGCAGCCTAGACCATAGCGCCTCCTGGACGGGTGGTAAGGTATACTCATGCAGCCTAGACCATAGCGCCTCCTGGACAGGTGGTAAGGTATACTCGTGCAGCCTAGACCATAGCGCCTCCTGGACGGGTGGTAAGGTATACTCATGCAGCCTAGACCATAGCGCCTCCTGGACGGGTGGTAAGGTATACTCGTGCAGCCTAGACCATAGCGCCTCCTGGACAAGTGGTAAGGTATACTCATGCAGCCTAGACCATAGCGCCTCCTGGACAGGTGGTAAGGTATACTCGTGCAGCCTAGACCATAGCGCCTCCTGGACGGGTGGTAAGGTATACTCATGCAGCCTAGACCATAGCACCTCCTGGACGGGTGGTAAGGTATACTCATGCAGCCTAGACCATAGCGCCTCCTGGACGGGTGGTAAGGTATACTCGTGCAGCCTAGACCATAGCGCCTCCTGGACAGGTGGTAAGGTATATTCGTGCAGCCTAGACCATAGCGCCTCCTGGACGGGTGGTAAGGTATACTCATGCAGCCTAGACCATAGCGCCTCCTGGACAGGTGGTAAGGTATACTCGTGCAGCCTAGACCATAGCGCCTCCTGGACGGGTGGTAAGGTATACTCATGCAGCCTAGACCATAGCGCCTCCTGGACGGGTGGTAAGGTATACTCGTGCAGCCTAGACCATAGCGCCTCCTGGACGGGTGGTAAGGTATACTCATGCAGCCTAGACCATAGCGCCTCCTGGACAGGTGGTAAGGTATACTCATGCAGCCTAGACCATAGCGCCTCCTGGACAGGTGATAAGGTATACTCATGCAGCCTAGACCATAGCGCCTCCTGGACGGGTGGTAAGGTATACTCATGCAGCCTAGACCATAGCGCCTCCTGGACAGGTGATAAGGTATACTCATGCAGCCTAGACCATAGCGCCTCCTGGACGGGTGGTAAGGTATACTACCCCAACCTAGACCATGGCGCCTCCTGGACGGGTGGTAAGGTATACTCCACAAACCTAGTTCATGGCGCCTCCTGGACGGGTGGTAAGGTATACTACCGCAAACTAGACCATGGCGCCTCCTGGACGGGTGGTAAAAAATACTCCTGCAACCTAGACCATGGCGCCTCCAGGAGGGTTGGTAAGGTATACTCCAGCAACCTAGACCATGGCGCCTCCTGGACGGGTGGTAATGTATACTCCTGCAACCTAGACCATGGCGCCTCCTGGACGGGTGGTAAAGCTGACTCCTGCAACCTATAGCATGTCGCTTTCTGGACTGGTGGTAAGGTATCCTCTCGCAACATACAACATGGCGCCTCCTGGACGGGTGGAAGGGAATACTCCTGCAACCTAGACCATGGCGCCCCTGGCACCTCCTGGACGGATGGTAAGGTATACTCCTACAGACTTGATCATGGCGCCTCTTGGACGGGTGGTCATGTATACTCCTTCAACTAATACAATGGCGCCTCCTAGACGGTTGGTAAGGTATACTCCTGCAGCCTAGACCATGGCGCCTCATGGACGGGTGGTAAAGGATACTCCTGCATCCTATACCATGGCTCCTCCTGGACGGGCTGTAAGGTACACTCCTGCAACCTAGACCATGGCACCTCCTGAACGGGTGGTAAGGTATATTCATGCAGCCTAGACCATGTCGCCTTCTGGACGGGTGGTAAGATATACGCCAGAAACCTAGACCATGGCGCCCAATGTCGCCTGCCGGACGGGTGGTAAAGGAAACTCGTACAGCCTAGACTAGACTGTGGCGCCTCCTAGATGGGTAGTAAGTCACGAGTAAGGTATACTCCAGCAATCTAGACAATGGCGCCTCCTTGACGGGTGGTAAGGTATACTCCTGAAGCCTAGACCATGGCGCCTTCTGGACGGGTGGTAAGCTATACACCTGCAATCTAGACCATGTCGCTTCCTGGACGGGTGGTAAGGTATACTCCAGCAATCTAGACCATAGCGCCTCAAGGACGGGTGGTAAGGTATACTCCTGCATCCTAGACCATGGCGCCTCCTGGACGGGTGGTAAGGTGTACTCCTGCAACCTAGACCAAGGCGCCGCCTGGACGGGTGGTAAGGTATACTCATGCAACCTAGACCATGGCGCCATGCCTCCTAGACGGGTGGTTAGGTAAACCCCAGCAGCCTTGACCATGGCGCCTCCTGGACGGGTGGTAAGGTATACTCCTGCAACCTAGACCATGGCGCCCAATGTCGCCTCCTGGACGGGTGGTAAGGTATACTCCTGCCGCCTAGACCATGGTGCCTCCTGGACGGATGGAAAGGTATACTTCCGCAACCTAGATCATGGCGCCTCCTAGACGGTTGGTAAGGTATACTCATGCAGTCTAGACCATGGCGCCTCCTGGACGGGTGGTTAGGTAAACCCCAGCAGCCTTGACCATGGCGCCTCCTGGACGGGTGGTAAGGTTTACTCCTGCAAACTAGACTATGGCGGCTCCTGGACGGGTGGAAAAGTATACACCCGTAAACTAGACCATGGCGCCTCCTGGACGGGTTGTAAAACATACTCCAGCAACATAGACCATGGCGCCTCTTGGACTGGTGGTAAAGGATACTTCTGCAGCCTAAACCATAGCGCCTCCTGTACGGATGGTAAGGTACACTCCTGCAACCTAGACCATGGCGCCTCCTGGACGGTGGTAAGATATACTCCTGCAACCTAGACCATGTCGCCTCTTGGACGGGTGGTAAAGGATACTTCTGCATCCTAGACCATGGCGCCTCTTGGACGGGTGGTAAGGCATACTCCTGCATCCTAGACCATGGCGCCTCTTGGACGGGTGGTAAAGGATACTTCTGCATCCTAGACCATGGCGCCTCTTGGACGGGTGGTAAAGGATACTCCTGCAACCTAGACCATGTCGCCTCTTGGACGGGTGGTAAGGCATACTCCTGCATCCTAGACCATGGCGCCTCTTGTACGGGTGGTAAAGTATACTCCTGCAACCTAGACCTTGGCGCCTCCTGGACGGTGGTAAGATATACCCCCGCAACCTAGACCATGTCGCCTCTTGGACGGGTGGTAAAGGATACTTCTGCATCCTAGACCATGGCGCCTCTTGTACGGGTGGTAAAGTATACTCCTGCAACCTAGACCATGGCGCCTCCTGGACGGGTGGTAAAGTATACTCCTGCAGCCTAGACCATAGCGCCTCCTGGACAGGTGGTAAGGTATACTCCTGCAGCCTAGACCATAGCGCCTCCTGGACGGGTGGTAAGGTATACTCGTGCAGCCTAGACCATAGCGCCTCCTGGACAGGTGGTAAAGTATACTCCTGCAGCCTAGACCATGGCGCCTCCTGGACAGGTGGTAAGGTATACTCATGCAGCCTAGACCATAGCGCCTCCTGGACAGGTGGTAAGGTATACTCATGCAGCCTAGACCATGTCGCCTCTTGGACGGGTGGTAAGATATACTCCCGCAACCTAGACCATGGCGCCTCCTGGACGGGTGGTAAAGTATACTCCTGCAACCTAGACCATGTCGCCTCCTGGACGGTGGTAAGATATACTCCCGCAACCTAGACCATGTCGCCTCTTGGACGGGTGGTAAGGCATACTCCAGCAATCTAGGCCATGGCACCTCCTGGGCAATGTGTTTCAATACTTCATGTACGATTTTGTACGATTTTAGGGGATATGAAGAACAAAATCTCTAACTTTATAACTTTCAACTATAATTTATTTTGGTCGTTTATTGCACACAATATCCTTTCAACAATACTAAAATTATATAAAGAAACCAGGTATAAACATTTAACATTATCAATATGAAATGAAGACGTTCGTTGTACACCAAATAAGTTGAAATTTAGAAGTAGAACTTTAAGACCTAGTCAAATCTTAAAGTACGAGAAAAGAGAAACGTAAGCCTGGGACCATGATAACGAACAGTTTCAAGGCGGAGTTCACACTCAAGCTGCAGCATTGCAATTCATTATTTTATTGTAACTTGCCTTCAAGTTGAATATTCATGAGTATCTATGGTGAATTTTGCTGAAATTTACTACTAATTGAAACTGACATCAGTTTTGTGAAACGAAAGTAAATATAGATGATTCCTTTGTAATTTAATAAAAGTGCTTTTCTGAAACTGAGTCTAGACTAGGACCACAGATGACATAATTTGAGTTCAGTGGAATTCATATGTACTTATTAATCAAATACACTTACAGTGACAACATCTCATTTTTTTGCCCCCTGCTTTCACATCGAATGGTTTCTATGGCATCGATGTTAATTAGATTCTAAAACAAATAACTAATTCACTGCCAGTTGGAAAAAGTGCAACTTAGTGAAACAATACTTCACCAGGAATCATATTTAGTCAGGTAATATCACTAAGTCTGTGTGAAATATATTTTATTAAAAACTCTACAGAGAACAATGGTTTAACTATAAATAAGTCATCTTAAAACAATTGTATGAGGTTAAATATGCGAGTAAAACATAATCAATTTAAACACAAGTACAAGCACATATGAACAGCCACATGTATATTGATCTTCAAGTGTATGCAATGTATACAAACATTCATAAATATGAATACATATTAACATCAACAAAAGCAGTTAAGTCAGAAAAAAACGTTTCAAAAAGGTAGAAAATAGGATATTCTATCACAGATTATGATAAAAAGCATAAATACTCGTAACTAACAATTCGCAAACATACTATTATATGAAGGTGCTATTTTACAAACATTGCAATTCCATATTAACATAATATAACCATTATCAACATAATGTGATAGTTTGTTCATGAAAAGCATGATTTGGTCCAGTTTATTGTGAACACTCGCATCAGATATGCAGGAGATATCTGTAACAAATAAAACAAGATACATTGAAGTATAATAAAAAATAATTAAAATCATAAAAATAACAATTAAACCTAGTAAGACAAAGAAAGAAGGGCGCTTATTATGTACCAGTCATTTGTAACCACAGTACCCAAGATCCGGGGAATAGCAGGGACTTTCGGTACAGCCAATCCCCGGTAAAATCTCCGACCTGCGGGGACAAACTGCTGGTAAAATCCTTGCCAAATGGCACCCGGCACTGCGGTGCCATCTGGATGTTAAAAACACGGCCTATTTCCCCCGCTTTCCCCATTATACCCCCTGACCTGGCAGGCCGTGGTTACAATTGACTGATGTATTAAGGATTATGATTAACATTAACAATAAAGAAATTGTCTATTTATATTGCGGACTGAATTAAACCCTGTTGAATGAGAATTGAACAAAATATTGCACATATAAATTATGTGAAGTGATGTTAAAGATTTGTAATGTATTTCCCTCTGTAAATAATGTTTATACACGTCAGTTTACCTGATGGACTCTGTTGTTTGAGATAAATTAATAATTACATGAGACGTCGTCTGCGCAAAGGAGTCTTGCAGAGGTAGATTATGTACATTTATTTCTTATAATATTGTGTCTTATAAGCGCGCAATCAGTGCTCAATCGCTGGTTTATAAAACAAAAGTGTTAAGAATCCGAATGCCTTCATCGGACTCATTTTAGCAGACGTCACATATCCTATAATTAATAGAAGCACAGCTCCGAGGAAAAGGAAATAATACAAACTATTGACCCTAATTTTACAATCACGGCTTCCTTTTCAATACAGGACTTTAGTAGTATCTTGGAAGATCTTAAATCTGTAGCAACATCACAGATAGCACCGAGTTATAACGGGTTTGTTTATCTCAATGTTTTTTTTCTATCTTTAATACTGGCTAATTCTAATTTAATACTTAAATTTTGACAAGTAATGAAAAATATGACACCAAGATACAAATGTAATTTCAATATACGATTAAGACGCTATTGAAACACGCAACGGAGCCGCAACTCAGGTCCTACAATCACGAAAGAAACTAAGCATTATAACATTCATTGATTAAATAAGGACTTTCTGTGATCTGAATGTAATATAAACGACGTCAATCAAGCCTCCTGTTTCAGGTCGTACACCATCAACATGCGTGAGATCGATTCACAAAGTGACAACAGTTTGAACGGCTCATGTTTGCTGATTTCCACGGCGTGGGGTATCGAGTCTGTGATCCAGAAATTCTTAAACTTGAAGTCGTCATTGTCCGTGAACTTCTTCCAACTATCGTTAGGGAACACTGCGTGTGTGGCGTAAGCGCTGACGTCAGTGGCTCCCTTGTCCACCAATGCCTGAATAAAAAGGTTTTGAATGGTTTGGTAATCATCGGTTGGTAATTTGTTTAAAACATTATTTGCGAACATGGCATTGTTCCTTTTATGAAATACACTATGGTAAATTACAAATTTTAGGTATTTTTTCACTATTTTCACAATTCTAAGGTATAGATTTTAATGTCGGAAATTAGCTCATTGAGCTCATGTTTCTTGTTAGCATATACCCAACTTGAAAATAAAGATTATTGTATTTTGTGAATAGATTATGAGGGGTGTCATACATGTTAGCTTTCTATCATGATAAAAGAGGAAAAATAAATTTATACTGTTAATTATGTTAGTTACTCCATACATAATATGAAATGAACAAATAAGAACCTAATCTGACCTTGCCACAGTTGATGAGCGTTCCACCTGTCTGGACTAGATCATCCACGATCACCACATGTTTACCCTCGGGGTTGCCTGCAAGTACAGCAACACTGGTGGTATGAATGACATGACAATGGTGTGTTATCAAGGTTCAACAGCAGTTTTCAACACAACCCTTTGGACCTTAACTTACGGTATCATACATGTATGTTTAAATAAGATGTACGTTTAGTCACCTATATAACATAATGCTACATACCGTCCTTGACCATGACAGTCCTCTTGTTTCCGTCCCTGATTTTCACCTATAAAACTTAATGCTACATACCGACCTTGACCTTGACAGTCCTCTTGTTTCCGTTCCTGATCTTCACCTATATAACATAATGCTACATACCGTCCTTTACCTAGACAACCCTCGTCTTCCCATCCCTAATCTTCACCTATAAAACATAATGCTATATACCGTCCTTGACCTTGACAATCCTCTTCTTCCCGTCACTGATCTCCACCTATAAAACAAAATTCTACATACCGTCCTTGACTTTGACAATCCTCTTGTTTCAGTCCCTGATCTTCAACTATAAAACATAATGCTTCATACTGTCCTTGGCCTTGACAGTCCTCTTCTTCACGTCCCTGATCTTCACCTATAAAACATAATGCTATATACCGTCCTTGACCTTGACAGTCCTCTTGTTCCCGTCTCTGATCTTCACCTATAAAACATACTGCTACATACCGTCCTTGACCTTGACGATCCCCTTGTTCCCGTCTCTGATCTTCACCTATAAAACATACTGCTATATACCATCCTTGACCTTGACATTCCTCTTGTTCACGTCCCTGATCTTCACCTATAAAAAATAATGCTACGTACCGTGCTTGACCTTGACAATCCTTGTGTTTCCGCCTCTGATCTTCACCTATAAAACATACTGCTACATACCATCCTTGACCTTGACATTCCTCTTGTTCACGTCCCTGATCTTCACCTATAAAAAATAATGCTACATACCGTCCTTGACCTTGACAATCCTCGTGTTTCCGTCCCTGATCTTCACGCACGTGACAGTGTCATAATCGGGGAAAAACTGGTGGAAGCGCTTGAATGCCCCATCGTCTGGGAATGCCACCGCGATTTTGTCCTTGTCTGGCAGGCCTATGATGGTCTCCAGTAGCATTGGGATCGCTGACTCCAACCTTGAAATACATGTTACACAACCTAAAAAAGTGTATGCAATGTATACAAACATTCATGAATATGAGTACACTGTCTGATGCAATGGATTTTGTATATCAACACAGAGTGGATTAGGTTACAAAATGATCTAGATGGATACATGGATGGAAATAACAGTATAAAATTGCCATTGGAGACATTAGACAAGTTATGTCTTTGAAAGAATGATGGATAGCTTGGCCTATCAGTCAGCTGGTCAAAACCAACTGTCATTGCTCACGTTTTCAATTTTATATACAAGTAAATGATCTTTCTGAAAATACTTTGAAATGCTCACCAATATATAAACGACCAGTCTAATGCTATCAATAAGTATCTGCATGATAAAAGTACTAGTCAAATATTCATAATATAGTTCCAAAGTGTATTTACACCATCAAATTTCAGTAAGCCGTACCTTGGAATAATGTTATCCGAAAAGTAGAACCTCTCTTGAAGTGCGTGGATATCAAATATACAGATCTGTACCGGGCCTCTCGCTGTTAAGGGAATAGCGGACATCATGCTGGCCAGGGTCTTGAACAAATGATGGTATAATAATACTTTTTGTAAGCACTTTTAATTGTCAATACTCACTAAAATCCAGATCAAGAAAATAGGGTATGAAATCCCAATACGTTTGCAATAGAAATCTGGCCCGTAGGGCATGTCAGAAGCAATCTGGCCCTCTAGTATAACATAATAACGTTGGCAGTAGCAAACAGGCCCTCTGGTAGGACATTAAAACATTGGCAGTAGCAATCGGGCCCTCTGGTATGACATAATTACCTTGGCAGTAGCAATTTGGCTCTCTAAAAGGGCAATATAACCTTGGCAGCAGCAATCTGGCCCTCCAGTATGACAGTATTACCTTGGCAGCAGCAATCTGGCCCTCTAGAATGACATTATTACCTTGGCAGTAGCAATCTGTCCCTCAAGTAGGACAATATTACCTTGGCAGTAGCAATCTGGCCCTCTAGTATGGCTTTATTACCTTGGCAGTAGCCATATGGCCCTCTAGTATGACATTATTACATTGGACATAGCCATCTGGCCCTCCAGTATGACATAATTACCTTGGCAGTAGCCATATGGCCCTCCAGTATGGCCTTATTACCTTGGCAATAGCCATCTGGCCCTCCTGTATGACATTATTACCTTGGAAGTAGCCATCTGGCCCTCTAGTTTGGCCTTATTACCTTGGCAGTAGCCATCGTGCCCTCTAGTAAGGCATTATTACCTTGGAAGTAGCCATCTGGCCCTCTAGTATGACATTATTACCTTGGAAGTAGCCATCTGGCCTTCTAGTATGGCTTTATTACCTTGGCAGTAGCCATCGTGCCCTCTAGTAAGGCATTATTACCTTGGAAGTAGCCATCATGCCCTCTAGTAAGGCATTATTACCTTGGAAGTAGCCATCGTGCCCTCTAGTAAGGCATTATTACCTTGGAAGTACCCATCTTGCCCTCTAATATTACATTATTACATTGGAAGTAGCCATCTGGCCCTCTAGTAAGGCCTTATTACCTTGGCAGTAGCCATCTTACCCCCTAGAAGGACATTATAATCTGGCAGTAGCCAACATGCTCTCTAGCAGGACATTATTAACTTGGCAGTAGCCATCTTGCCTTCTTGTATTACATTATTACCTTGGCAGTAGCCACCCTGCCCTCTGGTATGACATTTTTACCTTGGCAGTAGCAATCTGGCCCTCTGTGTCCACTCTTTCCATGGTCCCTGTGGGGAAATAGGGCAGGATGAAGTGAAAGGATCTGGCCAAGTACCTGTTGATGTGTTGAAATAAAATTTAGTTATAAGGATGTGAGCCAGGTTTTAAAAAGGGTAGGGTGCTGCGGAAGAAGGACAGGGTGCTAAGCATAATAAGAGCCCATTGTATGGGGCTATGAAGTACTAGAACTATGAATTTGATAAAAAGAATGTAGGTAGTTGTGTTTATTTGAAGTAATATTGTATTCTCATAGTAAGTTTTATTTATATACTTTTAATCGAAACAAAAGAATTTAAGAAAACTTTGACAGTCATAAGCTTTGAGCGTATGAAGACAGATGGGTGCCCAGGCTGGTCTCCCTTGGGGCAGAAGGGTAATAGCAAAAACGACAGGGTGCATCACCCATCCAGAACTCTTTAGCTAAAACACTTGTTAGGAACATAGCAAAAATACATGTCTTTGGTTTATTAAGAAATATTTTATAAAGACACAATGACCTTTTTTTCCCCGACTAATCATTTCAATTCTATTTTCATTTTTTTAGGATAGCAATGCCTTAGAAACACTGGTTTCAAACGCTATCGTTGTGAATAAAAATTAAATTAATCAAAAGAAATAAAACAAGAGGGCCATGATGGCCCTGTATCGCTCACCTGTAGCTTTGCTAAATAAAGTGAACATTCTGACCTATTATCATAAAGATCCAATGAAAAGTATGGCCCCTAGAGGCCACTCTTTTATTTGTCCCACTGACCTAGTTTTTTACCCCACATGACCCTATCAGTAGGCAATGCTTCAAACCAAATATTTAAGACCTAGTCCTTGTGGCTTCAGACAAGAAAATTTTAAAGTTTTTTCCTATATAAGCCTATGTAAAACTTGTGACACCCAGGGTGAGGCCTCTTTTCACCACAGGTGCACAAATTGAACAATCCTGGTAGCGGGCCACTAGGTTATGCCACATATAAAATGCCAATGTCTTGTTGGTTAAGACAAGAAGTTTTTTGTTCTATATAAGCCTATGCAAAACTTGTGACTCCCCCCAGGATAGGGCCTCTTCTCCCCAGGGGCATAAATTGAACAATCTTGGTAGAGGACCACTTGGTTATGATACATACCAAATATTGAATGCGTAGGCCTTGCTTTTCAGACAAGAAGATTTTTAAACACTTTCCTTATATAAGCCTATGTAAAACTTGTGACCCCCTAGGTGGGGCCTCTTATCACTTCAGGGGCATAATTTGAATAATCTCGGTAGAGAACCACAAGGTAAAGCTACATACCATATATCAAATGCCTAGGCCTTGTGGTTTTAGACAAGATTTTAAGTTTTCACTAAATAAGCCTATGTAAAACTTGCGACCCCCGGGCAGGGCCTCTTATCACTCCAGAGGCATAATTAGAACAATCTTGGTAGATGTCCATAAAGTAATTATACATGCCAAATATCAAAGCCCTAGGACTTCTAGTTTTGGAGAAGATTTGTTAAGTTTTCCATATCTAAGTCTATGTAAACCACGTGACCCGGGGCGGGGTCATTTTTGACCCCAGGGGCATAATTTGAAAAATCTTGGTAGAGGTCCATTAGGTGATGCTACATATCAAATATCAAAGCTCTAGGCCTTGTGGTTTTGGAGGAGAAATTTTTTTAAGTTTTTCTTATCGGTTACCACGGCAACCAGAGTTTCGCATGGAATCCATGTCTTTGAACAACTTTGGTAGAGCTTCATGCAAGGAACATCCCTGCCAAGTTTCATCATGATTGGCCAAGGGGTTAAGGAGATATCGAACCTGACCTAGCATATGTTAAGATGATCATTCTGTCCAAGTTTCATTAAGATTAGGCTAAAATTGTGATCTCTATTGTGTTCACAAGGTTTTTTTACTAATTGACCTAGTGACCTAGTTATTGACCGAGGATGGACCAATGTCGAACTTGACCTAGATGTTATAGAAATGATCATTCTGACCAAGTTGCAAAAATTGTGACCTCTATTGTGTTCATAAGGTTTTTCTAATATCTGACCTAGTGACCTAGTTATTGTCCGCGGATGACCCAATATCGAACATGACCCAGATTTTATAGAGATGATCATTCTGACCAAGTTGCATTAACATTAGGCTAAAATTGTGACCTCTATTGTGTTCACAAGGTTTTTCTACTAATTGACCTAGTGACCTAGTTATTGACGGTAATTGACCCAATATCGAACTTGACCTAGATTTTATAGAGATGATCATTCTGACCAAGTAACATTAAGATTAGGCTTAAGTTGTGACCTCTGTTGTGTTCACAAGGTTTTTCTACTAATTGACCTAGTGACCTAGTTATTGACCGCGAATGACCCAATATCGATCTTGACCTATATTGTTCTAGAGATGATCATTCTGACCAAGTTGAATTGAGATAAGCCTAAAATTGTGACCTCTATTGTGTTCACAAGGTTTTTCTACTAATTTACCTAGTGACCTAGTTTTTGACCTGGGTTGACCCAATATGGAACTTGACCTAGCTTATGTTAAGATGATCATTCTGACCAAGTTTCATTAAGATTAGGCTAAAATTGTGACCTCTATTGTGTTCACAAGGTTTTTCTACTAATTGACCTAGTGACCTAGTTATTGACGGTAAATGACCCAATATCGAACTTGACCTAGATTTTATAAAGATGATCAGTCTGACCAAGTTGAATTGAGTTAAGCCTAAAATTGTGACCTCTATTGTGTTCACAAGGTTTTTCTACTAATTGACCTAGTGACCTAGTTTTTGACCTGGGTTGACCCAATATGGAACTTGACCTAGCTTATGTTAAGATGATCATTCTGACCAAGTTTCATTAAGATAAGGCTAAAATTGTGACCTCTATTTTGTTCACAAGGTTTTTCTAATAATTGACCTAGTGACCTAGTTATTGACTGCGTATGACACAATATCGAACTTGACCCAGATTTTATAGAGATGATCATTCTGACCAAGTTGCATTAAGATTAGCCTAAAATTGTGACCTCTATTGTGTTCACAAGGTTTTAATTGACCTAGTGACCTAGTTATTGACTGCAGATGACCCAATATCGAACTTGACCTAGATTTTATAGAGATGATCATTCTGACCAAGTTGCATTGAGATTAGGCTAAAATTGTGACCTCTATTGTGTTCACAAGGTTTTTGTACTAATTGACCTAGTGACCTAGTTATTGACCGTGAATGACCCAATATCAAACTTGACCTACATTTTATAGCGATGATCATTCTGACCAAGTTGCATTGAGATTAGGCTAAAATTGTGACCTCTATTGTGTTCACAAGGTTTTTCTACTAATTGACCTAGTGACCTAGTTATTGACCGCGGATGACCCAATATCGAACTTGACCTAAATTTTATAGAGATGATCATTCTGACCAAGTTGCATTGAGATTAGGCTAAAATTGTGACCTCTAATGTGTTCACAAGGTATTTCTACTAATTGACCTACTGACCTAGTTTTTGACCCAAGATGACCCAATATCGAACTCGACCTAGATTTCATAGAGATGATCAGTCTGACCAATTTTCATAAAGATTAGGTCAAAATTGTGACCTCTGTTGTGTTCACAAGGTTTTTCTAATAATTGACCTAGTGACCTAGTTATTGACTGCGGATGACCCAATATCGAACTTGACCTAGATTTTATAGAGATGATTATACTGACCAACTTGCATTGAGATTAGGCTAAAATTGTGACCTCTATTGTGTTCACAAGGTTTTTGTACTAATTGACCTAGTGACCTAGTTGTTGACCGCGGATGACCCAATATCGAACTTGACCTACATTTTATAGAGATGATCATTCTGACCAAGTTGCATTGAGATTAGGCTAAAATTGTGACCTCTATTGTGTTCACAAGGTTTTTCTACTAATTGACCTAGTGACCTAGTTTTTGACCTGGGTTGACCCAATATGGAACTTGACCTAGCTTATGTTAAGATGATCATTCTGACCAAGTTTCATTAAGATAAGGCTAAAATTGTGACCTCTATTTTGTTCACAATGTTTTTCTAATAATTGACCTAGTGACCTAGTTATTGACTCCGTATGACCCAATATCGAACTTGACCCAGATTTTATAGAGATGATCATTCTGACCAAGTTGCATTAAGATTAGCCTAAAATTGTGACCTCTATTGTGTTCACAAGGTTTTTGTACTAATTGACCTAGTGACCTAGTTATTGACCGCGGATGACCCAATATCGAACTTGACCTAGATTTTATAGAGATGATCATTCTGACCAAGTTGCATTGAGATTAGGCTAAAATTGTGACCTCTATTGTGTTCACAAGGTTTTTCTACTAATTGACCTAGTGACCTAGTTATTGACGGTAATTGACCCAATATCGAACTTGACCTAGATTTTATAGAGATGATCATTCTGACCAAGTAACATTAAGATTAGGCTTAAGTTGTGACCTCTGTTGTGTTCACAAGGTTTTTCTACTAATTGACCTAGTGACCTAGTTATTGACCGCGAATGACCCAATATCGATCTTGACCTATATTGTTCTAGAGATGATCATTCTGACCAAGTTGAATTGAGATAAGCCTAAAATTGTGACCTCTATTGTGTTCACAAGGTTTTTCTACTAATTTACCTAGTGACCTAGTTTTTGACCTGGGTTGACCCAATATGGAACTTGACCTAGCTTATGTTAAGATGATCATTCTGACCAAGTTTCATTAAGATTAGGCTAAAATTGTGACCTCTATTGTGTTCACAAGGTTTTTATACTAATTGACCTAGTGACCTAGTTATTGACCGCGAATGACCCAATATCGAACTTGACCTAGATTTTATAAAGATGATCAGTCTGACCAAGTTGAATTGAGTTAAGCCTAAAATTGTGACCTCTATTGTGTTCACAAGGTTTTTCTACTAATTGACCTAGTGACCTAGTTTTTGACCTGGGTTGACCCAATATGGAACTTGACCTAGCTTATGTTAAGATGATCATTCTGACCAAGTTTCATTAAGATAAGGCTAAAATTGTGACCTCTATTTTGTTCACAAGGTTTTTCTAATAATTGACCTAGTGACCTAGTTATTGACTGCGTATGACACAATATCGAACTTGACCCAGATTTTATAGAGATGATCATTCTGACCAAGTTGCATTAAGATTAGCCTAAAATTGTGACCTCTATTGTGTTCACAAGGTTTTAATTGACCTAGTGACCTAGTTATTGACTGCAGATGACCCAATATCGAACTTGACCTAGATTTTATAGAGATGATCATTCTGACCAAGTTGCATTGAGATTAGGCTAAAATTGTGACCTCTATTGTGTTCACAAGGTTTTTGTACTAATTGACCTAGTGACCTAGTTATTGACCGTGAATGACCCAATATCAAACTTGACCTACATTTTATAGCGATGATCATTCTGACCAAGTTGCATTGAGATTAGGCTAAAATTGTGACCTCTATTGTGTTCACAAGGTTTTTCTACTAATTGACCTAGTGACCTAGTTATTGACCGCGGATGACCCAATATCGAACTTGACCTAAATTTTATAGAGATGATCATTCTGACCAAGTTGCATTGAGATTAGGCTAAAATTGTGACCTCTAATGTGTTCACAAGGTATTTCTACTAATTGACCTACTGACCTAGTTTTTGACCCAAGATGACCCAATATCGAACTCGACCTAGATTTCATAGAGATGATCAGTCTGACCAATTTTCATAAAGATTAGGTCAAAATTGTGACCTCTGTTGTGTTCACAAGGTTTTTCTAATAATTGACCTAGTGACCTAGTTATTGACTGCGGATGACCCAATATCGAACTTGACCTAGATTTTATAGAGATGATTATACTGACCAACTTGCATTGAGATTAGGCTAAAATTGTGACCTCTATTGTGTTCACAAGGTTTTTGTACTAATTGACCTAGTGACCTAGTTGTTGACCGCGGATGACCCAATATCGAACTTGACCTACATTTTATAGAGATGATCATTCTGACCAAGTTGCATTGAGATTAGGCTAAAATTGTGACCTCTATTGTGTTCACAAGGTTTTTCTACTAATTGACCTAGTGACCTAGTTTTTGACCTGGGTTGACCCAATATGGAACTTGACCTAGCTTATGTTAAGATGATCATTCTGACCAAGTTTCATTAAGATAAGGCTAAAATTGTGACCTCTATTTTGTTCACAAGGTTTTTCTAATAATTGACCTAGTGACCTAGTTATTGACTCCGTATGACCCAATATCGAACTTGACCCAGATTTTATAGAGATGATCATTCTGACCAAGTTGCATTAAGATTAGCCTAAAATTGTGACCTCTATTGTGTTCACAAGGTTTTTGTACTAATTGACCTAGTGACCTAGTTATTGACCGCGGATGACCCAATATCGAACTTGACCTAGATTTTATAGAGATGATCATTCTGACCAAGTTGCATTGAGATTAGGCTAAAATTGTGACCTCTATTGTGTTCACAAGGTTTTTGTACTAATTGACCTAGTGACCTAGTTATTGACCGTGAATGACCCAATATCAAACTTGACCTACATTTTACAGCGATGATCATTCTGACCAATTTGCATTGAGATTAGGCTAAAATTGTGACCTCTATTGTGTTCACAAGGTTTTTCTACTAATTGACCTAGTGACCTAGTTATTGACCGCGGATGACCCAATATCGAACTTGACCTAGATTTTATAGAGATGATCATTCTGACCAAGTTGCATTGAGATTAGGCTAAAATTGTGACCTCTAATGTGTTCACAAGGTATTTCTACTAATTGACCTACTGACCTAGTTTTTGACCCCAGATGACCCAATATCGAACTTGACCTAGATTTCATAGAGATGATCAGTCTGACCAAGTTTCATAAAGATTAGGTCAAAATTGTGACCTCTGTTGTGTTCACAAGGTTTTTCTAATAATTGACCTAGTGACCTAGTTATTGACTGCGGATGACCCAATATCGAACTTGACCTAGATTTTATAGAGATGATTATTCTGACGAAGTTGCATTGAGATTAGGCTAAAATTGTGACCTCTATTGTGTTCACAAGGTTTTTGTACTAATTGACCTAGTGACCTAGTTGTTGACCGCGGATGATCCAATATCGAACTTGACCTAGATTTTATAGAGATGATCATTCTGACCAAGTTGCATTGAGATTAGGCTAAAATTGTGACCTCTATTGTGTTCACAAGGTTTTTCTACTAATTGACCTAGTGACCTAATTATTGACCGTGGATGACCCAATATCGAACTTGACCTAGATTTTATAGAGATGACCATTCTGACCAAGTTGCATTGAGATTAGGCTAAAATTGTGACCTCTATTGTGTTCACAAGGTTTTTCTACTAATTGACCTAGTGACCTAGTTGTTGACCCCAGATGACCCAATATCAAACTTGACCTAGATTTTATAGAGATGATCAGTCTGACCAAGTTTCATAAAGATTAGGTCAAAATTGTGACCTCTATTGTGTTCACAAGCAATTGTGAACGGACGGACGGACGGACGGACGGACGACGGACGAAGAGTGATCACAAAAGCTCACCTTGTCACTACGTGACAGGTGAGCTAAAAAAATGTTCTATTCTTGGTGCTAAAATTTTGAAGCTTTTTTGGCACAGCAAAATCAACAGGTTTAAAAAATAATTATTGAATTACTTCTGTCGGGATTGAATATAATTTGGTTCATATATTAATATATTGGCACGGTAACAAGTAGGTGGAGCTTGAACATTCAATAACTGCTTACAGAAAAAATAGAACTTTAGTCTTTATATACTTATACCACAACTTGTAATTTAAAGTTGTCCTTCAACATATCATACAAAACAGTTACTTCACCCGTTACCAGAGTGATTGAAATTGTACATTATTTTGCATTATCCTACAATTTCATTATCTCTCGTTTTGGGTGCAGTATCGATTACTCATATATAATAATTATCACAATCAGTATTACCTTGGAAACATATACAGGACAGACAGTTGCTCGAATATCACACTTGGGTCATGGAAACTGCCAAGAAAGATAACTGAAATACACAGTAAATTGAAAGT
The DNA here is from genome assembly GCF_026914265.1 of Mya arenaria. Classification (NCBI taxonomy): domain Eukaryota; kingdom Metazoa; phylum Mollusca; class Bivalvia; order Myida; family Myidae; genus Mya; species Mya arenaria. The sequence goes on along the minus strand of NC_069131.1, from coordinate 6,555,305 downwards.
TATAGCAAGCTTTATTGATTAGTTCAAGCACATTGCTTTAGATCAATATCTTGCTTCCAAATTACTTTTTTATACTAAAATAGCATCAAGCATTAGCCTTTGATAATAAAAGTGTTTGATTTGAAAAACCCCATCTTACATAGAATAAGAATAAGGTCAAAGTATATTGTTCAATATTCATTGTTATTAAATATATGCAGCCTTATTTGTCCACTCAGACATATCTGATTCAGCTGCTCAGTAAGCTCAATGGTTAGCTTCTTACCAAGGCCCCCTGGATTCAATTCCTTGCTAAGGAGCATGTGAGTGTGGATGGCGGTCACTCAGCCGGACAACTGGGTGACCTCCAGGTATTCCTATTTCCCCGATTTACGAAACCACACTCTTGAGTTACATGGTAACAATGAAAGTTATTAATATAATGTTGTAAGAATTTTTTCATAATCGTTGTAAAAAAAATCAGCTTAAACTATCAGATCTCAAATTATCTCAAGCTAACCATAAGACTCACCATCTTTTCCCATCATACGATGTACGTCCTCTATAAAGAGATTTGGAAATCCATCCTGAAACTTTTCCCACCTGATTGTGTCCCTGTACTCCACACAACGACTGCCAGGAAGGAGATTTCCCCTTGATAGAGATCTGTGGAACTAGAGAAAAGATATGTCTATCATTTTTTCAATCAAGCATTAATGTCTTTGCAGATCTATTAAATCGAAAGTAGTGTTTTTTATTCACAACTAAAACTACTTTAGGAAATGTTTCTTGGTAAAATTCCTTCGTTTACAGGGCAAGTGCTCTACTAACTGAGCTTCACATATCTTCTCACAACCTGTATAGGTAAAGGTACCTTGACATACTTCCCTGCAAACTACTCTTATTTAATGAACACCACTGCTTTAATAGAGATACACATAAGCAACACTTTGAGCGTCATATTGCTAAACAGTGCTAAAAGCAACACTTTGAGCACGTCATATTGCTATTAAACAATGCTAAACAGTGCTGCCATGGGCACTGTTGGGCGCTAAGTGTCTTGTGTTAGAAAAATGAGCAGTCAGACTGGGGCTCCAATCTAGGACCTCTCGCTAAGAGGGATAGCGCTCCATTACTCCATTACTCATCTACAAGACTGCTTACACACTTTCCCATAACCTGTATAGGTATCGGTACTGTGACACATATGAGGTTGAATTATTTCCTAATACCCGGTAATTTCCTTTTGTCTTCAAAGAATAAAACCGTATGGTTACCGATAATTTTGGCTTCTTTTCTGGTGACTGTTGTGGTATGTTTAATGTTTCTGGTGGATGAGAATCTGTCCCCATTTTTGCCCTTAGTGAACACTGAAGGGCAATCTGCTTCGCCAATGTCCGCATTGTCGGGTGGGCATACAGCAAAACTGGCTCGTTAGGATTGGCCATCTTTACACCTAAGATAAAATCCATTTTATACAGCAACAGTGAACCTAGCAAGGCTTAAGTATTGTTATACCATGGAAAAGCACAATTTTATTTTTCAACAAATCAGATGAGAAGTCCTAATGCTAAGCAAATTGATACACAGAGCTGTGATGCATCTTAAATGTAATGATAATTCATGCATTAACTCTTGACACCTATTTTTATCTATCTAAAGCCTTTATTGTAAACCCGATAAAATCAATACTCCGACTGCAGAAAACTTGTTCAAGGCCAGTCATGAACGATGGCTATTGGAAAACGAAATGTGTATAGTATTTACTTTTAAGTGTTAATAGTTCATCCACAATTTGAATTTACCTGGAAAAGGGTCACCTGGTTTGATTTTAATAAGGATGTTTAAAAATGTCACATATCACTGTTGTCAACAATGGAATATGACAATACACAACAACAGGTTAAACCATAGATTTCACAATCAACTTTTGTTTACAATTCTGCGCTCCCTCTTTTTGGGAGAGTATTTCAAATAAGCGAAAAGAAAATACAACAAAAAGTTTGTGGTTGCTTATCAATCGGAACTCCTCGGCTAGTATCAAGATATGGCTATCTCGAAGCTTGCCGGAGATGGCCGAGTTGTTACGATTGGTTGCTTATAAATAGAATGTGTTTTCTTACTTTACGTTCTTTCCGTTTATTAATCGATTAAATTAATTTAAGATATATCACGAACATACAGTCGAACACCGTTTTCTCGAACTCCCAAGGACAGGCGAAAGTACCTCGAGCCTCGGAAAGTTCGAGCCAAGCGGTTGAAAAATGGGAATGTAAATTATGTGTTACTTGTAGTTTAACCATTAAAAGGCGTTTTCATAAATGTATTATATTGTGCTGTATTAAACAATATTTTATAACTTTTTGTCTTTTTCAGGACACTGAGAAATCACAATGTTTCAAACATCTAGAATATGCCCAGAGTCAGTCTTCAAGATACTCACCTTAAAAGTTCCAGTGTGATTTAGGAGACTTTGTCAGAACAGTACATTATACCTACATACACTGGAGATACCAGACCCAACAGATAACTACAGATATATTTAAACAGAACCTGAAATTAATTGCATATCCCAATACAACATAATACTTTAAACGGTTAAAAAGGCAGTGAGGCATTTGTGTGTAATCTTCATTTAATATTTGAAATTTCTTTTTCCTTTTTTTTTGATTTTGCATTTAAAAGCCATTAGCATTAGATTTTTCAAAAATATATGTATTTTTATACAGTTTCAACTGTGATGTATATCGAGTTGTACATGTTTCCTCTAAGGATTAAAACACTTTTGAATTATATAGGAAAATTGAAATGATACATTTATTCAAACTTATGATAAAATATAAGACACACACTACCATTGTTGATCATGTAAACCTTCATACTATCTTTTATAGAAATTATGTGAATCTTTTGATATTTCTAAATAAATTTATTTTTACTTTTACTGGCTCATGTTTAAACACAAAATGCTATATAAAGTGTTTACTCCAGTGTATATCATAACATGATTGAAATAGATAATAGATACTATTTGCATGAAACTCTGAACACTTAACCACTATGGCAATCGGCACCAGTTAAGATACTTTTTGTTGAATAATGTGTTTTGATGAGACCAGCTTGTAAAATAGCTGTATTTCTTTTAGTCATTTTGTGAATACCTGAATTATCCTCGGGATCTATCTCAGTCATACAGATCCCAAGTACCGGTTAGGGCAATGTGTCATGTACCGCATCAGGGGAATCGGGTCAGCAGTGCAGAGAATTGGGCATTAAAATGTTGCTATTGGTTCGCCACGTCCAGGATCGGGTGTTAACTTAGGGTTTTTACCTTGACTCCGACAATGGACCGCGAGCTATGGGGCGGAATACGCGGGGGAATATGACCCCTGTGGGTGATTGCATGGTTCTATGGGTTTATATAATCTGAGATGAGATATCTGAGTTTCACACCTGTAGGTAGTGGTTAAGACACATGTTAGGGGATTACTTATATTCCTACGACTCTACCGGCTGGGTTGAACTTGAACTTATCGGATTTTCTGGTAACACCAGGAGGCCGACCAAGGGAATTGGAGGTGGCTAAACCCTAATAGGAATTCGTAAGAGTACGCACGAAGGGGGAGATTTGACGTGGTTCATAATGACAAGATGGTTGAACCTGAATCATGCAGCCCCGGGGCGAAAGTTAGGAAGGCCCAAGTTAGATAAACCGTGGGGGTAAAGTTTGATTGTCCTCTAATTGGAAAGTATTTGAAGTCTGAGAGGCGGGTAGCTAGGTTTGTTTGTGCAAATAATGCCAATTTGTCGGTCAAATGGTTAGCTCAGAGAGGTAGAAATGCTTCCTCTGGTAGTAACTTCGAGAGGGGTGTGGCACGTTCGGGGGTCCGTCCTTTTGGAAAAGGGATGGGTGCTTTATCTGTCGTACAAGAGTAGAGATTTCATTTTTGCCGTTGCTGAACAGTCTCCGGGCCCGGAATAAAGTTCAGAGAATTCTCCCAGGTAACGTTTGGCCAAACAGCCTGTTTCTGTGTCTGATCCACGCCTGGTACAGGTTCAACCATTCGTTGTCATGGTATCTCTAACTGAAAATGGGGCAAATATGAAGGTTAAGGTGCCTAATTCAGAGGATGATGTAGTCACACCGCCGGTGGGGTCTGCAGAGTCCGCACTCTTAGAGGGAGGGCAATGAGGGTCATTATTGGTGGTAGATTTGCCTGGGGGAAGTTTCCCAAAGACGGGTAATAATTCAAATTGGGGGGCGGGTAATAATTCAAATTGGGGGGGGGGGGGCGGGGTGAGACTAGTTCTTGTCTCCCTCGGTTGGCAAAAGCAACTCAAGTGCCATATCTGTGGTTGCATATTGTTTTTAATTATAAATTATTTAAGTGGCCATTCCTCAACTACCGATTATTCTAACAATGCATTTAGGTCCTCTCGAACATATAGAAAATATACAAACATAATCTATACATGTACAATGAACATGAACATTTCCAATCATTTAAAATGCGAACATTTGGTAGGCAGCAGAGATTATTGTTGAATTATAACCTACATTTTCAGTCTTTGATTAGTACCAAGACTAGTCGTTATTAAGATTTGTAGTTTAACAATTTTACAGAGATGACATTTAATTTGGTTCCCCGCCTTCTCAAATTGGGTCTAAGACATTTACAACATATAAGATACAATCTCAAAGATCAAGCTGGGCGGAGAAAGCGAAACAGGTTATACACCAGGGGCGTAGCTAGCCCTTTATTCATGTGGATTCATATAATTATGCAAGGGGGGGTCCAGGGACATGCCCCCTCGGATTATTTTGAAAACCATGGTGCAGTCTTGTGCATTCTGGGCGTTCTGAGTTGCTTTACTTAGGACTAGAAAATGGACGGTTTTAGAATCATGTAGTCAAGTACGCATACTGCAATTTTGGCTGTTTTTTTGTCAGAATCATGTGTATTCAGCCGCGTACTCGCGTATAGGCAGCTACGCGCCTTTTAGCTATAAGATATTTTAAACATGTTGGGTAAAATCTTGAAACTTAGTACGACTAGCTCGCCTCGCCCGTTCCAACTTTCCTTATTTTTTTACCTAATTTGTTTGTTTACTTAACACTTACACTGTGCTGGTTTTCCATTTTTCCTCAATCTATCCCAATTCAGGGCAGTATTGCTTGTCCTTGTGAGCACTTGAAAAGACTAGGAGTGATAACGTGAAAACAATGGACGAAAAAGATTTCGTTTGATAAAATGCACATTTGTTTGGCTTTGTGTAATATAATATAAGCCAAGTCATCGGATGATTCATTTAATAGCATTATTTCTTGCTTGTTCTGACAGACAAGCTTTTGGTTTAAAGGAACTCGTTTATGTTCGTCGAGTCAGGCATCGAAACAAATCATTTTGTTAAAATGTAAATACAACGTTTGTTACAATGATAACACATTATTCGGAACACCCCGGTCGTTTTCCATCGAAAACAACCTAGGTTACATGCCGGTACATCAGTAGAAGTAGTTAGTATTTTTTTAGATAATATTATTAATCATTTATAGTAGTTTAAATCCTAGTTTGAAATGCTTGCCAGTGATGTGTATTGTTGCATACATAATTGAGATTCCTAAGAGTAAAGTCACAAAGTTGAATTGCTAAATTAAAATTACTACGCGTTCTACTTGCAGCGTAGTAAAATGTAAAGGTTTTTGACATCGTAAACCGTCCAAATACATCCGAGGTTGTTTTCGATGAAAATTGGCCGAGGTGCTCCGAATGCATCAAACGTGATAAACAGTGCTCTGCTGTAAATACTAATTGAATCACGTTACAGAAAAAAGTCATGTTGGACCGAAATATGTTAATAACCTCTGAAAATATATTTGTTTTAAACTTATTAAACCTATTAAAATTGAATTGTCTTATGTTTGAATTTAGAATATTTTGCTCAAACGGGTATCTGCGAGTTGCTGTTTGGTGGTTGTACATAAAAGTTAGTAATACGACTAAATTTCAACAGTAAAACAATATATGAGTGAGTGCCTTTAAAAAAGAAAAAAAACTGTCTTACAAAAAAATAGGGATAAAAGAATCGAGAGGTTAGTTGTGTTATGCGAACTCTGTCTTATGTTCCATTATGTTCAGTTCGTTGTATGGTTTGTGTTATTTTCCTTATTGCAACAGAACATGCAGAACAAATATTTGTAACATAGAACAATGTTAGCACTGAATACATTTATAACAAAAAATAGCTTTTCAAACGTTTATCATACTTACGCATCACATTGCCGATACTATATCGTAAGACATTTAGGCACCCAATTCTGAAGATCATTGTCAGAAAACGTTAACGAGCTGGCGTATTTTTGTCGACCATAGAAACATTAATAATAGACCATAGAAAAAAGACCATAGAAAAAATAATTTTAATTAAAAGACCATTGAAACATTAATAATGCACATGAACAGACCGCCTCGCTGTGAATTTAAAGCCTTTAATAGAGAGATATAGTTTTCATTAAAGACATTTAAAATCATTGGTATACCATCAATTGTCTTACTATTTCAATTAGCAATGTATTCAAAACAGAACGTAACTTATAAATCATTAAGGATCTAATACCATTTTCACACTGTACCGAATACCGGCTTTTAACAGCGCTGGTAATGGCTGAATATATGGTTCATTTTAATTGGTCATTCGGAGCTGCTCGGCCATTTTTTCAAAAACAACCTCGGATGTATGCCGGTACATCTGTTGAAGTAGTCCGTATTTTTTTAATAAAAGCATTAATTAAATGTAGTGTTTAAGAGTTGTATTCATTGCTCTCAGTTTAAATTGATTGCCAGTGAAGTGTATTATTGCAAACATAATTACGATTCCCAAGAGTTAAGTCATAAATTTTAACTACTAAATAAGATTACTGCGCGATCTATTTGCACCGGACTTAAACGTACCACGTTTTAAGTATGTAAACCGTCCATATACATCCGAGGTTGTTTTTGAAAAAATGGCCGAGGAGTTCCGAATGTTTAATTGGTCAGTTAACGTGATGTTCCGGAAAATATAGCATTCGGAATTCCTCGGCCATTTTATCGAAAACAACCTCGGATGTATGCCGGTACATCTGTTGAAGTAATTCGTAAATTTATGAATAATATCATTAATTAAATGTAGTGTTTAAGAGTTGTATTTATTGATCTCAGTTTAAATTGATTGCCAGTGAAGTGTATTATTGCAAACATAATAAAGATTCCCAAGAGTTAAGTCATAAAGTTTAACTGCTAAATAAGATTACTACGCGATCTATTTGCAGCGGACTTAAACGTACCACTTTTTGAGTATGTAAACCGTCCAAATACATCCGAGGTTGTTTTTGAAAAAAATGGCCGAATAACTATCGGTGCACCAGTATTTGTCATTTGACTGGTAGATTCTATCATATGTCATGGATGAAATCATACAATGTGTACAGTGGGTACAAAAGTATAACATTTATGTGCGACCAGTAAAGTTGGGACTTTAGTACCCTTTAGGACTGTTTAGTAATATTCAGGGGCGGTTCCAGCATATGAAACTAGAGAGCCAGTGTCGTTTAATGTAAATCTTTCAACTCTATATATTTTCACCTCAACATTCATCCCTTAATTGAACCGCGTTTCGGCAATAGCGATTACCATCCGATGAAAGCAACATCTTCGGATATGCTCGGATCGCGTATAAATATACATGTACATTGGAAATGGTTTATCTCGTTAAAGATGTTAATATTGTATCAGATTGATTGTCAGATCGTTTGACGCGGCCTGGGTTTGGACTTTCCTGGGATGAACCAGTACTGGGTACACAATTTTCCTAGTACTACCCTTGAAATGACAAGCTCTAGGCAAGGGAGCTTCAGGTACCATATTTTAACTTTCAGCTTGGCGCGGCTGGGGTTTGAACCCTCGACCTTTGGCACCCGAAGCGTACGCTCTACCACTGAGCTTTCGAGGTGGTAGTGACTATGCCGGTGGTGTGTAAGCTTATTTATACTAGCACTCGTCCCATTCGGCGAGTGTTCCGAAAAGATTGTTACTGTAGTCATATACGTTTTAGAGCATAGTGCACAGACAGATTATTACCCTGGTTAGAGCTACCCTGGTTCTTTAACGTGCATCAGTGTATAGCACCGTCATTATTTGAAATAAAAAAAAAATGATTTTTTTAAGTTTGACTTTTCATTTAAAAGCCATTAGCATTAGATTTTCCAAATATATATAGAGGATATTTGTTTATTTCAGTGTAAGATCGTATTTTATTTCACGAGTGTCATAGAAAAACATATTTTCACGAGTGGCGAAGCCACGAGTGAAAATGTAGTTTTTTTATGATCACGAGTGAAATTAAATACGATCTTACACTGAAATAAACAAATTTTCTGTTTCTTTTATGCTTATTTTCGGAGTTTTATTTGTTGTTTTTTTATTTATTTCTGAATTACCCCCTTCTTTGAAAAGGGTGGGCTTTACGCCGCTACCCGTGGGGCGCCCCTCAAGCATAATTATAGCTGTCAACTTTTTTACTTTCGGTTTGCTGAGAAATAGTTCTCTGCTATTCATTCTTATAGCTTAATATTCGCTGGTTTTTTATTGCAAATCTTTATGAACAGTAAAAAATGAAGTATTATTAGTGCACAAATGTTCCAAAAAATAATGAAAACACTTTTTATTTTAACCAAATTACTACGCCGCTATTTATAGAATGAAAATTTGGAAGGTCAAATGTGTTAGTAAAACAAATGTGGATACTCATTGGATTTTAACCATTCTTCTTAGTTTAAGACTGCATATACGCGTGTTTTTATAGTAAGTTAATATACAGTCATCTTACTGTCAGAGACCAGTCTGTTTCGCTTTAAAATGTTTGTTTTCCAGAAGAGTAAATGCCACGCTAGTTTATTGACACATTTTGAGATGTGGGTGGGGTAAAAAAATATTGGATCTATCTGTAAATTGTTGTGTGAATTCTCCAGGAAGCTCATTTTACGTACTACAACGGTTAACAGTTCAAAATACATTTGATCGATGCTATAAAATTTTATTTATGTTCGAACAGTTGTTTTTGTCTGTAATTTGTTTGGAATGAAAGCAAATGTTCGAACATTCAGCTTTAAAGATCAGTAAAATGTTTGATAAACGGGATAACCGGTAATAAACGGTAAGTTGTTAATTTCCAATTATATATTTATTTAAATTTATAAAATATTTCTTTATGTAACAACAAAGGATTTTAAAAGTAGTTCTGAAAATTGATATTTTCACTCCTTATTTTGCAGTGAAAATATCAAATTGATATTTTCACTGTTGTTATTTCACTGTTAAAACCCCATATTTCATTGTTAAGCATGAAAGAAATATTTTTATACAGTTTCAACTGTGATGTATATCCAGTTGTACATGTTTCCTCTAAGGATTTAAACACTTTTGAATTATATAGGAAAATTTAAATGACACATTTATTCAAACTTATGATAATATATATAAACACACACTACCATGGTTGATCATGTAAACCTTCATACTATCTTTTTATAGAAATTAAGTGAATCTTTTGATATTTCTGAATACATTTATTTTTACTTTGACTGGCTCATGTATAAACACAGAATGCTACATAAAGTGTATACTCCAGTGTATATCATAACATGATTGAAATAGATAATAGATAATATTTGCATGAAACTCTGAACACTTAACCGCTATGGCAATCTGCACCAGTTATTAAGATACTTTTTGTTGAATAATGTGTTTTGATGAGACGAGCTTGTAAAATAGCTATATTTCTTTTAGTCATTTTGTGTATTTGAAGCATGTCTGCAAATGTAGATTTTATCATGTATTTTGAATGGATCTGAAATACTGTTTATTTAACTGTTATTACAACGATTGACACAATAAAGATAGATTTATGAACTGTCTTCATACAAAAAATCCAATCAGTCAAAATTATATTTTCGAACTGTTTCCCAATACAATAAGTCTCAGTCACTGTTTTGGTGCATAAACGTATGAACTTTACTCGTTATCTGAACTAAGGCCGGTTGTTGATGATTGGAATCAGTAATCATCATCATCATCATCATCATCATCATCATCATCATCATCATCATCCACCACACATACACAACCACCACCACCACCAACTTAACCACCTTCATCATCATCCAAATCAATCATCAGCAACATCTACGCATCATCATCTCGTCATGGTCATTGTCGTCATCGTCACATCATAATTAGTATCATTGCCGTCGTCGCATCATCATTATTATTATCATCATCATCTTAGTCGTCGTCGTCGCATTATCATTATAATAATCATAATATTCGTCTTCGTCGTCGCCGCATTATCACTATCGTCGTCATCGCATCACCATTATTATGAGTATAGTGTCGTTGTCGCATTATTATTATTAAATCATCATTGTCGTTGTCGTCGCATCTTCGTGACTATCATCATCAGCACCATGCTGCACGTTTGCATTTACTTTACAGAACATTCATAATACGCATACTATAATATTTTACTTATCAAAGTAAAATCACCAGCCTGAAAAAAAAAACGTATTTTGTTGTTGTCCAATTTTCATTATAATTAGACAAATTTTAAAGGGAACGTCGATCTGAACCCGCCACTGCCTCCATCACAAAAAATCACGGATGATGATGTACTTAAGATACAATTGTAACATAAATAGCAGATGGTTAATCAGAATAGAGACCACGAGTTTGTATCATTTGTGTCAATCATTATAAAAAGGAGAGTTACATTAATTGATTCCCTTCAAGAGATTATCAGTATTATTATTATTATTATTATTATTATTATTATTATTATTAATAAAAAAGACAGGTGCTCATCAGGTTAATATGACGTAACGTCATTTCACTTCAGACTGGGTCACTCGCTTTAACGCTGTGCTTTATCGTTATTTTTTACGTACGACCGGAGAGTTTACGAGACGTTTCTGAAACGCCTTTATGATTATCGTTAAGTTGGTCGTTATTATGATCGTCAATTTACGATAATGGCAGATCGTAAAATCTATCTGAAACGCACCCCAGGTATTTACATATAGTTCGGGTCAACGAGGAATTCAAGCCAAGCTGCGGAGTTTGAGCCAACGGGGTTCGACTGTATCATGAAACCATGGAATATCACGATGTCCGTGAATATATGCATACTATGGGGGGAGCTTTTCGACATTTCACATAGTGCTGTCGTCCCTCGCGCGCTTTGATACGCAATGAAAAGAAAATAACGTGATGATATCATATTGACTTTAACACTCAAACTTATAGCCTTCATAGTATACAGACACAATAAATTGAAATCTGTTGCAATTTTGCGGACCCCTTTCGACCAGATTTTCATACCAGATCCGTATGATTGCAGATATTCAAGTCATTCTTTAAATTCATTTTTTGCATGTGTGTCTGTATGATTATGTTCTTAGAGATCCTGTCAGCAAAAAATCCAACGAACAGTTTTTCTAAAAAATCGCAAATACATTGAACAATTTCAGAATAAACTTCTCATCTGAATTTAAAAGATCGTGATAATCATTTATTTCAATACAATATTTTATTCTACAGTGCCTTTTAAGTATCTCTTTGAAGTTTTTACTAAATTTTTAGTAGTTCTTAGTACAGTAGTTCTTAATACATGTAGATCTCGTAGCTTTCAGTAGTAGTTCTTAGTAGCGCACAGTACTAGTAGTACTTGTACTCTACTTGCCGCTTAGTGGCTTCTAGCAGGACCAGTCGAAATTCTTTAAGAAGTTGTATGAAGGTGTGCTCGCCCGTTAGATGCAATAGTGCCGCACGACCATTCACTTATACACAGATATATGTAAACCATGTCTGTGGTATATATAATTACATATTATAACGTGCACTTTTGTATCTAGATATCAGCAGGGTGAGATACAAGGAGATCCGAGTGCGAAATGTTACCTTCTTTCGATACAACGTACCCGAAGTGAAGCCGATAAACGGGAGACAACTTCAGTCCTAGGTTTTATAAGTAGTACCGAGTAGCCTCAGCTTGTAAACTAACCTCTAATGCCGAGCGCCAGGTAAGGGATCTACCGCTGCCAGTTGTTAACGTATTAATTTCAGTAGTGATGCGGTCGGGGATTGAACCGGTAACCTTCCGCAAAGAAGCGAACTCTAGATACCACTTCTAGCTATTCATCTTCTAGCTATCAGAACGGTATCATATTTAACGGTCGTTTATGCCGTAATCCTGGGGGCCGTGATAACGAACAGACTCAATATGTATATGACAAACTACAGAAACAAGCGCTGTAGCCAAAAGTTTAAACACAAACCCCGTTTAATGGCACAGTGTAAACGCCAAAGACATAAAAACACGTCAAGTCTGAGTTCAGACTCAAGCGGCAAAACTGAGCTCACCATATAAGAAGATGTGCAGAGCGCAAGTTACAATTCGATTCAAGGTAAAGGTTACAGTAAGAGGTCAAAGGTTATATGACTACATTTCGTGTCCGTTCCATATATCTTGAACCTCTTGGAAGGATTCCGAAATAACCTGCCGCAAATGCTAACCATATTGAGACGATGATCAGAGGCGGAGCCATTTGGCTTTTATTGCAGAAATAACCGTCTAGTTTCTTATTGAATCCTGTGTAAAAGTTCTGTGTGTGTTTTTGTGTGTGTGCCTAAAAAATAATGTATATTATTACTTGGTAACTGCTTACAGCGTCGCCCCATCTTTCCACGTTCCGAAAGTTCATAAAAAGTCCATGCTTTCCGAAATGGGGGGCTGATCCTCATTTATCAATTGATTTACACGTTTCTATCGCAAAAATAATACCTATCACCTGAACAACAAAATAAGGGCACACATACAGCACCATGGCGCGCCATAACTACAATTTATGAAATGCACTGTTGAAAACATAGAGAAGGATATGAAATTGCTACTATGTTGTCTAAATAAAATGGCCCCTTGCAAGAGGCTATCGCTCTATTGGAGTAAATTTGCATGTCTGTAAATGTGAAAAACGATTGCGACTACTGGAATAAATAAGTTTGTAATAATCAGATGATATTCTTACTTTTTTGCGGACACATATATAGGGTTTCCTATCTAATAAGAGCAGATGCGCACAGGGTGCACTTGGAATGCCGGTGTTACATTAATGATTATTTTTATGCCGTTGGGGTCATTTTTTCGACGCTGAAAATTAGCCCTGGCAAAATTTAAACTTTTAATTCGGTCTCGTTTTTAACGGTCTATAAAGTTTTAACGTTTAAATAAACGTCAACGATAGACCACCCGTGGAAAAGAGCACGGATATGACTGTGAAGAAAAGATAGAATTGATTGACTATAAACTCGTAGCCCTATGTGTCTCTTGAAAAAAACAATTTATGTTACAACTTTTAGAGACATCACTGGTTTGAGACCATTTACATTTTAGTTGAAGAGCAGGGGGTGAACCTGCTCGGATTGGATTACATTTCTAGCGCGTCAGTATCAATTGACCACGGATTTGCTTTCGATACGAATGATATTATGTAAAATGTTGTATTGCAAAATGAGAAATACTACATCGGGTATACAAACACATATATAAACCATGCTTAGTATGTAAGACACAAATTTCCGTGTGTACGAGTTATGTTCCCTTTTAGTCGAGTAATAGGCCGAGTTAATGAATTGTTAAAATAAAAATATTATAATACACAGCAACAATGTTTCAGATCATGGGAATAGACTAATCAGGTGTCTTAGAGATCATATAGAAAAAAAAACAAATCTGTACACGTTTTATGAAAAATTGATTAATAAAACTTTAATTCATTACGTACGGAGATTTCTCTCTCTTAAGATTTGACATAGTAACTTGATTTTCGCCCTGAGGTGACCGGTATTCACAATAAATAAAGACAACATGCAGACAAGTATTCTGACCAAGTTAAAAAAATCGGTAAAACTATTGAATTTATGACGGGAATTTTTTCTATAACATTTGACTTAGTGACCAAGGTTTTGACCTTAGGTGACCCATATTAATAATAGTTCAAGACATGCAGACATATATCCTGAACAAGTTTCATGGCAATTGGATAACAAGAATATCGCTGGAAGCGATGGATGCTCTCCATACGCCCGTTTTCTATGAAAAGGCAGAACTTGTAATACAATGTGCTGGTAGAAGGTCAATTGTTGCAGCATTATTATACACAGCTGGAAAGATTCATGACATGGAAAGATATGGGCAGGTTTGAGAAATAAATTTAAAGGTAATTTACAAGAAATGAAATAAAAAAGCAGCAATTGAAATTCACAAATATTGAATATATGGCGCGGACAAACTCCTGCAAAATATGTAAGAAAATAAATTATGGTTCTGGTTGGATTTGAACCACTACCTTGAAACCCTCAAAAGATTTGTAGTCCTGTGCTTAACACATAGGCTAACGCATTTAAAGTTTCGAGTGGAGGTTTTCATTAGGAGTGTGCTACCTTAATGTACATGATAGGATTATGATGCTTGTGCACTGCACTTCCTCTCATTGCAATCTATCTAAGTACCTAGTTTTATTTCAATCCCATCAGTAGTTTGGACGTTATGGCCCACACATGCACCAATTATGATAAAATGGTTAAGGGGAGATGATTTAATAAGTATGCATTATAGGATTATGGTTCTTGTGCACTGCACTTCCTTTCAATGCCATCTATCTATATACCGAGTTTTATTTCAATCGCATCAATAGTTTTGAAGTTATTCTCCGGAATAAGTGTAACAGACGGACGGACAAAGCGGCAACTAAATGCTCTCCCTTCGGGAAGACTAAAAACCGTTCAATATATGGCATGGTATTAACGCAGAGTTGTTAACAACATAAGCCCGCCCACTCTTCGCCAGGTTTTAATTGATGAGTCATCCGTTAAAATTACCATACAATGTATCATTAAAACAATTACAAAACTGAATACATTTAATTTTATATTTATTTAAGAAATATAAGAATGAAACTTAAAACAGGCTATGCATATATCTGTATCATTAAGACAAATTTCGAAACAATGTGTAAAATATCGCTGAAAAATTTTACTTATACATATTAACGAACCAAAATTGTATTGTTTAACTACATGTTGTTGGTATGGGTTATGAGTATTTACATCTCTATTGAAATCATTGGGGGCCGCTTTGTCAGAAGTGTATGACAAAAATTGTTGTCAAGTAATGAACTTGGTGAAAAGGTTAAAAAGAACTTCAAAACATTTAGCATTCCACTCTCACTATTAAAGACACTCATATAGATATAACTCATTTTTTCTTTGTTCGAATAAAAATATGAATTGGTTTCACACATCACAATCTCTAGTTGTATCATTATAAGGCAAATTTGACATACACTTTCTAATCAGACAGACCCTCTTGATAAACGCTAGAATCATAATTAAAATTAAGGCCAAAAAAATCACAAGTGAATAATAAGACAAAGTACTGATGGCCAACAACAATGATAATATTTTGATCCAATTTGTGACATATTGTATAGGCACACACTCATGTACTGTACAAAAATAATGCTACAGAAGACTAAAAATAATCAGCGCTACATTTTACCTATTTTTCCAGTGAACTATGCACTTTGTTTTACACATACCATGGAAGTCTTGACAGTTATTTAATTCAAGGGAAGGAACATTTTAAAACATTCATTTTAATAAACAGTGATAATTGAAAAACAAATCTAGTAGTTAGGGTACATACAGTTAGAAAAACCAAACTCCCACTTAAAACAATGATATGTGCACATTCACCTGCAGACAACATGGACCGTACAAACTCAGTGCGCTATGGAATAGTCAAAGGTGAATCATACTACAACTTTGTATAAATAAAATAAAAGTCAACGATGAATGACAATGAGATTATTTCTTTCCAACCCCCAAAATGGAACAGCAGGCTACTTCGTGTTTTCTGTTATCACTGCGCTGTAAGAACCTGAAACACAGAAAACAGATTACATGGCATACACTTTCAAAGAAACAGAGCTGTCTGGGAATGGTGCCAAGGCCATTCAAAAGGGTAATTTTGCCTGAAAAGGGGAGTCAGGCACAGCTAGGCTTTAGAACCAGTTAGTCAGCATGGCCAAGTACAGCTAGGCTTAAGTACCAGTAAGTCAGCATAGCCTGGAACAGCTAGACTTAAGTACCAGTAAGTCGGCATAGCCGGGCACAAGTAGGCTAAAGAACCAGTAAGTCAGCATAGCCGGGCACAACTAGGCTTAAGTACCAGTTAGTCAGCATAGCCGGTAACAGCTAGAAAAAAGTACAACTTAGATAGCAAAGCCTGTAACAGCAAGGTTTAAGTACCAGTAAGTCAGCTTAGTTGGGCACAGCTAGGCTAAGTACCAGTTAGTCAGCATAGCCAGGCACAGCTAGGCTTAAGTACCAGTTAGTCAGCACAACTAGGCTGAAGTACTAGTAAGTTGGCATAGCCAGACACAGCTAGAATTTAGTACCTGTAAGTTGGTATAATCATGCACGGCTAGGCTTAGGTACAAGTTAGCCAGCATAGCCAGACACAGCTAGAATTTAGTACCTGTAAGTTGGTATAATCATGCAAGGCTAGGCTTAGGTACAAGTTAGCCAGCATAGCCAGACACAGCTAGAATTTAGTACCTGTAAGTTGGTATAATCATGCACGGCTAGGCTTAGGTACAAGTTAGCCAGCATAGCCAGACACAGCTAGAATTTAGTACCTGTAAGTTGGTATAATCATGCACGGCTAGGCTTAGGTACAAGTTAGCCAGCATAGCCAGGCACCACTTGGCTTAAGAACTAGCAAGTTGGCATAGTAAGGCACAGCTTGGGTAATAAAAAAAATTCTAAAAAGTTCAGTTACACAAACACTGAGTTAGTTGCCTTAAGAAAACAATCCCTACTTGTCACAGTGTTTAATGGAGGCTAAAGAACAAAAGTTGCATCATCAATGATCAAGACGACCTTAGATACAGTTATTGAATAATGTCTCAATATTATGTAACTTATTCACACAAAAACCAACGGACAATACCCACCTAATTCACAACAAGAATGTATGATGGATGAGGTAAGGTGGTTTATATTTCCTTGAGTTCATCTGGCAGATCCAGTTTCGGGTGTTTGTTCTCAAAGTGCTGCTTGTAGGTCTTCGGGTCTGGCATCTGGGCCTGGAAAAAACAAACGCCTTTATTTCAATTTCAGATTAATTTCATAAACAAAGATGGCCGTATATTGACTACTGATTCATCAATGGACAAATGGTTTTAAAGTTATTGATCTGTCACTGTCTGCCCAAATCCCACCCAAACTGTACGCCACAGATGAAGCTAGACTACATACAATTTTTAAACAGGTGTATAAAAACATAAAAAATATGTATTTGTTGAAAAATTAACAAAGGGCCACAACTTTACAATATATTTAAGTTCAGTTATAAACTTGCCACAAAAGGGCACATTGTTACTTTGAATATGTTTATAAAGTTTGAAGTTGATATCTGCAATGATTGTAAAACAATAAAATAAAGAACATTTTTGTGAAAATATTTCAAAATCAGGCCAATGGTTTCTGAAGAGGAGATTTTCATATAAACATAAATATAGTGAAGACTAGCACCGCCCCCTGGCAGCCATGTGTTTTTTAAAAATCACAATGGGTGATAATATATATAATAACATAATTATAGTAAAAAGTAGCTCTGCCCCCTTGTGGCGATGTTTTGTTATAAATCAACATGGTTTGAAGGAATTTGATAATAGGATGGAGGCAATCAGGCCAGCAGTCTCTGAGATGAAGATTATCAAAGTTTTTAATTTTCCTTTTGGTTGCCATGGCAACCAAAGTTCTACAATGAACCACTTTTATTGAAGGAATCTGGAAAAGGAACACCCAAGGAACATTCCCTTTTAGAAGTTTGGTTGAAATTGTCCCAGTGATTTTGCAGGAGAAATTGATTAAAGAAAAATGTTAAGTATGTTGATGGACAATCCCCCTATCACAATCGCTCAAGCAGAATCATTGAAATTATGGACCTTAGGCCACCAAATGACTTTTGACATAGGCCTACATCTACAATTGTACGCATACCACCGCATGCAAGATATCTGACCCGTTCCGTTCTCAATTGTAGAGAGTAAATATGTAGGTGACATATTGATTATATAATAATTGACCAAAACAAGTGTCAACCTTGCAAGCAGTGCAGACGAATTTCAGACCAGCCAGTGCGGCCTTTTTTTGGTCATGGCCTGACGCCTTTTTCAACTTGTCCATCTTTTCCTTGTTCTTCTGCTGAGACTGGATCTTTTGGTGACCACGAGCCATGGTTCTGCAAAAAA
This sequence comes from Mya arenaria, assembly GCF_026914265.1. Classification (NCBI taxonomy): domain Eukaryota; kingdom Metazoa; phylum Mollusca; class Bivalvia; order Myida; family Myidae; genus Mya; species Mya arenaria. The sequence continues at coordinate 6,536,914 of NC_069131.1, read as the reverse complement.
GAAGGAGGTATTTTCTATTTTTCTCGTATTTCTGTACACCAAACAGATTTTAGTGAATGATCAACTATGATTATATTTGAATCTAGCATTTATCAAAAGAGTTAAACATTCATGAGTCATGAACATAAACAGTTATGAATATAAATATTAATATACTTGTTTTACTAAATATATACTTAATGTGGATTCATGGTAACATTTGACAACTCAGGTTTATGACAGTTCAAACAAATCTATCAACATTTTACATAATTTGGCCATCTGTCCAGGACTCCTCCTTACGCCATAAGCCCAGTAATTTTAAATGGACGTTTTAACTGTATACTCTGCAAATGCCCTGGTGCCAAATGTCAACATAGTCGTATACCCTGCTAATCAAACACAAGGATTGCAACCATAGGTCGGCCAGACCAGACCAATTCCGGACCAACGATAATTTCCTTAGCGGTCCAAAAATCTCTCTGAAGCCTCAGAACTTTGATTGGGTAATAAAGACTGGTGGGACCGGACAATTTCCAAATTGTAATAATAACAAAAAACAAACAATGTACAGCTTATAACAAATATTAGTATTAAATGAATTAATAATACAAAAGTTGCATATAATTCTTGATTTTTGGATAGACACTGTGTGAACAATAAACTCATTAAAAAGAAACCCATGCAGTGATGTATTAAAAATAGCTCAAATTAATCAGGGACCAATAACAAAATATCTCCCAGAATAAATGTATTTTAGTGAAACAATAAACAATTACACTTTCGACGCAATTTACTTTACTGTATTTTATGGAACCACTAAAATCGTAATTAATAACCGTTAAAAAAAAATTGTCTCTTTTTTAGGTTATTATAAAATATGAATAATCATATAATATCTGAAACCAGTGCTAGATCATTTGTAATTAGAAAAAATGAAACGGACAAAATTAAATTGTTGCACGGGCAGCACGGCATTAAAACATACTGTTTAGAAATTGTATTGAGATTATAAATGCACTTCACAATACAATATATATTTTTATACACCTTCCTGATCAGCCAGTCTTTTATACCCGCATTTCTTTTCCGGATCGAAACAAAAATTTCCTTGGTCGAGAATTGGTCCGCTCCGGCCAGTCATTTTTACCCAACCCAATCATATCACTCTGCCATCTAAAGATATCTAATCGTCTAGGTTGCCTGGTTCATGCTAAATTTGGACCACTTGATTCTCATAGGACATATGGTCACACATATCTAGGCCATGTATTGTTCCAAATTTATTTAGCTAATAATTTAAAAAAATATAGTTCCTTATTTATGTATATAAATGAATATTTGAATAAAAACAACAAAACAAGTTTTGATAAGATATTATTTATGTGGCAATGATGAGTAATTTTCCGTAAAACTTTTAGACGCAATCTGTATCCGAACTAGATGCAACTTTAAAATTATTGGTCTTTTTAAATTCTAAAATACTACATAATTGTGTCACAAAACAGCCTGTGTAAGATACAAACTTTACATGATATTTCTACTCACGTTAAAATGGCGACTGTAGCGTCAGATGAAAGAAAATGCCTTGATTTACGTCAACGGTCCTTGCCGGAAGTTGTGAAACGGTGTTGAGCTGAATTATTTCTTTTGGCTCATTTTCTTTCATTTCAGTAGTTAAACTCCACTGATTCTTATCAAGTTTATCGACATTTTTTATTGACAAGTTTTATGTCAGCATGTTGGTCGTTTCAAGAATACAACTTTGTTTCAAAAAAGTATTGACACATTTTTTTTGTTTCAAGTATAATTATTATACTTCAATGCCTCCATTATTATGAATTATTTTCATAACCTGGGTCTGGGAGAAGGATTAAACATTGAATAGTAACTTTGAAGTTCTTCATCATGTTGGCATGTATACGTGATCCGAACTAAATCTACCGTTGTGATAATATCTTCTCACCAGGAATCAAAATAAACCACAGGAACTGGTGTGTAAAAACAACAACAGAAAACCGAACGATACTGTATACTGAAAATGATGTTAAAGAAAAGAACTACCAAGAGAAAATTATGTCTGTAAGATATTTAAAGTGCGCTCAAATGAGTCGAGAAGAGGAAATAGGCAGGGGTTGGCTTGCAGATGACACACGGTCATTGCAAGGATGCCCGACTAGTAAACCTCATATCAGGCAGCTAGTAGCAAACGGTTGTTCCATCCTGCACGGCTTCAACGACTTGCGGTGAAAGAAGCAAATATATTATGCACAAGTCAATTGTACCCCTTCCCCAGGCCCGGGGAATAGCAGGGACTTTGACTTTCGGTCCAGCCAATCCCAGGTTAAATCCAAACTGCTGGTAAAATCCCCGCCAAATCCCCCCGCACCCAGGGGACATCCTAGGTAAGGCCTATTTTAATGTACATATTTAAAGCATACGAGAATTTCTCCCACCTCAGATAAGTAGGTCCAATAATTTAGTCATGCTAGAAATTCTTATCTTGCCCACGGGCGAAGATAAAATGCCCGTATGGAACTCCTTTATAATGGTCACCACATTGTAATTACCTCCCTTGTTAAAGACTATCGTCTGTAGCATCATGGAAATCCTTTCTTGTGGCAATATTTAGAACGCTAATTAAGTATTTCTCGCTTCAAATGTCCCCGTAAAACAGTTTTCACGCACCTTTCAAGAAATAATGCTTCTCTCTCCTTAGAACTATTTAAACACCGATTTGACTATTAACATAATCTGAATCACTGCGCGCATATCCATGACAACCACGAATTATCGCATATCCATACGCAATAATTTTTACTAAGCACAAAAGAGTTCCAGCAAAAAATACATTCTTACTTAATTTTGTTTAACTGAGGTGGGAGAAAAAGCATCTACCATAGCCGCGAGTGTAAGATAGGTTCATCCTGACCCTCGCGCAGGGTGTTTTGCGAAGAACACCCTATGCTCGGGTCGGAATGAACCTATCTTACACTCGCGGCCATGTAAGATACTTATAATCTCGCGAGTTCTCATTAAACACCGGGAGAAGCTTTGCTAAATCGCGGACGAATCCCGTTAAAAGAACGCATACTTCCCGGCACAAAGCAACGGCCCATTTCCCGCTATTTTCGGCGCGAAAACAAAACCACCGCATTCACTCGGCACTGTGGGGCCACCTGGAAGGTAAAAACACGCCCCATTTCCCCCCACTTTCCCCGGTATACCCCGGACCTAGGGGCGGGTTTAATTGACTGGTGCATTACGGGCCTATTCTCTTCTTGCGCTCCACACAATGACATAATAATCATGCATAGATGGCGACATATATGAAGACCAATTCGCCAGACCAGCCATGTATTCCATTCTAATGTCTCTACAGTCTGACGTCAAGGAAATAGAGAGAAATCGAATGAAGACTTTTAACAAAGATAACTTTCCTATTTCTGCACCATTTTAAATTAGGGCAGTCTCAAACCCCGGTAATAGAACGAAGGCGGGGCTCTCAGTCAAACGGTAAAGACTGCCCTTTGTTTCATTAAAAACTGGAGCCACAATCCATCTTTTCATTTATCTGAAACGTGTTAGCCCTCAGATGTTATCGCACAGTCGCCTTTCACATAGTGAATATTGAAAATGTTAACAATTTTAGTCGGAAATGGTGCATTTCGGGCTTGTTATATTATCTTTGTCTCCTATACTGAAATCAAAATTAAATTTGGACGAATAAAGGGGGTGGGGCACCGGGTGCACCCCCTCTGTATCCGCCAGTGAGCAAAAAGACGTTAAGTGGTAAGTCAATACTTTTTTTCTATTTTCTCTATTTACAAAAGGGGGATAACTCTGACCATGCAATATACAGAGGTATCACTTCAGTCGTGTCACTTTGAAGATAAAGTTTTTAGTTTAAGTATGGCATCAGAATATCCAGTAGACCATGCTCAATGTGGACAAATGCATAAATGCAGAGTGCTATTTACAGTTGATTCAATTCTTACATCATACCAGTAAAGCAACCAATATACAATGTTGAATATACAAATGTTGAAATTATTTCATAAATATATATGAAACTTAAGACAACATTCATAGCTATCGTGTAAACATATACAGCCATAGTATCCATGTTGATGATCTCATATTACATCGTTTAAGTGTTTATTTATGAAAAAAAGAAAATCAAGGTTCATTCGTTAAAGCTTTTTTAAATAAGTATATGCATATTAGCCAATAAAACTATTATCATGTTGTAATATTGTGCTTTAAAAGTACGTTTTATGTATATATTTTTTCTTATTTTAAGCAATATAATAAAAAGTTGTTGAGAACTGAATGATAAGTTTAGAGAATGTCAGTTTGGTTAGGGGCGTATCAAGGAATCGACGTAAGAGGGTGCGTAACGTAAGGACCTATAACCTTTTGACTTGCGCCCCTCCCTCAAAATCGAAATTTATCTGGTTAAATGTTTTGGCAGGGCGGTACTCCCCCAAGATTTTTTTTTCACAATTTCTAATCCGAAATGGTACATTTTTGGTCGTATTTTATTTCGTTTTCCTCCTATATTGAAATAAAAAGTAAACTTGTACGATTTTAGGGGGCGCCGGGTGCCCCCCCCCCCTCCTGGATCCGCGAGTGTTGGTATTCGTGGTTATCATTCTACAGCTGATGCCATATATCTGTTTCATGCCTAGGTTATAAATGCTAAAAAAATGTTGGTTTTAATTGGGCTTGTTTTTGTAGTTTTTATCATACTTAGTATTGTCTGTGTTGATGTGTATGTTGCCTGTGCTTTTGTGTAAGTTATGTATCGCTCGTTAAGTGTATGTTTGGCTTTGACCTTGTACTTTAAAACAGGGTCATCGCTCAATGTGTTGTAATTAGTTACTGGGCTTTTCTCTGCAGTGTTCTTGTATTACTAACGCTATGGTGTGTAATATTTGGTTTCAAGAGAACATTCTATATTGTATGTGGGTTATATTGATTTACAATTGTTTGATATGAAAAAAAAAATCCCCCTTTAATTTCAAATTGAGCTACTATGGAATCGTTAAGTGGAGATGCGAATTTCCATTTTATGTTTTCAATATTGTTTTATTTAACAAGTGTGTTGAAAAGCCAAATAAAACCAACGGCATTCACACTCGTGAAATCAATCAACCCAAAATTGGATGTCATTGGCCGATTTTCTCTTAATGAAATTTTGCAATAAAACAGGCACATTATGACATTTTGCAATGATCCCTCCAAATATTTTAATATAAAGTGGCATTTAACTGTCAATGTCTCATTCAGCCTCCATAGTCATATAGCCTTCAAATAATGGGTAATTATGTAAATAATTATGTTAAAGTTGCACTCTTACTCCCAAACAAGATATACCACAATTAATACAATTGTTTTAATTTACCCAAAATGATTAATAAATATCAGTGTATAACAGTGGTTTTTATAAAGAATACTGTGTTTAATTTGAAAGAAACTTAGGTGCAAAAACATGGGTTTTCTACCTTATGAGACAAAAGTTGATCTCTTAGGACTCACCAATCATTTACTATTTGTGCGTTTCAAGCTATAAAATACACAGTAACAATCTTGTTATCAGTAATTAATATTTTCCATAAATTCATTATTAAGTTGGTAGTTAAAGGTTTATCACTCAACATTTATTTTTGTTAGACATGTGTATGTATTAATTTTAAATACGAGTGTCACTTTAAGATAGCAAACAGGAGTAACAGTAAACGATAAAAAGAGGTATGCATATAAAATTACCAAAAAAAAGATTTTTTCATCTTCTATTCACAAGATAAATGACGGAAGACAAGGTATCAAATGCGTATTATATATTAATATATTATAATCTTAACGTTGATAAAAGTTAAAATCAATTGTGCATGTGTATTGCATGTACCAAATGAATGCGGAATACGTGGTGAATTCATTTATAGATACATACGTTTTAAAGTTCAATGACACCCAAAGAAAAGTAAATTATAACCACATGTAACAACTACACAAAAAACACACACAACCATTTTAGTAGAAATTTGCCAGTTGTCAATCAAACATTCAGTTGATCAGTAAAAGGATTAAATTTTGTAAATAAATATAAGCACATGTTTAAATTATCCAATGGATTAATGGATAAATAAACCTCCGCCAAATGACCTCGACATGTTGCAATAATTGCTGTGGCAACTGGTAGATGCCCGTCCATTTTCGAAGAAAACAATCGTGGCATTGGCAATGTGAGAGCCTCGTTCTGAAAATTACCTTTATTTTTGGCTATAACTAAAATACCGATCAAGATATTCACATGAGGCTAGGTACACATGTTGCTAGAGATAATAAGCCCATATAAAGCTTCTATGCGCATACATATGACCACCTAGAACAGATCACTCCGCTTCTAACTGTTACCATTATAGGGACAGTGTTTGGGGAAAATGAAATTATATATCACAAACGAGGTACGAAAACATTGCAAGATTGAAGCACAAAATATTTATATTCAGCATGTGCCTGTTTTCATATTACTTAAACAACTGGACACAGCTAAAACTGTGACTTCCTTGATGTAAAAGAAATAGCCATATCGTTTACGTTTGTAGACCGTTTTGCATAAGCATTACAAGACATGGAACGCACTTTACCATATTATTGGTTGATTGGCGGTTTATCGCAAAAATCAAGAAATCGTGTTCAAAAGGTACACACTTCGTAGTTACGAGTTACGACTGTTCAGCCTACGTAGTTGTATCGAGTTACAACTTATCAACATCCGTAGTAATATCGAGTTACGACTGTTCAGAGTCAGTAGTAATATCGAGGTACGACTGTTCAGAATCCGTACTTTTCGGGGTACGACTGTTCAGAGTCAGTAGTAATATCGAGTTACGACTGTTCAGAGTCAGTAGTAATATCGAGGTACGACTGTTCAGAATCAGTAGTAATATCGAGTTACGACTGTTCAGAGTCAGTAGTAATATCGGGGTACGACTGTTCAGAGTCAGTAGTAATATCGAGTTACGACTGTTCAGAGTCAGTAGTAATATCGAGTTACGACTGTTCAGAATCGGTACTTTTCGGGGTACGACTGTTCAGAGTCAGTAGTAATATCGAGTTACGACTGTTCAGAGTCAGTAGTAATATCGAGGTACGACTGTTCAGAGTCAGTAGTAATAACGAGTTACGACTGTTCAGAGTCAGTAGTACTATCGAGGTACGACTGTTCAGAATCCGTACTTTTCGGGGTACGACTGTTCAGAGTCCGCAGTTATCGAGTTACGACTGTTCGGAGTCCGTAGTTGTATCGAGTTACGACTGTTCACAGTCCGTACTATTCGTGTTACGACTGTTCAGCCTCCGTAGTAATATCGAGGTACGACTGTTCAGAATCCGTAGTTGTATCGAGTTTATCTTATTTATTTTACCAGTTTTTATGTTACTTACTAAGTGGAATTCGCAAACCATAACTAGATAACCTGTTAATGTTGTGTAGCTAAAAAGGTAATAGGTGGCAGTTCTGGGCACTTTCAATCCTGTTTTTAGTCTTATTATATTTATCTTACCAAAAAAGTAGCGCGGATATTTACTAGATAGCTAGATAATTATCTCAACCATTAAGTGGTTAACACGAAACAGTTCAGGCTATCTTACGGCAGTAATATGCTACCATAGTTTACTTTGTATTGATCTATAAATATTTAGGCGTAAATTAATCTTTGTTGGAGAAGATCAGTTTTTATTATACACAATTTATGGGAAAGAGTAACTAATGGCAAAATATATAATACATTATACAAATTTAGCTCAGACTAGGAAGAGGGAAATAAATAAATAAAAGTATGGACACAAATAAATTGACTTATCGCACGCAATTGCCTCACAAGCTTAAAGGGGCTGTACTCCATATGATGAAATAGCGAAAAAAAAAGAGAGAAAATTGACATAAACTTGGTATCGATGTGTACAATGCATTGGAACTTTTTAACTTAAGTATCACATAGTTTACAATTAATTTATTTTTCGAATTTTTTTCGTATTTTTCCATTAAAAAAGATTACTAGGTATGTCTACCTAGTAGAATTCATTCCTTATGCGTGATTGGCTAGTCGATGCTATCACGTGATATTACCAAGTTAGGTATATAGCTTAAATATTCCAGGGTAAACCTTCGTAGCACAGTTGATACAACACTGAACTGCAATTTTGGCGACACAGGTTCGAACTCAGTCTCCGACACGATTTTTTTTTGGTATTTTTTTTTAATATTATGATATCAAAGAGTTACATATTTTATTAAATAATTGTCCTGAGATGTGTAACAGAATTATTTTTTTTGCTGCCAATCTGGCGTACAGTCCCTTTAATACTACACGTACATTGACAATGGACCAGTTCTAACATTACAATGAAAACTGGATAAAACTAAAACTGTGTTTGATAGCCGTATCATTTTAATTTGGAGACATTTTTGCGTAAAGATGATAAGACAAGTACTAATATGTCATGCTACAGGTTGGCTATTTATCTCGTGGTTCGCAAGCCAATAATGATCAAAAAAGAATAGTTCATTTCTGAGGTAATTGGTCTTTAATTTAGGGTCATGGGTGGCAATATCGGTCAAGGGTGGTAAAACTTTAATGTTTTGATTTAATCATATATGATATAATCAAAACTTATTTTATGTAATGATATACATTATTCTAATTATGTTTATTACTAGACAAGTAGTAACAATGTTATTCACCATCAATGACCGATAAAGACTGCCACTTCATCTGATACGCGTGACGCCTTTGTTTGGTTATGTATAGATGTACAGAGTATGAGTAAAAACAGAGGCTTTATATGGCAAAGGCACACGAACAAAAGGAAAAGTGATACCCGCACAAACAAAATTGAGACGGAAGCTTTGAAGCTTAGTCTATTATGTCTCGCTTCTCTCATTCCTTCAAGCTGCTTATATTGATGTAAAGGCTGATGTAATTATTCAATATTTCTACTGGTTAAAACATGGTGGATAAATTGAAGGGTATATGACATAGTGCACCAGTCAATTATAACCACGGCCCCAAGGTCCGGGTGTACTCCGGGGATAGCCGGGGAAATGGGCCGTGTTTATACCTTCCAGGTGGCCCCATAGTGCCGGATGAATGCGGTGGTTTTATCTACGCGCCAAAATTAGCGGGGAATGGGCCTTACCTATGGTCCTTGGGTGCGGGGGTATTTGGCGGGGATTTCACCAGCAGTTCGTCCCCACAGGGCGGATATTTTATCCAGGCTTGGCTGGACCGAAAGTCAAAGTCCCCGCTATTCCCTGGACCGTGGGGGGGGGGGGGCGTGGTTACAATTGCATAAGTGGTAATACTTGTTTTAGAATATCTCAAATACAGTCATAGCTTACAGGGCGTATTTATGAAAACTGTACATTTCCAATATCAAAATAATACTAGCTTTCATGATGTCATTTGTATATTGTGTAAGTGCGTACAAGATTGTGGTGAATGGTATGAACACACTAAATACATTAACTTTCAGGCATAGTTATGACCGTCTTGCACTGAATGTTAGTTCGCAACTTGTTTACAAGTGACTGGAACGATCCCACATTCAGGAAGTTCAAAATACTACTAGGATATCAGATATAGACATAACTTAGTATTATGCGTAACTTGGGTTTCAAAATGTAATTGAGGAAGTTTTCAACCGGGGTAAATGTATTCGTATTTATTGTCAGGCAACATGCTGAAAGTTTTCATGATTAAAGGTTACCAAGGCACTGACTAGAACCATAATTGAAATACAACATGTATCTATTAAATACAATCTGACCTGTACCGTAATGAAAATGATTTGCATTGAATGAATATTAAATATATATTTTATTTTTACTTTTATCTATTCATCTATGTACTGAATGCACATTGACAAATACATTTTGAAATATATATTCAAACCAAAAATATAAATTCTTTAGGAAGAAAAATGCAAAAAGTTTTCGTCATTTCTTAGATTGAGATGATATTTGAGCTGCCTTGAAGTATTGCGCTATTTTTTATGTTAACTCTTTAAAATACTGCGTATCAGTAATATTGTCCGTGTGTTTATCATGAATATTCGTAAACAGTTCAGTTATAAACAAAACTATGAAAACAAAAATGTATGGAAAGAGGGCCAAAGTTTAATATTCCCTGGACGCAAATATGAATCTCATTTTTTCATAAAGTACATATGTTGCAAGTTTTAGGTGAACTAATGAAACCAACGCCGGCCATTGCAATTGATGTTGATAAAAGGTTTTACAATTTACTAGCATAGTGTACTTAGCATAAACACATATAGTTTGCAAAGTGAGTATCATCTCTTTAGTCACCTAATCCTTCAAAACATTACAACTCGCACAGTAAAAGTACCATATCGATTATTTGCTATATGGACAAATGCCCGTCAAATGCCCAAAGGCATGCGAGGAAATAAATAGCGCATGCATAAGACACAACCAAAGATCTGAAACATCGTTCAATGCATATACGCAAGTACGTTGATACAGATGATGACCGTGCACTCCGCTGAACATTATGGTCAACAGTTTATAGTATAATCATCATAATGTATATGTATTGAATAAATGTCTGTAAATTCTGATTCTAAATATCCAAAAACAATGTATACTACCATTTGCCATATTTCAATTGTCAACTTATTGGCATAGACATCATTTGGTCTTTTCTTCCACTGTCTAGACAAAGACAACATTCGGTCTACGTCCCATTCCACAATGAACGTACAGACAACATTTGATTTACTTCTTCCACTGTCTAGACAAAAACATTTGGTTTACTTTTTCCACTGTTTAGGCACAGACAACATTTGGTCTACGTCTCATACTTCCTCCACTATGAACGTACATGCAACATTTGGTCTACGACCTGTACTCCGTCTACATTGTAAGTTCAGGAACAGGCAACATTTCGTCAACGACCCTTATATCGTCCACCATGCAGACACAGGCAACATTTCGTCAACGACCCGTACTTCGTCCACGTTGCAGGCACAGGCAGCATTTCGTCAACGACCCATACTTCGTCCACGTTGCAGACACAGGAAACATTTCGTCAACGACCCGTACTTCGTCCACGTTGCAGACACAGGCAACATTTCGTCAACGACCCGTACTTCGTCCAAGTTGTAGACACAGGCAACATTTCGTCAACGACCCATACTTCGTCCACGTTGCAGACACAGGCAACATTTCGTCAACGACTCGGACCTCGTCCACGTTGTAGGCACAGGCAACATTTCGTCAACGACCCGTACTTCGTCCACGTTGCAGGCACAAGCAACAATTCGTCAACGACCCTTATATCGTCCAAGTTGCAGACACAGGCAACATTTCGTCAACGACCATTACTTCGTCCACGTTGCAGGCACAGGCAGCCTTTCGTCAACGACCCGTACATCGTCCACAGTGTAGGCATAGGCAACATTTCGTCTTTTACCCGAATTACGACCACCATGTAGAGACAACCAGCATTTGGTCTACGACACAATTAATGAAACGAAACTACGACACTAAGATGCAATAATTGTTCGTTTCGTCAATAATAAGTGAAGAAAATCAATAAGGTCTCTTTTTTTACTTTTAGTATGGCACAAACAACTATTGCAAAACACTGAAAACGAAATTGTACCATTCGCTAGTGATGTGAAACCGAACACGTGCTGAAACTGAAAACTTCCTTTACAAGCCTCACCTCTTTATTTCGTTCGGGTCTTTCGAGGAGATTGGATGCAAATTAGGTCTGGTATACTGAAGTGACTGTGAAAATGGTGAGTGCAGCATACATTTTATTTTTTCAAACGGTGTACTAAAAAGTCTTGTATAATATGAAAGGAATCGTATGAAAGTCATTGTTATTTTGTTTTGTTTTTTGCTTAAGAAAATACAACATGACATTGTATTGCTCCGATTGCTTGCACTGGAGATGTTACTCCAAACAAGGAGCTATGCATTCCATTTGGCCACTGGGCCTGTTCATGTTGTTTCCAGTTCAGCAGTTTATCTCAAGGACTTAAACAGGATTTCGTTCTGCACATGTATAACTCATTGTATAAATAAATGCAGAAAATGCATGATGGAAATATAAATACGCGAAATTCGGCAAGAAATGCAGTGTATCATTTGGATTATAAATTAAAACGAAGAAAATTAGAGATACATTTACCAGGATTTAAACCTGCACACTCACAGATTGAACGTTTTGTCAACTTTTTTATTTCTTTTCTTGGAACGAGCAAATTTTTGCGAAAATGAATGAAAACCAGTGATATAAGACTGCTAACAAAAAATGAGATCGCAGGTTTTCAAAACTTAATGTTTTATGCATTTTTATTAAAGCGTTAGTAACGCTTTTAGATAAAAATCATTAATTTTTGAAAGTAAATATGAAAATCTGCGATATGATCTTTTGTCAGCTGTTTTATATCACTGGTTGTAAGATATTTACGAGTTTTATCTTTATCTGCTATAGTGTACGTGCTTCCCAGGGATTTCATTTCCTGAATGTATGTATATATGTACGCCGTATTGACATTGTCCCATCTTTGTTTACAAGCTAAACACCCGTGATTTGTAGGAAGATATTACCAAAACGAGACAAAGGGACAATAGAATGAAGATTTTGACTCCTTTCGTATAAAGGATATATATAGAAGTATAAAAGTACAATTGACAACAAAAAGCTGATGAAAATGTCAATATCAATCACATCAGTTTCGAGCTTTTCAAAAAGATTTGACCAACTTATACATACAGAAATAACCTTATATCACATCCAAAATCATTAAGATAGAACTGTTTGGTCAACTTCTGTATTAATTTTTTTCAATGGGATTGGCGGCCATCTTGAAAATGGCCGCCATTTTGGAAAAAAAGATGGCTAACGGGTTTTTCCGAATAAGTGACCTATGCAAATTTTGATGCTTGTATCACAAACTGAATGATTTTTCTTAATATTGACTTAATCTGCCGGGCTATTAACTATGTACTAAAAATAACTATGTGAAGAATCACATGTACATGTATTGGTAAAATTAGCCGATACATTGTATTTAGAAATGCCATGATAATAATCTTTTATCTTTCGGAAAAATATTCCTTTTTATCTATTTATAAATCTGTATCTATTTATTTATTAATGCATTTATTTGCTCACTAATATATTCAATACACTTATCGTCGTATAAGTCAGATACAGTTACTCGTGATTTTTTTCAAAAGTGTCCTCTTACAGACGTATGAAACCGTTTCGCTAGGACGAACACCAATTTTATCCTCGGCTTCGCATTGGTCAAAAATTGTATTCGTCCTAGCGAAACGGCTTCGTACGCCTGTAAGAGGACACTTTTAAAGAAAAACTCGTACAATATCTACTACATATATTACCTTCCACGTTTAATATTGGAGGCGATATTACCATAATTTTAAACTTCGAGGTCAAAGTCGTCTAATTTAATACTTAAAAAAGTAAAGATGCGGCGTTTTCCCCCTTCTCTAAATCCAAATTATTTTGGTACCCATGTTTACTATACAAAAAATAGTTGTACTGAAGAGAAAAATAACTCAATACTGTATTGTATCATTGTTGCACATAGCAATACTGTATTGTATCATTGTTGCACATAGCAATACTGTATTGTATCATTGTTGCACATAACAATACTGTATTGTATCATTGTTGCACATAGCAATACTGTATTGTATCATTGTTGCACATAACAATACTGTATTGTATCATTGTTGCACATAACAATACTGTATTGTATCATTGTTGCACATAACAATACTGTATTGTATCATTGTTGCACATAGCAATACTGTATTGTATCATTGTAACACATAACAATACTGTATTGTATTATTGTTACACATAGCAATACTGTATTGTATCATTGTGCATACTGTACTGTTTTATTGTTACACATAGCAATACTGTATTGTATCATTGTGCATAATGTATTGTATCATTGTTACACACAGCAATACTGTATTGTATCATTGTGCATACTGTATTGTATCATTGTTACACATAGCAATACTGTATTGTATCATTGTGCATACTGTATTGTATCTATGTTACACATAGCAATACTGTATTGTATCACTGTTACACATAGCAATACTGTATTGTATCATTGTGCACACTGTATTGTATTATTGTTACACATAGCAATACTGTATTGTATCATTGTGCATACTGTATTGTATCAAGGTTACACATAGCAATACTGTATTGTATCATTGTTACACATAGCAATACTGTATTGTATCATTGTGCATACTGTATTGTATCAAGGTTACACATAGCAATACTGTATTGTATCATTGTTACACATAGCAATACTGTATGGTATTATTGTGTACACTGTATTGTATCATTGTTACACATAGCAATACTGTATTGTATTATTGTTACACATAGCAAAACTGTATTTTATCATTGTGCATACTGTATTGTATCAAGGTTACACATAGCAATACTGTATTGTATCATTGTTACACTTAACAATAATGTATTGTATCATTGTGTATACTGTATTGTATCGTTGTTACACATAGCAATACTGTATTGTATCATTGTGCATACTGTATTGTATCATTGTTACACATAACAATACTGTATTGTATCATTGTTACACATATCAATACTGTATTGTATCATTGTTGCACATAGCAATACTGTATTGTGTCATTGTGCATACTGTATTGTATCAAGGTTACACATTACAATACTGTATTGTATCATTGTGAATACTGTATTGTATTATCATTGTTACACATAGCAATACTGTATTGTATCATTGTGCATACTCTGTTGTATTATTGTTACACATAGCAATACTGCATTGTATCATTGTGCACACTGTATTGTATTATTGTTACAAATAGCAATACTGTATTGTATCATTGTGTACACTGTATTGTATCATTGTGCACACTGTATTGTATCATTGTGCACACTGTATTGTATCAATGTTACACATAATAATACTATGTTTCATCGTTGTTTTACAAAGTTATACTAAATTTCACCATTGCTACACATTGAATTACTATAGTTCATAGTTGATGCACACGTTTACTTATGCTGCAGGAGTTCAAGTACTGGCTACTGGCGGTTGTGGTGGTAGTGGCGATGTCCTACGTTTCTGTTGAAGGCGGTAAGTTTATAAATGATCAGTGAAAAGTAATAAGCTGCACACATGGGCCCTATTGCCCAACTAATGGCTACTATCGGCTGTGGTGGTGGTGGTGGTGGTGGTGGTGGCGATGCCCTACGTTTCTGTTGAAGGCTGTAAGTTTATAAATGATCAGTGAAATGAAATAAACTGCACAAATGGGCCCTTTAGTCCAACTAATGGCTACTATCGGCTGTGGTGGTGTAGGCGATGTCCTACACTTCTGTTGACAATGGTGTGTGACATAAGCTGCAAAAGCGATTCCTTAAGAGAATAAAGTGTGGTATATTGATCTTTCTATAAGTTTTGCCCCAAAAGCAGGCAAAAGTTACCTTTAAAAACAACAACATAGAAGTTGTTTAAATATACACATCTTTCGAGATCGTGAATATATTTTGCAGTCCGATCAAATGGAAACATTGCATTTGTACTCAAGAACAAACACACAGCTACTCCCCCCATGGTTAACAAGCGGTGATGTCACAGTATCCGACTGTCTATCTTCGTGCAATCTACTACTCAATCCGCCTTGACGACTTCGGAAGAAGAGCTTGATTTCATCTATAACTATTCATATGCCCACATTTTTTTAAATGTCCTTGTTTCAATGAAATCATTTCAAATGTTAATTGCAGATGTAAAGATAAGAAGTTCTGAACGATGCAACGAAATGTAAACATATTTATTCTAACCTTACTTTGGTCAGTGTGAGTAAGGGTCCAAAATTGTTGTTTGAAGCTTCCAGTCAAAAGTCAAACTAAAGTTTGTTCATTCTAAGCTTGAAAATGTGGTACGAAATTTCGATAAGAAATGTAACGTGTGTGTTGTTCTGGGTATGCAAAGTGGAACTGTGTAAGCATTCCCATCTAATGTAATTCATGTCCTCTTTAATCTTATGTTATATATGACTGCTGACAAAAAATAGATCGCAAAATGATGTTTAAGTTCAAAAAAGGATGTTTTATGCATTTTTCGTAAACCGTTAGTAACGGTTTAAGCCATATAACATTAATTTTCGAACGGAAATCTGAAAATCTACGAACTGATTTTTTTTCAGCAATCTTATAGCATTGGTTTGCAGACGTTTATGCCAAAATTTGCTCTTTTCAAGACAAAAAAATAAAAAAAAGTTGTAAAAATGGTATATCTGTGAGAGTGCAGCTCTAAGTAAAATTGACGTTATGGATGGTGTTACTATCCATCATCATTGATTACAGAATAAGCCTTCGTTTTCTACATAATCACGCGTAACAGAACACTCATCTGATAGTAAAAGGCCCTGAACACCGCGCATTTTAGTCTCATTATTATGCAGTTGCGTATAACTCAGCACTTTCAGAATTTCAGCACCCGGAAATGCACGTTACTATGTAACGCAAACGAGATCGTGATTAAATGATCAAGTTCGACCACATGCATTTTTTTTTTATCTCTTTAACAAATTTCCTCCACAGGGTTCATATCCGTTTATGTCGTAACTCACTGTCAACCTAAAATAAATAGATCGTAATGATTTCGCAGTTCTGCATAACACACTAATTTTCCTTTCAAAATTTCAGCACCTGGTACTGAGTGCCCAGAAGGAAATGTATCATTTTGTAACGCCAACGAGACATGCACCGACAACGTATGTGTTTGCAAACCCGCATACACGAACGTAAGCAGTGACTGCGTGCCTAGAGGTATTGCAAATCAAATTATGAATTAAAATATAAATAAATATATATATACCATTATTTATATAATAATATATTAATTATTTTTTTCTAAAGAAAATGACTAGATGTCTATGGTTCAAACTATCAACGTGCATTAAATTTTGTTATTTGATAATATACTAGCGGAAAAATGTCATAATTGATCCCTACATTAAGGAACAATACTTAAACACGTATCATAAACAAGTTTTATATGTGATCTTGTCTTAACATTTTATCGCATTTAATCAGGAAACAGTGATCCTTGCTCTGTTACCCCGGACTGTCAGTCAGGGAATTTAGGAGACAAGGGTGCCTGTAACAACACCACTAAGATGTGTCACTGCAAAGACGGCTACTCCTGGAAAGGGGACAACTGCAAAGCCAATGGTCAGTAGTTGCTTAGATACGTAAGAATTTGCCTGGTTGGTATAATATACATGATTGGACTTTTACATCTTTTTATTCGAGTTTGCATTCCATGTGTCATGAAGACCTTAATTTAACCCTAACTTGACACTTGATTTCTCTTTTCCTTCTATCTCTTCTTTAGATTACCATACATTTATCTAATCTACGTACATATCACATTTTTATATGCCATATTATCTCAATATTTTATTGTTTTTACTCAGGATACAATGATACTTTACCATACCTTTATAAAGTATACATACTTATCACATTTTATATGCCATTTAAACGTTTTTAAATCAGGGTACAACGATACTTGCAATACCACTCCGGACTGCCAACTAGGGAGTTTAGGAGAGAATGGCACCTGTAGCATGGACACTAAGATGTGTCACTGCAAGGACGGCTTCTCATGGGAAGTGGATATGTGCAGAGCTAATGGTAAGAGGTTCATTTGCTATGTATTTCCCTAATTGTTATACTATCCTCTTCACTGCGATACATGTTTGGAGGTTTGATGTTTTTGTTTATTTGAGCTAAAATGCATCTGAATGCATCTGAATGCATCTGAATGCAATACAAATGTACATGTGTCGTGAAGACCTTATTTAACCTCATTCGATCGATAAAACCATATTACTCTTTTTACAGTATTCTTGCTTATCAGTTATAACATCTTAATAATTTCATCATTTCGTCTAATCTTAATATTTTCCCTTTTTTACTCAGGATACAACGACACTTGCACCACCGACACGGACTGTAAATCAGGGAATTTAGGAGACAAGGGCGCCTGTAGCACTTTCAAATGTGGCTGCAAGGCCGGCTTCTCCTGGACAGCGACAGAGTGCAAAGCCAATGGTCAGTGGTTTATTAGCAATGTCAGTATTTACCAGACTGTTATACTATGCTTGTCTCGGAAAACAAAACCAGATAATTCTTTGGTTTGGTTCAACTTAGCCAAAGGATTTATTGATTGGTCAATATTTATCCAATAATGCCTGTTGGTCAATTGAATTGCTTGCATGTGCAGACTAACCAAATAATAACCTGCAGATAAGTTACCCAGTTCATGCAATAGGCCTCAGCTTGTTATGATATACTTACCAAACAATAACCTGCAGATAAGTTACCCAGTTCATGCAATAGGCCTCAGATTGTAATGATATACTTACCAAACAATAACCTGCAGATAAGTTACCCAGTTCATGCAATAGGCCTCAGATTGTAATGATATACTTACCAAACAATAACCTGCAGATAAGTTACCCAGTTCATGCAATAGGCCTCAGATTGTAATGATATACTTACCGAACAATAACCTGCAGATAAGTTACCCAGTTCATGCAATAGGCCTCAGATTGTTATGATATACTTACCAAACAATAACCTGCAGATAAGTTACCCAGTTCATGCAATAGGCCTCAGATTGTTATGATATACTTACCGAACAATAACCTGCAGATAAGTTACCCAGTTCATGCAATAGGCCTCAGATTGTTATGATATACTTACCAAACAATAACCTGCAGATAAGTTACCCAGTTCATGCAATAGGCCTCAGATTGTTATGATATACTTACCGAACAATAACCTGCAGATAAATTACCCAGTTCATGCAATAGGCCTCAGATTGTTATGATATACTTACCAAACAATAACCTGCAGATAAGTTACCCAGTTCATGCAATAGGCCTCAGCTTGTTATGATATACTTACCGAACAATAACCTGCAGATAAGTTACCCAGTTCATGCAATAGGCCTCAGATTGTTATGATATACTTAACAAACAATAACCTGCAGATAAGTTACCCAGTTCATGCAATAGGCCTCATATTGTTATGATATACTTACCAAACAATAACCTGCAGATAAGTTACCCAGTTCATGCAATAGGCCTCAGATTGTTATGATATACTTACCGAACAATAACCTGCAGATAAGTTACCCAGTTCATGCAATAGGCCTCAGATTGTTATGATATACTTACCAAACACTAACCTGCAGATAAGTTACCCAGTTCATGCAATAGGCCTCAGATTGTTATGATATACTTGTATTTTCGATACATGAATGGACGTTTGCATTTTTTTCATTTCAGTTAAAACACATTTGTACCCAAAACATGCGGAAACCTTATTTTACCTTTGAATTATTTCTCCTTACCTGATATCTTTAGCTACAACTATTACTATATATTTGTACAGTATCCTTTCTTCTCCATTCCGTTTTATGTGATGTCGCCGTCTCTTAGTATTTTACCTTTCTTATTTAGGATACAACGATAATTGCACTGCCGACACGGACTGTCAATCAGGGAATTTAGGAGACATGGGCGCCTGTAGCACTGGCAAATGTGGCTGCATGAAAGGCCACTCCTGGACAGCGGCAATGTGCAAAACCAATGGTCAGTGGTTTAATTGCTATGTCAGTATTTGCCAGATTGTTATAATATGCTGGTCTCGGCTACTGCTGGGACGCGGCAATGTGTAAAGCCAATGGTAAGTGGTTGATTGGCTATGCCAGTTTTTGCCGGCAGCATATAAATCCAGATAATTTTTTGGTTTGGCTAAAGTTAGTCAAAAGATTTATTGATTTGTCAATATTTATCCAATAATGACTGTTGACCATTTAAATTGCTTACGTGTGCAATCTAACCAAGAGATAACCTGCAGAAGATAAGTTATCCAACTTTATGCAATAGGCATTAGATTGTTATAATATACTTGAATTGTAACATACTTGTTTGGACGTTTACATTTTTTCTCATTTCAGTTTTACATACATTTGTATCAAAACATGTGGAGACCTTATTTTACCACTTACGTCTTATTTCTCTTTGCCTGATATCTTTAGCTGCTAATATTACCATGTATAAATTTGTACAGTATAATTTCTTCTCCATTCCATATTTTGTAATGTCGTATTATCTTAGTATTTTACCTTTTTTATTCAGAATACAACGATACTTGTATTTTACCTTTTTTATTCAGAATACAACGATACTTGCACTGCCGACACGGACTGTCAATCAGGGAATTTAGGAGACATGGGCGCCTGTAGCACTGGCAAATGTGGCTGCAAGAAAGGCCACTCCTGGACAGCGGCAATGTGCAAAACCAATGGTCAGTGGTTGATTAACTATGATTGATTAGCTATGTCAGTAATTGCCCGATTAATATATTATACTAACCTGCTCGATACATGATTGCACGTTCACTAGTTCTGTTTATTTAAGGTCAATTACATTTATTTATATACGGCAAAACATAAAGAAAAAAGTTCAACGGTAGAATGCTTTGAAATTGATGTGAAACGAAGCATTTCAGGCTTTGTCTGATTTCTGTAAGAGATGATATTCCACCTATTTACTTAGATCTAGGTTTCTTGTGTTTTTACCTGGTATTGTTCCTAACATCTTTATTCAATTGGTATAGAAATGTTTAACAAAACAAGAAAAACGGAAAACAAATAAATTCACGTCGCTAAATGATACTAATTGATTGAAACATCCTTAGTAATCACTCAACTGTGCATCCTTAATTTATTCTTAAAATACGGTATTGAAATAGGGATGTTGTGTACACGACCCTCTACATACTGCATGATGGTTTTTAACACGTAGTCAATATTTTTTGTTCATTCTCAGGCGTTTCAGGTCTGACTGTATCTATCACGCTTATGCTTGGAGTCCTCTTGTCCAAACGGATATTTTAGGAACAGCTTCCATCGGCACTGAATACTACAGGAATACTATCATCTACAATAGAAAAATGGAATAAAACACTATGATTTATAAGTCTTCAAAACCCACAACTTCGAGATACATGTAGTTCTTTTTTGTTTTCAAACGAATAAATGCTTGATATTGAGTGTCATTTTCAGACAACTTAAATTAAATGATCTGGAATAAAAATAATGTACGTGTAATTTCAAGATAAGAAAAAGATTAACAAAATAACCATACACTCATGCACACCATGTGTTCGTGTCGTTCATAGTCATTGGTTGTATGACTTGTCCATAGATAGCTTAGAGGGAGATCACCCAATGTTGAGAGGCTATACAATGTTAAGGATATACAGTCGAACCTCGTTGTCTCTAACTCCCAGTGAAAAAACGTCGAGCGTCGGAAAATTCGAATCAAGAGGGATTGTAAACTTTTAGTTTAAATAAATCGGTCCTCTACATCTAGTGCGAGCCAACGAGGAATTCAAGCCAAGCTAGTTCGAGCCAACGGGGTTCGACTGTAGTTGTTATTGTACGCTTGTCCAAGATATTTTTTTATGTACTATACACCATCGACACTGGTGATCAATGTTAGAAATAAGTTTTTGCTTGTTCTTAAGTTAATTTAAATTGATTCCAGAGTTATCGTTTTGAAAACCTATACAATTTTGATGTACTCAACAATAAGATTAACGCCCGACCCACTTAACTAAACATTAAATGAATATATAGCTCCATAAATTTGCTGTTTCCTTAGTTCTGGGAATAATTTAGGTTATGGTCAAACTATATTGTCATTACATGATACGGAAAGAATGAATAACATACAATAATGTGTTCGAATTTCAATATTTAGTGCCGCATACTTATGCTTTAAAAGTAACCAAATATTCATCTAACTCTGTCATGGGTTTATGATCTTTCCACAAACAGTGGATTGGAAGACATTTAGATGTTGACATTTTATAATATTTTAACCCTATTTGTTACTGTATACAAAATAAAATACCAAAAGGAAGGTTGTTAGTTCATGACTTAATGGTCGCACTTACTAATTGGCGGAATTATTTGGCATTCTTAATTTCTTTGAACCTACATGGGCAAGCCTAGTAGTCAGAATTAAAGGGGAGACCACACTTTACGGCTAACGAGAGACAAACAATATCTGAAAACAACTCGGACATACTTCACGTGCACCAACATATTTTTATCGAAAAAGGTAATGATACCGTCGGTAAAAGTTGATATGGTCAGCGCCACCATTTATCAATTAAAGCAAACACAACTATGAGCGCATATATCAACTTAGAAAATACATAATAAGTCAAACAAATCATTTTAGCAGATAAGCTATCCTCATTTACTCAACGACACGATATATACATCATCTGTAAACGAATGAATTGAGCAAACACCTCTAACGTACGATACAGTCATACAAGGACAGCTAATCGACATAGCTCACCAAAGTACATTTAAAGGTTTAAACTACTTGTTCATACAGTCTTATAATTAGTGTTTCACTGTACAAACAAGGACGTGAAACAAAAATCACAAGTACACAGATATGCTGTCGAACGTGACATGACATGTATTCATGACAAATGTATATAAATAACCGGAAAATTTATAGTAAATCTCGGTTATGTCACTTTTAAAGCTGCTTATTTAAGGAATGAATTGTGGGGTTGAAGTCATTATCGGGGTATGAACGCAATTGGGCTGGTCAAAGTGTGTGGAGTCCGAATACTTATATTTACACCAATAGTTCATTATTTCATTCAAGAATTGTTAAAAAAATACTTCATTTCATTTAAGAAATCCTTTCAGTAATCCTTTCTTACCCATTCTGTAAATATAACGACCCGACTGTAACCGGAAACCTTTTTTTTCAAATGACGTCACAATAACGCGGATAAGATCAACCACTCAAAATCACCTTTAAACGTACAATTGAAACACTTATGGCAACAATACATTTAAAATATAAAAATTTAACACATTCTAATATGTTGATTTATATCTTACGGGACCTGCTGTCGCAATACAAATAATAACAAGATCAATAGTTTCCATGTATATTGTGATGCAATGAATTGCGATCCAAACATATCCGAAGATGTTGCGTTCATCGATTGATAAACGCAATTGCCGAAAGGCAGTTCATTAAAGGAATGGAAGTTGAGGTGTTAATATACTGGTATTAATGTTGTTGTGATTTTTATTAATAATTGGGTGGTCAAGTTGAAGGGTATATGACATGAGTGGTCATTTTCGTTGTGCTTTGTTTCTACGTGATTTAGAAAAGCTCCAAAACAGTCAAGCTTACAGGACATGTGTTTGCAAACAATGCATCCGACCTTATTGTAATGTTGGCTTTCATAAGTGAACTGAGTGTAGGTGCGCATCAGATCGTGCCTGCTGGGATAAAAATACACTAAATACATTGAACTGCAAACGTGGTTATAACCGTTCTGCATCAAATGTCAATGTGGAGATTATGTTACATGCGGATGATGTTATCTCACACTGAGGAAATTTAGAATGTTTATACAAATTCAGATTGAGGCATAACTTAAAAGGGTATGCAAACCTTAAGTTTCGAAATGCGACTGGGGAAGTATTTAAGGAGAGCTATACTACTCACCCTGGCGTTGGCTTCGGCGGCGGGGGCGTCGGCGTATTCTTTAGGGAAAAACGTACTAATTTAAAATGCTACAAGTGTCCTTGATTAACTTTACCAAGGAACCAAACCGATCGCATAATGAACTGTTTGTATCGTTATTGACATCTACATTATCTAATTATTAAATATGTTTTATTTCTTTACTTTTATCCATTCATTTACAGACTAAAATGTTTTTACCAAATACATCTTTATTCTGTTTCAGAATATCTTTCGGCCGAAATTGTTTTTCAAGGAATTTTATTTTCAAAGATTCTGTTGTAATGTTTTTATCTTATCCATTTGAGATGATATTGAATTTGACATGACGTATTGTGCTTATTTGATTTACTGCATATAAATCATGTTCTGCGGGTGCAAAGCATGTATTGAATATTCCTAAATATATAAATTATTAACACAACTATTGATATAAAAGTGCATGGAAAAGGGACCAAAGTTGAATTTACTCTTATTTCTACCGCAACGCATATTTGCATTTCATATTTTCGTAATGTCATCGCACAAAAGGTAATCCGTAAACTAAATAAAAGCCAGCCACTGCAATGGATGTGAATGTAAGATTTTACACAAGCGTATTATGAAAAGTCACTGAACAGATCATGATCTGTATATTACCCTATCTTGCTATACATAACAAACTCGCGCATGAAAGGAACATAATCACTATCATTGAACCATTAACATTATCTTGTACTCCATAATTTACAAAATAACATTACAAGAGGCTTAAATGTACTTGAAAATGATTGAAATTGATTTGATTTGCGGAATTGGAATAACATGTAGCTCGACGCTTTTACTTTAGTCTGTTATTTATGAAAATGCAAACGCAATAACATAGACAAGCTCAACAGTATGGTATTGAGTATTTGCTATATGATCAAAATGCATAAATGCAAATAAAAAACAACACTCATAAAACACAACTTAAAACAGATGGCATATATGCAAATATAACGCCGACTTTGGTACGTGAGTGGAAATAATAAAATGTCACTGAACAGATAATGAACTCTTCTTTTAGGGTTAATAGCTTATTATAAATATTGCTAACATCCAAACCATTGGGTTAAAGTTGGACTTCTGTTATAATTGAAAAATGTGAGTACTATATATGAACCCCTTAAGTGTCCTCAATGTAGAACAGTCTGTAGTATGTCCTTCCAAAACAAAACAACAACGTATACTACAACTATCCTTCTTTCAATTGAGAACTTGACGAAAAAAGTGAAAACAGTGAAACTTTATCAATATCGTAAGCTGCACTCACACAGATTTACCTTTTTGATAACTTGTCTACAGCCCGTATATCGTCCATAATGTAGATGCAGATAGCATTTTTTCAATGGTCAGTACTCCGTCTTTTGTGTAGGACAGGCAAAACTTTGTCTATGACCCGTACACCGTCCATAGTGTTAGCACAGGCTTGTCTTATCCATAGTGTCGGTACAGAAAGCATTGTTTCAACAATCCTTGTCATATCCATACTGTAGGTACGGACAGCAGATGGTCAAAAACCATTGTCTTGTCAATAGTGTTTGTACAGACAACATTTGGTCTACAACCCTTGTCTTGTCCAACGTGTATGTATAGAAAAAAATTGGTCTACATTCCTTGTCTTGTCCATAGTCAATCCATGTCTTGTCCATGGTGTATGTACAGACAACTTTTGGTCTACAATCCATGTCTTGTCCATGGTGTATGTACAGACAACATTTGGTCTACAATCCTTGTCTTGCCCATAGTGTATGTACAGACAGCATTTGGTCTACAATCCTTGTCTTGTCCATAGTGTGGGTACAGACAACATTTGGTCTACAATCCTTGTCTTGTCCATGGTGTATGTACAGACAACATTTTCTCTGCAATCCTTGTCTTGTCCATAGTGTATGTACAGACAACATTTGGTCTACAATCCTTGTCTTGTCCATAGTGTATGTACAGACAACATTTGGTCTACAATCCTTGTCTTGTCCATAGTGTAGGTACAGAAAACATTTGGTCTACAATCCTTGTCATATCCATACTGTAGGTACGGACAGCAGATGGTCAAAAACCATTGTCTTGTCAATAGTGTTTGTACAGACAACATTTGGTCTACAACCCTTGTCTTGTCCATAGTGTATGTATAGACAAATTTTGGTCTACATTCCTTGTCTTGTCCATAGTCAATCCATGTCTTGTCCATGGTGTATGTACAGACAATATTTGGTCTACAATCCATGTCTTGTCCATGGTGTATGTACAGACAACATTTGGTCTACAATCCTTGTCTTGCCCATAGTGTATGTACAGACAACATTTGGTCTACAATCCTTGTCTTGTCCATAGTGTGGGTACAGACAACATTTGGTCTACAATCCTTGTCGTGTCCATGGTGTATGTACAGACAGCATTTTCTCTGCAATCCTTGTCTTGTCCATAGTGTATGTACAGACAACATTTGGTCTACAATCCTTGTCGTGTCCATAGTGTATGTACAGACAACATTTGGTCTACAATCCATGTCTTGTCCATCGTGTAGGTACAGACAACATTTGGTCTACAATCCTTGTCTTGTCCATGGTGTATGTACAGACAACATTTGGTCTACAATCCTTGTCTTGTCCATGGTGTATGTACAGACAACATTTGGTCTACAATCCTTGTCTTGTCCATGGTGTATGTACAGACAACATTTGGTCTACAATCCATGTCTTGTCCATGGTGTATGTACAGACAACATTTGGTCTACAATCCTTGTCTTGTCCATGGTGTATGTACAGACAACATTTGGTCTACAATCCTTGTCTTGTCCATGGTGTAGGTACAGACAACATTTGGTCTACAATTCATGTCTTGTCCATGGTGTAGGTACAGACAACATTTGGTCTACAATCCATGTCTTGTCCATGGTGTATGTACAGACAACATTTGGTCTACAATCCTTGTCTTGTCCATGGTGTAGGTACAGACAACATTTGGTCTACAATCCATGTCTTGTCCATGGTGTGGGTACAGACAACATTTGGTCTAAAATCCTTGTCTTGTCCATGGTGTAGGTGCAGACAACGTTTGGTCTACAATCCTTGTCTTGTCCATGGTGTATGTACAGACAACATTTGGTCTACAATCCATGTCTTGTCCATGGTGTATGTACAGACAACATTTGGTCTACAATCCATGTCTTGTCCATGGTGTATGTACAGACAACATTTGGTCTACAATCCTTGTCTTGTCCATAGTGTATGTACAGACAACATTTGGTCTACAATCCATGTCTTGTCCATAGTGTATGTATAGACAATATTTGGTCTACAATCCATGTTTTGTCCATAGTGTATGTACAGACAACATGTGGTCTACAATCCATGTCTTGTCCATGGTGTATGTATAGACAACATTTGGTCTACAATCCTTGTCTTGTCCATGGTGTATGTACAGACAACATTTGGTCTACAATCCATGTCTTGTCCATGGTGTATGTACAGACAACATTTGGTTTACCATCCATGTCTTGTCCATGGTGTAGGTACAGACAACATTTGGTCTACAATCTTTGTCTTGTCAATAGTGTAGGTACAGACAACATTTGGTCTACAATCCTTGTCTTGTCCATAGTGTGGGTACAGACAACATTTGGTCTACAATCCTTGTCTTGTCCATGGTGTAGGTACAGACAACATTTGGTCTACAATCCTTGTATTGTGTATAGTGTTGGTACAGACAACATTTGGATTCCGGTGCGTACTTCGTCCACAATTTAGATCCAAACAGCATTTGAGCTACAACACATTTAACACAACACAACCTAGATGCCATAGTTGGTCGCCATATCAACATGTTTCCTCTGTTTTATGTTTTAAGTCTTAAAAAACTGTTGCAAAACACTGAAAACAAAATTGTGTCAGTCGCTTTAATAATATGACTTGCTAAAGATATAAAACTTCCTTTTCGAGCCGACTCTACATGGTATGGAAAAATACCCTGCCACATCGTTCGGGTCGTTCGAGGAGATTGGATGCAAACAAAATCTGATAAACGGAAGTGATTAGGAAAATGGTGAGTGCAGCGTTTACTTTGTTCAACATTTATTAAAAACTATATACAAGTATATGGAGTTAGGACTCATTTGTTTTTGTATGTGTATTTTTCAGCGATTTAGAAAATATAACCTAACCTATAAGCTGTGTTTGGTGGCATTCGTTGGGCCAATGGACATGTCCATGTAGTTTTCACTATATTGTTATTTTTATTATCATGATGATGATGATTATTATTATTATTACTATTATTACATGTGTCTCTGAAGGAATTGGTGGCTTAACACGCATAGCTAAATCTAAGGTAGAAAGTGCATGCTTGAAATACATATTTCAGATTATTGCAACTTATCGTTTTGATTTTAAATTTAAGAAAAGAGATAGAGATACAGAAACAGAAATTAAATACCAAAATACAAAATACAGCTTAGGGCACACCAAATTAATGTTTAGTTCCTCGGATTTTTGCCAAAAAAAATTGGAGCGAGCGAGCGAAAAAAAATAAAAAAAAAAAATTGTCAGTTTTTTATAAAAACCGAAGCGAGCGAAGAGCGAAAAATATATTTTTCCTTATATTCAATATAAATAAGAAAGATTGTTCAAAATAATTGCCCTTAAACCCATTTTAATGCCATTTTGAACTGAACCTCTTATGGACATTGGGAAAATGTCGGAAAACATACTATTTATTCATCCGTGTTCAGTACAAACATTATATGGATAAATCTAATTTCTTATATAATTAAAACGTACTTTAATATGACGATCATTCATAATAATAAATAACCCTGCTTTTAGTAAAAAGTTTGAAACAACTTATATAAATCTACCTGAATCAGTTTAACACCATATGCAACTGTATTTAGACATAACTTAGGATTGATTATGGATTTGTAAAAAATGATCACTTACACAGGCATCATCAAACATCAGACTCCATATAACATAGACTAAATTTTGATTTTATTATCACAGGAAACGCAATGACATGTGCTTATTAAAACAAAAAGAACAAGGGTATTTTTCAGAGTACTTTTTGTACTTTTTTTGGTTATTTAGATGTTTTTATGCACCAGCCATTTGTATATGCCCCCGCCCCCCCCCCCCCCCCCCCCCCAGTCCGGAATAGCGGGGACTTTGACTTCCGGTCTCTCAAAACGCGGGTAAAATACCCGACCTGCAGGGACACACTAATGGTAAAATCCCTGCCGAATGGCCCCGCAACCCCGAATACCTATGTGAGGCCCATTCCCGACTATTTTCAATATGAAGACAAAATCACATTCACTAGGCACTGCGGAGCCACCTGAAAGGTAAAAATACAGCCCATTGCCTCTGCTGTCCCCGGTATACCCCTGGAACAAGGGCAAGGGGTGGGCAGGGCAGTGGTTACAATTGACAAGTGCATTACAATCCCGGATTATGCTGCAAATAAAAACAAAATATAAGGTGATAAACTTAGGCTTACTTACTTTGAGGTATATCCAAACCAGTGTTTATATCGCTATTTGTGAGAAGATATTTGTTCAAAACTGTTGTTTTGTCAGAATTTGATAAAAAATGAGCTTGATACATCAATTTCGACCAAACAATGACTCATGTTCCAGTTAAGATGACCTGTCATCTTTAGCATCGTCGTAACGAGGTAAAATTTTGGTCCCTTGTATTAGGACTTGAATAAAATAGTACTAAGTTGATCATTCCGATTTCCATTCAAAACGAGTCACTAATTACGCAATATAATCGCTCACATGACTTGAATAAAATAGTATGAATAAAATAGTACTAAGTTGATCATTCCGATTTCCATTCAAAACGAGTCACTAATTACGCAATATAATCGCTACCAGTCTCAGATACACATGCTTTATTGCATAATGATTGCTTTAAATAATGATCGTTTAGTGAATGAGACGATCAACAATGACTTCAAGCATGCTCAAAACATATTTATTGTCAAAAATAAGATTTAATTTCCAAACTTCGAGCCACATTGTTTATACCGGAAGCCGCCATTTTGATTGAATTTATTGAAACTAATGCTAAACCGATCGAGATACAATATAAAAACACTACGCATCGGTAACTTCACTTTAAAAAAAAACACGAAAACTAGCTTAGAAAAATTATACTTGATTATTTTTAGCCTTTTAATAAATTATTACCTGAAAAAAAATGTTTGGCGATCAAAATGGAAGTGCGGGCGCACAAAAAAATAAAAATATTTTTTTTACATTTTCAAAAAAATAGGAGCGGTAAATCCGAGGAACGAAATATCAATTTGGTGTGGCCTTACATGTAAACAATTTTCTATTCTGTCTAGTTTGTGCTTCCCTAGGACTTTACTTTCTTAATACATGCAAGTTGTAATGTTAATTGTTTTCCTTATTCACGGGTGTAATTTGTACGAAATTATTACAATTGACAATGCAACAAAAAATTGACTCTTTTCGCATAAAGGTGTTTTACAAATTACTGTAACAGTATTAAAGATGCACTCTTACTCCCAAATTAGAATTACCACAATTAATAATATTTTTTAATATTCCAAAAAGGATGAATAAATGTCGAAAACAATGGTTCTTATGAAGGATGCCGAGTTTAATTTGAAAAAAGAGCATAAAAAACGGTTTCTACCTTATAAAACTATAGTAGACCACAGTGAATATTTTAGCATTCACCAATCATTTAATATTTTTGCGCTTTCTGCTATTAAATACATGGTTACAACCTTATTATCTGTAATTAATATCTTCCATAAATGTATTATTTATTAAGTAGTTAAAGGTTTAATAGTCAAAATTGGTGTTTGTTATACTTGTGCATGTATTGATTTTGAATAAGAGTGTCACTTTAACAATTGACAACAAAAGGCTGAGAAAAATGTCGACATTACTTATATTTATTACAAGCTTTTTCAAACGATTTCATTATATAAATATACACTTATATAATAATGTAAATATAAAATAATACACTAAAGAATAATACAAGAATCACATGTTCTGCTTTCACCTTTGTCAGTATAGCATAAATACCTGGTTGTATTGAGAATTTTTAGGTATCCGTTTTTGATTTATGTTTAAAATTAGTGTTTTGACAGTGATATTATGACGAAGAAAAAAACAACCGGATGTAACCACAATAATATTTTATAATTCTACTTCAATGTGGTACATTAATAGTCAAGATGAAACCCATTGTGATATTGTCAGGTTCCCATGGTTATCATATTACAAATACATTTTGTAGTCTTAATGACAGGGGAAGAAACTCCAGAAACGTGTGATTATGAAACCAATACCGTATATTATCATTGATGCAGATTATGACACATGTTACAGGAGCCCAAGTACTGGCTACTGGCGGTTGTGGTGATGGTTGCGATGTCCTACGCTTCTGTCGAAGGCGGTAAGTGTTTAAAATGATAAGGGACGTTTAATAAATGTTTCGGAGGGATTAAAGAGATTTATAAAAAAATCACTTACGGCACAAAAAATGCATCAATACGCACAGTCAAATAAACAAAAACAAACTGATCTTGATGTTTCAAAAGAAATCCTATCGGTGTCAACAAACTCAGTTCCACGATGACGCATGGTGAAGATGGTAGAGCTAAATCCAAACAAACCACTCTCAAATCACATCATCAGGAAATGCCTCGTCCAGAGATTGAATGACAACAATGTTCATGTGGACCAGATTATGCAAATATCAGGACAAAAGAACATCGTATCTATAAACAACTATAGCCTCATAAATTCAAATCAACATAAGAACATATATATTCAACATCCTACAATCCAGTGAAAATACCCGGTCTACTTCAATGCAAAATGCTCAGTCTAGGTGTACTTACTTATTCATATGCACATCCATCAAAATGACAAAACTCCATGCGGTAATCCGTCAGCTGGAGACGAATTCGCACTATTGAAAGCAACTGTGAAGCTGACTAGCGGTCTTTCAAAACTTCTTACGCCAGACTCGGGTTATAACTGATGACGTCACGCATTTATGGCATTGCTCTTATTATTTATTTGCTTGATTAAAAGGTATTGAAATGTGTAGTATTGTTGTTTTCAAGTGAAACCTTTGAAAATCGGTTATGATAGAGACATGATTTACGGTTTTTTTATTAAAAATAAGAAGTGTTTTTATGTCGGCCTATTTTCTTTCCTGTGGCTGAAGCATCCTAATAACACACAATGCAAATTCTTCACACTAGGACACGATAATGTGTATTGAAGGAACTTTGACCTAGATTTAGACCGTAAGTGAATTATGTCATAAATATAATCTCAAATTCGTGTTTATTTTTTATCAAATTTATTAAACTCCTCATATAAAAAAAGTTAAAGAGAACCTCGGTTTTTTCGTTGTAAAATGTACTCGTTTAATAAATTCGATGCAAAATAATAACTCATTATCCATTTGAATAGCGATAAGGCTACGCCACAGTGTCACTTGTCCTCTTAGTAAGGGCTCTCCGAAAAATACCCAGGCCGGACGATGATAATACAAAAGTTATACTTGACAATCAGATAACGAATGCATGGAGTATAGTAAAACATAGCAGTAAAAGAAAGTATAACATTAAATTAGTTCGTTATTATTTATTGTATGCATTGTATGATTCAGGTAGAAATAATGTCTAAACTTTAAAATAACTTATTTCTAAATAACATCGGACTTTCGTTACAGTAGAACAACAATCTCTATTTCAAAACTTAAATTTAGGGAAACAAAACATATGTATTAATTTCCTTTACGAAAGTCAACAAAAAGGGACGTTTAATTGCTAAGGTCCATTGTCGAAATTCAATGGATTTCGCTGTTTTTCTTCCTTTCTCCATTACAAATCAACTGAGCTGTCTTATTCACTTATATGTCCAAACAAACTTAAAAGCAAATGTATATGGTTCGGATTTAAAACTTTACGCACAAGAAGGAGACAAATTTAAAAATAAATCGCAAGATATCGTCAATATTATACACTAATACTCATAATGATTTTTCTTGTTTTAAGACTAGCGGAAGATATACGTATATTATGCGCGGTTATATTAAGACATTTTGACGGTTGAAATAGTCTACTTAAAAGTATTTTGTTGTCAAACAAATGCAAAAAAAATGCATAATTTGAGCAATATTAGGGAAATGTCAGTATTTCGGATTTCCTTTACTGTCTTTACTAGCTGTTAGTTATGAGAAACATAATTTGTGTTAAACATATAGAAAACAGCATAATTTCACTACATGTACTGTTGATATGTGCAGATTGTCGGAGGTTATGACGGATGGCAACGGCAACTGATAAGCCCCTCCTTATCTGGACGCTGATTGGTCAGTCGTGTATCGACCAGCTGGTTTGACTGACAGGCCGCATCATGTTAATTACGTTGTTTCCGCATTTTTGTTGCGATTTTCCGATAATCTACAATTTACTGTTATTTCATACTCTTTTTAGTAATATGATAAAAAGAAACAGTTTGTTTCAGTGTAAGACCGCCATAAATTTCACCTCATGAACATCAATCATGAAATATAGCTTTTGGTGCTCACTCGGTGAAACATATTCAATTTTCTATTTAACACTGAAACAAACAGTTATCGTCTATATAATGAACTGCAAAATTGTGTCCGTTGGAGAAATAATTCGTATTTCGAGTTAAGTATACATTGTGAGTCAGAAGTAGGCAAAAGTACTTTTCTGAAATGCATACCTAAATCAATTCTACAAATCTTTCAAGATTGTGAATTCATCTTTTGTTCCGATCACATAAACCTTTTCTCTATAACGAACACGCTCCACCGGGGGTTCATAACCGACTGTCAACGTGAAAGAATCCGATTGTAAAGCATTTGCAGTTCCGCATATCAAATTCCCTTTCTTTCAAAATTTCAGCATTCGGTGCTAACTGCACAGAAGATATGCTGAGGAACGGTGAATGCGCGGCTAAAGGTATCATTAATAAACGTTTTAAATTGACATGAGCATAACTAAATAATTTGTTTTGAGTATGCTGTACGAAAGATAGGTTCCTAACTACAAGTCTATGGTAAAAATCAGCAACGTGCATTTCTTATTTGTGGTTATTAACTGGTATAACTTTACATGTACGCTTTCTTTTTTTCCGTTAATACACATGTTGACGATGTAAACATTGAATGAGTAAAGAATCTACATCATTTTACTACATTACTTATTGCATTGATTTATTAATGTATGGATTGATTCATTCATTGTTCCACTCTTCATTCACACATCGTTGGATTGAATGATCCATAATTTAATGATTTGATTCGGCTCCATCCATTCGTTCATTCCTTGATATTTTCATTATTATTGTATTCCCTCATCAGTTGTATATTAATTCATTAAGGTGGCTTATAAACATACTCATCGAATGGCAATACGACAAGAGGTCTCGTGGCATATCTTTAGCCTTCACCTGCTTCCATTCACAGATTTTTGCTTGCAAAATTTAAGCCGAAGATTCCGCATATTTTCGTCTCTTTCCCCAAGTCCACCTCCACATATTAAAACAAAACAAGTAATACTATAGTGTTGTTACTATCAACCAATTCTTTATGTTGATTGAGTTTTTTAGACTATATATATATATTTCAGTTATTACATACGCATTCGTATTGGTGTATTGTTTGTTTATTTCTACACTTAAGGCGTTTGTTGGACGCCATTTATGCCTGTCGTGAAAAAATAATATGTGATTTTTCACCTCGTACTCAGTAAATGCTTTTGACTTGGAATACATGTCAAGTTCACTCAATGTGGCTTATTTTTCACGTCTCATAATCAAGTTTGATACTGTACTGATTTAGGAAAATAATATAGCATGATCTTATCTTATCCATTCTTTATATGTCATCTTATCTTAATAATTATTATTCAGGATACTCAGATGCTTGTCAAACCAACCAAGACTGTCAATTAGGAAATGTAGGAGCAAATGCCACATGTAAAAATTCGATGTGTGACTGCATGGACGGCTACTCATGGAAGACGGACATGTGCAAAGCAAAAGGTCAGTGGTTGCTAAGTATAGCTATGTCAGTACTTGCTTGATAGGTTACATTACTCTATTCAATGTACTTATCTTATTAGTTACTCATAGGAATTAGAAATGTGCAATGCCAATGGCAAGGCATTGCTTAGCTCTTTTGATTTTTGCCTGATTGTTGCACTATATTTGTCTTATAAGTTACTCATAGGAATTAGAAATGTGCAATGCCAATGGCCAGACATTGCTTAGCTCTTTCGATTTTTGCCTGATTGTAACACTATATTTGTCTTATAAGTTACTCATAGGAATTAGAAATGTGCAATGCCAATGGCCAGACATTGCTTAGCTATTTCGATTTTTGCCTGATTGTAACACTATATTTGTCTTATAAGTTACTCATAGGAATTAGAAATGTGCAATACCAATGGCCAGACATTGCTTAGCTCTTTTGATTTTTGCCTGATTGTAACACTATATTTGTCTTATAAGTTACTCATAGGAATTAGAAATGTGCAATACCAATGGCCAGACATTGCTTAGCTCTTTTGATTTTTGCCTGATTGTAACACTATATTTGTCTTATAAGTTACTCATAGGAATTAGAAATGTGCAATGCCAATGGCCAGGCATTGCTTAGCTATTTCGATTTTTGCCTGATTGTAACACTATATTTGTCTTATAAGTTACTCATAGGAATTAGAAATGTGCAAAGCCAATGGCCAGACATTGCTTAGCTATTTCGATTTTTGCCTGATTGTAACACTATATTTGTCTTATAAGTTACTCATAGGAATTAGAAATGTGCAATACCAATGGCCAGACATTGCTTAGCTCTTTTGATTTTTGCCTGATTGTAACACTATATTTGTCTTATAAGTTACTCATAGGAATTAGAAATGTGCAATGCCAATGGCCAGACATTGCTTAGCTCTTTCGATTTTTGCCTGATTGTAACACTATATTTGTCTTATAAGTTACTCATAGGAATTAGAAATGTGCAAAGCCAATGGCCAGACATTGCTTAGCTATTTCGATTTTTGCCTGATTGTAACACTATATTTGTCTTATAAGTTACTCATAGGAATTAGAAATGTGCAATGCCAATGGCCAGGCATTGCTTAGCTCTTTTGATATTTGCCTGATTGTAACACTATATTTGTCTTATAAGTTACTCATAGGAATTAGAAATGTGCAATGCCAATGGCCAGACATTGCTTAGCTCTTTCGATTTTTGCCTGATTGTAACACTATATTTGTCTTATAAGTTACTCATAGGAATTAGAAATGTGCAATGCCAATGGCCAGGCATTGCTTAGCTCTTTTGATTTTTGCCTGATTGTTGCACTATATTTGTCTTATAAGTTACTCAAGAGAATTAGAAATGTGCAATGCCAATGGCCAGACAT
The DNA here is from genome assembly GCF_026914265.1 of Mya arenaria. Taxonomy (NCBI): domain Eukaryota; kingdom Metazoa; phylum Mollusca; class Bivalvia; order Myida; family Myidae; genus Mya; species Mya arenaria. Next base: position 6,500,706 of record NC_069131.1, on the reverse strand, counting down.
TGCTTAGCTCTTTCGATTTTTGCCTGATTGTAACACTATATTTGTCTTATAAGTTACTCATAGGAATTAGAAATGTGCAATACCAATGGTTAGTTATTGCCTAGCTATTTCGGTTTTTGCCTGAATGTTACACTATACCTGTCTTTTCGGGTACACCTGGGAAGCGGAAATGTGCAATGCCAATGGTTAGTGGTTGCTTACTTAAGTCAATATTTGAAGGATTGCGACACTATATTTGTTTTTCGGCCACTCCTGTGAAGAGGAAATGTTCAAAGGCAATGATCAGCGGTTGCTCAATAATGTTAAGATTTCAAGGATTATTATTCTGTTCTTGTCTTTTTACAAAAGCTGTTCCTTATCATATGCATGCATACAATTACATAAATTATGGTGGATTAGAGCACTGAAAACAGTGATAACATCAACTAGTTTCCCGGGTGTACGGCCAATCCACACGCGCACGGTTCCGCTAGTGGACATACCACTGTAAATTGGATAGTTCTTTCAAGAGTATAACTTAAACGATAGTCGTATACATCTAAATAGGAAAATTGTGAGTAGCATTGTATACAAGGAAATTATAGCATGGAATATTGTTGTGTTGTTGGTAAAAATGTTATAATTAATCAAGCTTGACAGATAAAATCTTTGGAAAGTATTGCTAAGGAGGTATTATATTTATCATGTAATTTAAATACTACTAGATGTTGCTGTTATTTTCAGAAACAGTAGAGTACAAAGGCATGGTTGCTGCCATGATTAGGTCAATCCTTGCCTATAGGTAACCGTCCAAACCTCTGCCCGGCCACTGTTTTGTTTAATTGAGATCGAATGCATTTGAATGCATCCTATTGATTAAAGGAAAATATAAAGACTGATCTTATCTTATCCATTCTTTATATGTAATCTTATCTTAATAATGATTTATTCAGGACACTTATAGAAATTAGAAATGTACAATGCCAATGGTCAGTTATTGCCTAGCTATTTCGGTATTTGCCTGATTGTTACACTATTCTTGTCTTGTCTTTTCGGGTACACCTAGGAATTAGAAATGTACACAGCCAATGGTCAGCGGTTGCTTAGTTAAGTCAGTACTTGCTTGATTGTTTTACTATACTTGGGTTTCGGCCACTTCTTAGAAGGAAAAATGTACAAAGCCAATGGTCAGCGGTTGCTTAGTTAAGTCAGTACTTGCTTGATTGTTTTGCTATACTTGGTTTTCGGCCACTTCTTAGAAGGAAAAATGTACAAAGCCAATGGTCAGTGATTGCTAAGTAATGGCAGGATTTTAATGATTATTATTCAATACTTTATATGTTCAATACATGATTGTACATTATATTTAAAAGTTTTGTTTATTTGATTTAAAATTCATATGAATGCATAACATGTGTCGTGAAGACATAATCGGACCACTTACGTCCTAATTTCTCTTTACTGTATATCTTAACTTTACATGACCACATATAGATTTTTTCTTATACCGCTATATTATGTTATGTTGTCTTACCCTAAAGGCTCAGTTTAATCCTTCTATATGTGACCACCCCCAATACTAAAAACAAATAAAAAACTAGAAGCGCCGCAATGCGACGAAACCAGGTTTGTGTTATGGGCAATCAGAAATTATAGCCAATTAATTTGTTGTATGAGCAAGTTCAATCTGCAGCTTCATATAAGCTATATTCTAACTAAGTTGTTGGGCAGAAAAACATTTTTCTATTTTTAGGAACAGTGACCTTGACCCCACTTCCCAAGCTAGCTCTTCACATAAGCTACCTTCGCTCTAAGTTTCATCAATATCTATCAATGCTAACTTAAGTTATTGGGCAGAAACCATTTGTCTATTTTTAGTAACAGTGACCTTGACCACACACCCCTCAAAAGAAATTCCAAGCTTGCTCTTCACATAAGCTACTAGTACCTACACACAAAATTTCGTCAATATCTACCAATCCTAACTAAAGTTATTGGGCAGAAACCATTTTTCTACTTTTAGCAACAGTGACCTTGACTTTAGCTCCACCCACCTCAAAAGCAATCCCAAGCTAGCTCTGTACATAAGCTACATACACACCAAGTTTTATCAATATCTATCAATGCTAACTAAAGTTATTGGGCGGACACCATTTTTAAATTTTTAGTAACAGTGACCTTGACCTTAGCCCCACCCCCCTCAAAAGCAATCCCAAGCTAGCTCTTTACATAAGCTACCCACACACCAAGTTTAATTAATATCTATCAATGCTATCAAAAGTTATTTGGCAAAAAAACATATTTTTTTATTTCATGTAACAGTGACATTGACCGTAGCCCCTCCCCACTCAAAAGCAATCCCAAGCTAGCTCTTCCAATAAGCTACCTACACACCAAGTTTCATCAATATCTGTCAATCCTAACTAAAGTTATTGGGCGGAAACCATTTTTCTATTTTTAGTAATAGTGACCTTGACCTTAGCCCCTTCCAACTCAAAAGCAATTCCAAGCTAGCTCTTCACATAAGCTACCTACACACTAAGTTTCCTCAATATATATATCAATGCTAACTTATGTTATTGGGCAGAAACCATTTTTCTATGTTAAGTAACAGGCGACCTTGATCTTAGCCCCACCACCCTCAAGAGCAATCCCAAGCTAGCTCTGTACATAATCTACCTACACACCAAGTTTCATCAATATCTGTCAATGCTAACTAAAGTTATTGGGCAGAAACCATTTTTCTATTTTAAGTAATAGTGACCTTGACCTTAGCCCCTCCCAACTCAAAAGCAATCCAAGCAACTCTTCACATAAGCAACTTACACACCAAGTTTCAGCAATATCGGTCAATGCTAACTAAAGTTATTGGGCAAAAACCATTTTTCTATTTTAAGTAACAGTGACCTTGACCTTAGCCCCTCCCCCTCAATAGCAATCCCAAGCTAGCTCTTCACATAAGCTACCTACACACCAACTTTCGTCAATATCTATCAATCCTAACTAAAGTTATTGGGCGGAAACCATTTTTCTATTTTTAGTAACAGGCGACGTTGACCTTAGACCCACCCCCCTCAAAAGCAATCCCAAGCTAGCTCTTTACATAAGCTACCTACACACTAACTTTCGTCAATATCTATCAATCCTAACTAAAGTTATTGGGCGGAAACCATTTTTCTATTTTTAGTAACAGGCGACGTTGACCTTAGCCCCACCCCCCTCAAAAGCAATCCCAAGCTAGCTCTTCACATAAGCTACCTACACACCAAGTTTCGTTAATATCTGTCAATGCTAACTAAAGTTAGTGGGCAGAAACCATTTTTCTATTTTAAGTAACAGTGACCTTGACCATTTTTCTATTTTAAGTAATAGTGACCTTGACCTTAGCCCCTCCCCACTCAAAAGCAATCCCAAGCTAGCTCTTCACATAAGCAACTTACACACCAAATTTCGTCAAATTTCGTTGAAAACCTGGTTAACAACACCGTGTATTGTACACAACCTCTTCGTATTGATCTTAATCTAATTGTCTTATCAGATCTCCGATCAGAGTATCCTGTAGTGCCGTTTTGGAGGTTTTATTATAGAAATGGACCCTAAAAGGCCCTGAGCCAATAAACAAATAAACAGGAAATTGGCCATTACTGTGACATCAGTGCAATAAGCAGGAGATGCATAGCATGTGATTGTCCTGCCAAAAATTCCCTAAACTAGGCCTTTAATATTAACCTTTTGTATTCAGGATACAACGATACTTGCACTGCCGACGCGGACTGTCAATTAGGGAAATTAGAAGACAAGGGTGCCTGTAGCAACACCACTAACACCTGTGACTGCATGGACGGCTTCACTTGGGAAGAGGATATTTGCAATGGTTAGTTATCGCTTAAAGCTCTGCGAATATTTGTCTGAATTAGATACTATCACTGTCTTTAGGTCATTAAGTTTAAAATTCGGTGTTTTAATAATAAGTGATTAGTTTTCCTCCATGTTACACTTCTCAAGAAACACAGTTTTTAAAGCTAGTCTAAAATATTGATATTAAATACATTAAGAGGTTTGTTAATTACATTATTGGACCTAGATTTCGTTCGTCTTTTCATGTACTGTTACTACCAGTTTTAGGAGTTGTTCGTATAGCTATTGTTTGCATTTGATATTTTAATGAGTCGAGAGTTGATAAACAATACAAGAAGAACGAAACATAACTGATATTACATATTCCAAATGAAACTGATTAAAAGAAACGTCCTTATTCATTACTTATCATCCTTGATTAAGCCTAAATACATTGCAAACATATTTTTGTGTACACGACATCTTTACACTGCATTTTGATAGTTATTATTTAGTTCATACTTTTGTTCGTTCCCATACAGATCTGACCACAATTATCACACTGATGCGAATACAGATAAAAAGATTTGTACACGATATGCGACATACTGCATAGTGGAACTTACATGTAATTCATGATTTTGTTCATTCCCAGACGCAGCAGGTCTGGCCATATCTATCACGCTAATGCTCGGGGTCCTCTTATCCAAGACGACACTTTAGGACCAGATATGATCCACACGGGTCACCGAAGGAAAATGATCATCTACAAATGAAACAATAAAAACATTAGGATACATAAGCCTTCATACACCGACAACTTTGGACTTATTTTAAATGATTGTCCAGAATAAATGATTCTAACAAGATTAAATAATGATGGACAACATAACCATATAATCATGCCTACTAAGTGTTCGTATCTAACTCTGTCTTTGGTTTATGATCTTTCCACGGATAGCGGAGAGGGAGACCACCCGCTGTTAACATGCAATAACCTGTAACGACAATGCTTCGAGCCCTCTTGTACAAAGAAAATATTTTATAACCAGTTAGCACCAACACTGAATACTACAGGAAAATGATCACCTATTGATGAAAAAGAATACACACTAGGACATAGAGGATTACTGTTTGTTTCAGTGTAAGACCGTCATATATTTTACCAAGTGAGCCCCAAAAGCTATATTTCACGAGTGGCATAGCATTTACTTTTTGTGTTCACTAGGTGTTCGTTTTTTTTGGTGTTCATCGGGCAAAAATTTCATAACAGTGAATGCTATCGAATTGCTATATCACTGTTTGAAACAATGAATTTTTATTTCACTGATAAATCTCTATAAACAAATGAAAAGCAAAGCAAAATATAATTATTAGTGCTTATCAATTTCAAAAGTTCACCTTTCGATTGTTCTAAAGTTAATTCAGAATTTGATATCATTTGAATCATTACACATTTATGGTTTTGACAATTGCTAGATTTTAATGTACTAAACAATAGCTCGCCATTCACATCTACATTGTAGGTCAGACTGGTTCCGTAGTCCCGGGATACAATAACGTTTTGTCCAGAATAAATGATTTAATAATATGATAGAAAATGATAACATGAACAACATACAAGAGGGTGCCATATACCCATGTCTTTTTAATATTAATCTTACTTTAACAATGGTTTAATGATCTTTCCACTAATAGTGGAGAGGGAAACGTTTAAATGTTGACTTTGTATAGTCTTATAACCATATTTGTTAGCGTATTAATAATAAAACACTGTTATAAACAAGGATGTTATCTCATCACGTTGCGGTCGTTTATTTTAATTGTCGGAATTATTTGGTATTCTTTACTTCTTGAAAACTTCAGGGACAAGCTTAGTAGTCAGAAGAAAAGCACAGCCCATGTTTTATTGAACGAGGGGTAACAATACACATGCACACACTTGCCTTTCTTGAAACAGTTGAGGTTATTGCCTTGGAATTGTCAGCGAAACACGTGTCATCTGTACCATTTATCAATCAACGTAAACAAAATTATAAGCCATTCGGAGCCAACTTCAACTTGTATGCAATACATAACAATTTAAACAAATCATAATAGCAGTTAACTTAACCGCAATATTTGAATGACAAGTTTCATACACCACCAGCTGCAAATGAATGTATGCATCCGCAGCAACATAGAAATCTGCTCTAAATTACAATACATTCATACAAGGACATCTATCCGACATAGCTCGACTGAGTTCATTAACGGTTTAAGCAATGTGGTCATACAGTCCCATAATGAATGCATCCATGGCATAGAGATGGGGATGGGGTTCTTGTACTTACGGTTATCATGAATTGCTTTTTGTATTATATTACGCGCGAACTCGCCTAAATGGACGACGTCGGAGCGCTCAGGGTTGTTTTGTATACATGTGAGTTATATAAAAGGATCGAACCTGACACGACGTATTATTTCTTACTCCTTCTTTCAAAGACATTTTGGTGCCGACACAAAGCCAACTAACAAAACTAATTTCAATGCCAGAGAGGCAAAGGATAGATGTCGCAAAACTATTTTCGGAGTTTGAAGAGGAATTAACGAATTCGAGAGCATCAATCTGGATAAGCCCTAAGTGAGAAAATCGTGCATACATACATTTCTGACTTTGAGACGGAGCTTGTTAACAGTGATGAATATTCCAACGATTTGGAACTAAAAACGCTGACATTCTGTAGACACAACATCCACCCGAGACCACAGACGTTTCCAAGAGAAATGAAAAGAAAAACCACAATGCAGCAGTTATACAAGTAAACGAACCAACGGTGCCATCAGAAGTGATGGCTTAACTTAGTTCACAGTTTAATCATAAATTGCTTGAACTTTCGCAGCCGAATTTAAACGGTGACATTACCCCATGGCAAACTTTCTGAGACTGCTACGATTCATCAGTGCATTTGAACCACACCCTGTCTGATGTCTAACAATTCAGCTATCTATGACAGTGCTGCCTCGAGTATTGCTGATTTCCCATTAATATATTACGCAAATACCATCGAAGTACTGAAAGAACGTTTTGGTCAGTCGCATAAGATCATCAGCACGTACATGCAGTCATTGCTTGAGCTGTCGCGCATGGAAAATACTACGCACAGTATACAGACTTTCCGTGATAAAATGGAAGCATACATCAAAGGCCTCGAGTATGTAGGCCAATTCCAAGAATATTAGGCGACTTTTTGGTTCCCATCATCAAAGACGAACTTCCGCGAAAGGTGGGACGTTATATGGCCCGTGACCATGGCAACTCACCTCAGGCGCTACCTGAAGTGAGACGAGATATTGATACGAAAATAAACGGGCTTTAGGAAGGAGAAATCTCTGTGCTCAAGGAACCCCGTATTCCAAAGCATCCTTGATCAACCGAGATGGAGGAGCAAATAGGAAGCTGATGTACAAATGGAAGGTAACAAAACATTAATAATTATCAAAGTCGAGCAAGCTTTCTGCTAAGGTGACCACAGATCGTCTGAATGTGAAAACAGCCAATGTTGATGCAAGGATTTAATTTGTTAAACGTAAAAGATTGTGATTTAATTGTTTAGCAGGCGAACTTGAATTTTCAGCATGCAAATCAAACATCAGATGTCGCAATTATCAGCGTATACATCACGCCTCTATGTGTGAACAGCAGATGACAATAGGCGAACTGAGCCCGAGAGCAGCTAAAAGTGTAAAAAATAGTGGTTCTAGATGTAATCGAAAATATAAAAATGCTTGGTTCAGTAATGAATGTGAAATTGCAAGGCGTGAATTTAGATTTGCAAATCGAATGTACAGAAAACATAATACTGACGAATTTCGCGCATTGTTGCATATGAAACGTAATAATTATCGTGGTATTACTCGTAAAGCTAAGAGCAGTTTAATTTTCAACAAAACAGTGAATTACATAATATGTCTAAAACACAGCCTCAGAAATTTTGGAAAAAATAAAGAAAATTCGAAATATTAAGCCCAAAGAACATAATATTAGCAAAGATGATTTTATGGATCATTTAAAAAATCTTTTTGATGGCGAAACATTCTCAAATGATGTCATTGATAACGGTCAAAATGATGAAAACGTTAATATAGATCAGATGATGATTTTACGTTAGATGAAGTTGTAAAAGTAATAAGTTCATTAAAAAGAGGTAAAAGCGGTGGTGTGGATGATTTAACGCCTGAAATGTTTATTGAATGCAGTGATGTTTTCGCACCAATTTTGTGTAAACTTTTTAATTATATGTATGTAAACTGTGTTTACCCCCAAAGCTGGACAAAAGGTACAATTGTACCATTGCCTAAAAAAGGAAATCTTAATGAAGTTAACAATTATAGAGGTATAACTCTTACAAGTATATTTTCTAAATTATTTTCTATATTGCTGGATAACCGACTGCGGAAATGGGCAGATGATGTTAGCCTTCTCACAGATTGTCAATATGGATTTAGAGGCAAAAGAAGTACTGTAGACGCTATTTTTGTATTGTCACCTATTATTAATAAGGTTATAAATACACTATGATAAAAGAAAGTTGTACTGTGCCTTTATTGACTTTCGTAAGGCATTCGATGTTGTATATCGAAATGGTATATGGTACAAATTATTACAATATGGTGCATCTACAAAACTTGTATCAATGCTTTAAAAGATTTATGAAGAAGTAAAGTCATGTGTACGTGTTAAATCGCAATATATGATTATTTTAACTGTAATATGGATGTGAAGCAAGGTGAACCTCTTTCACCACTTTTATTTCTGTTTTTTATAAATGATATGGAAGAGTATCTAAAAATAGATAACATTGACTTATCAATATCGAAGAAATTCAACTATTCATGTTGTTGTTTGCAGATGATACTGTTTTATTTTCATATACAGAAAATGGACTTCAACAATTACTTAACAAATTACACGATTATTGTAATATGTGTGGTATATCTGTTAATATAGACAAAAACTTCGTAATGGTTTGTAAAAAAGGAAATAAAATAGAAAATGTTAATTTGCTATATGATGGTCATAAATTGGATGCTGTTAACAAATTTATCTATCTAGGTATTACTTTATCACAAAATGGAACCTATTTGCAAGCGCAAAAGAAGTTATCGGAGCAGGCACTTCGTGCTTTGTTTTTATTGAATAGTCTTTTTGATGTTATGCTATTAGATATACGTGATAAACTGAAACTATTTGATTGTATGATAAGTCCTATTCTTAATTATGGTTCTGAAGTATGGGGCTTCCATGAAGCCCAAGATATCGAGGGAGTACAACTAAAATTCTTAAAACAATTTTTAGGTGTAAGACAGCAATCATGCAATGCTGCAGTTTATGGTGAATTGGCAAGATTTCCATTAAATTTGTTTAGGAAAATACGAATTATCAAGTACTGGTTCAAGGTTAAACGTTATCCCGAGTCTCTTATGTATAAGGTATTTAATATGAAATCTGTTAATGGCGAATATATAAACACTTGGACAGTTAATCTGAAACAGTTTTTGAAAGAGCTTGGATTTGCTTATTTATTTACATGTGATAATGTAACGAATATACAGATAGAAGCTGTCGTTAGAAGAATATATGATACTTACTTACAACAATGGTATACAAATGTTAGAAATTCAGACAAACTACAGTGTTATGTTAATTCTAAACAAGAGTTTGCAATTAAAAAATATTTATTTTGTATTAATAGCAATAAGTTAAGGATACTACTTACTAGATTTAGATGTTCGGCACACAACCTTAATATTGAAGAAGGAAGATATAGAAACCGAGAAGATAGAAAATGTAATAAATGTAATATGAATGATGTAGAAAATGAATATCACTTTTTGTTAGTGTGTCCTCATTATTTGGATTTACGTACAAAATATATACCCAGGTATTATATTCACTGGCCTAATACGACCAAATTTAATAACTTGATGTCCTGTAATAATGATAAAATATTGAATAATATTGCTTCTTATTTATCATTAGATAGAAGAAATGCTGCTTAGCATAATTAACATGTCTAAATACATTTCATGTATAGTTATAGTTCATACTTTTCTCCTTAAGATAAAATGTTGTAAAAATGATCTCATGGTTATTTAATATTTATATTTCACTCTATTTTGTTGTCATTAATGCCATCTAGTACGTGCTTTGTGTACTGGCAATGTTCTAATTGAATTTGTTAATAAAACTTTGACTTGACTTGACTTGGTCCAGTCATAAATTGAATGACAAAAGGACACTGCCATTTTACATTCTACGACACAGCACGGTCCAATTGTTCGTCTTAATCCTGCGATAGCTAGCATGAATTCCGAACAATATACTACAGGGGCCAACATTTTGTTTGACGAAGGGATACAGTGGTAATTTATTACTGATATTTTTGCAAACAAGATCAAGTTAAGGCAGACGGGAATTGTTATCGTCCACTAAGCTTCTTCTGGCGACTTACACAGAACGTGCGACATATAGCGAAGGCGACAGTGTCTTTGCTTACTGACAGACATGAGAGAATCGGAATTGATGATTTGATAGTTAAAACTATTATATTGCCATTGCCTAACATCCAGAAGATATTAACGTCATTGAAATATCTATAGGGATTCATTGTGGCCCATCGTGTGTCTAATGCCGGAAGTTTTGAAATTCCATTTCTCATTGGTGCGGACTCTTATTAAAAAAGTGTGTTGACACGTGTTGTCAGGGGCAACGGCCCTTGGTAACCGCCGTTCAACCGTAAATTGTTTATCCACTTTCCGGTCCATTGCCAGCCAGCCCAAACAGACATCCGCTCGGTACATGTTAAATGTCATTACGTCCCCACCGAACTCCCTTGATTTTGAGCGCTTTTTGGACGTTGCCGACCAATTATGACGCTACCTTGATTAAGCGGTTACGAAAAGAACCATTCATATTGCATAAACACAGTGAAATTATTCGTGAACAAAGAGATTGGGGATTTATCGAAGAGGTAGAATATCCCATTCACAACAGTTCACACCATGGGGTAAAAAGGGACCCAAACATCACCCACAATACGCATTGTGTACGATTACAGCTGCCGTCAATCTGCTAATAAGCTAAGTCATAACCAGTGCCTACAACAAACACCACCTAGATTGAATGACTTCAGGTATACTCGTTCGTTTCTGGTTGAAAATATATGGGATTACAACAGACATCGAGAAGGCATTTCTCCACGTTTCGCTGGACGAGAAAGACCCTGACGTACGTAACTCCAAAAAACTGAAAAAGACAGTGATGGAACCTCAAAAATTCTCGCCATGAGATAGGACGCTTTCAACGACATGATATCGTTTCCTGTTAAAGTGATTCAAATGGTGGATAAAATAATTGTTTACAAAGCGAGAAATATTGCAAGCTCTCATCGAAAGTATATGATCCGCTTGGTTTAATTACCCCAGTCACCATTCGTGTCAAGGTCATTTTGCAAGAATTGTGGATCTTGAATTATGACTGAGATTCGCCACTGCCGTTCGAGCTTCAGCAAAAATGGTTAGAAACTGCTAGGGACGTGAGTTTCGTTTGTTCTCGATCATCCAGATGCCTGTTCAACTTTAAATTAGACGACATGGTCAACGCAACAGTTAGTGCACTGGATGTGTTTTCAGAAGCCCGGGGCCTATTTCGCGAAACTTCTTAATAATGAGCTAAGCTCCCTATTTGTTTTTCTTCGATTAATAGTGAAATATTTGCTGTATTCGAAATGTTTTGACTGTATTTTGAAGGAAGCTGTCTGGTTATCACGAAAGCGTAAGTTTTATTTTCCAAAATCAGGCAAAAGTAAAAAAAGCTAAACAAAATAAGCTACTTAAGTCTGTGAAACTCAAGAAGTTTCGAGAAATCAGGGCCAGTAGACTGCATATGGTGCAGCCTTAAGCATGTTCAGAGTCTATCAAGCATCGCTGATATAAAAACACACATCCTGTGTATCACGTTTATCGTTACAAACGCGTTCAATCTCATAAAAGTACGAAAGTTTTGAAGATCTACTAAACATGTATTACCCTTTTGACACAATATCTAATATTCCAGTACAAGCCATTTTGTTGACAGGTCGTATTTTTTTTACAGAAAATCTTCTTTCACGCGTTTTTTTTTTTAAATTGTTGTACAGTAATGGCTTAGTAATAGATTAATCGAAATCAACGTATTCACGCACATTATAAGACTTGGGAGAGTGAATTCTTAAGCTTACCTGCTCAAAGATGTTGAGGTTAAAAACTGCAAACTGAACTTGATCGATCAAATGTTCATATAAAGATGAAACCAGCTTAGCTTAAGCTAAAGCGTACTAGATATATATATCTAGTTCATTGAAGCATAAGATGTGAAATGATACATCCAATAATGTTCATGTCAGCACGGTTGCTCCGACTGGCAGATGATGTCTGCATATGGCCGTTGAGGACATGAAGTTGATTTATGAGTTGATTTTTTGGGTACTTTACGATTAAACACCAACACTGTCTAATAATTTAATTTTAATATTGTTCATATTGCTGTACTGCTGATAACACAAACATGAAATTTGCATAGATCTGTTATCAAAATATAACCAACCTACGAGTAATTGTTTCAATAATGGACTGCTAGAAAAGTGAGTTATAAGAGTTTTTTTGATTTTTTCAACTTTTTCTGTTTTTTTTTATGTAAATGTAACTTCACTCAAAACAATTACATTTGGTATTATCATCAAAAGCCAATTGTACGATGTATAAATTTACATGCATTTTCCTTTTAAATGACGGAACACACAGCAGTCACAAACATTCATTGTGTATGATCACCGAAAATTTAAAAAGTTAAATCTCAGTCTTAATCTCAACTCAATTTTCCACATAAAAGCGTAGTTTTATTCAAAATCTTGTATGTTTTCATACTTGTTGAAAATGTATTTTCACATAGAATATGTTACTGAAAGATTTTTTCAATATTTCAACATAACTAATTCTAGAGCAAAACATGGATCAGAATCAGATCATTTATTTACCAGAAGATCATAGACCCACCCATGCGGCCGAATATCATACAAAATACATATAAAATAAATATTGTTAAAATGAAAAGAATTGTACTCAAGTACATTTTTGGCTGTAATTTTTTCCTTTGGAATCTAGACAAAAGATTTTAATCAACATATTCAAAGATAGAATGTGGTTGTAAAATGTGTAAAATCATATATGTTTTCTATAAATTTTGATGGTAAAATGAGTTGAGATTGAGTTTGAGATTTGACTTTTGTATTATCGTGATATTGGGGCCAGGTCTGGAGTAACCAATTTAATCACTGTGTTAACGTGGGTTGTCCTCTCCATATTAAAATGTATTTACTCCGGTCGAGATAAAGGGACAAGCAGGTATTTGCCAAATTCGTCAACCGTGTCCACATTAACGCATGCGTGTACCGCCCCCTGTTTGCCTAGAAACGTAGCCTCGTCGTTGATTGGATAAACCGGCTGATGCCAAACGTCAGCGTGGATTTGAACACCAAAACTTCCATCAAAGTAGAAAGCTACGAAATCTTCTAGTTTGATATCATCCCCGGGTAAAGCCAGAAGGGCAATGAATGGGTCCTTGTTTTCGGGAAAGAAAACCTGACCCCCGTCCGGATGGTAGTTTGCTGCTCTCACAAGAACGTGCGTCCTGTTGCGCGGTGACACGTTGCTAGGTAACCGTCCAGTGACGTAGTTCCCGCCTACTGCTTTGTTGATAGCGGTGCATTGGTCTCCTACCCACTTGTACAAAAAGTCCCCGCTGCATTCCCCGCCTAATATACCGGTATTCGGGTACAGTTTTCTCCAGCCTGAAATATGTGTATAACAATTTTTAAAAGTCTTATCAGAATATAAAAATGATACCTCGCAGATGTAGAAGAATATTGGTTAACATCTACATATAATCAAAACAAAACTAAACAGGTTGGCCGGCTAGAACAGTGGTTAGCGCACTCGTTTATTGCCTATATATATATATATATCGCATAGATGCGACCTTGGTTCGATTCCCAGCCTGGACGTCTGTGAGTTTGGCTTGTGGTCACCAAGTCAGACGAGTGGGTTTCCCTGGATTTCCGGTTTCTACCACAACAAAAGACCACGCTTTCGCGTAACATCTTGCCAAGGAGAGATATTAATATTTCCTCCCGTATACTTTTTTGCAATGATTTTGTACATTAAAACACCCCAGTTCAGTGGGTCTAATTGTAAATACTCCTATAAATATTACGATATTCAGAAACCGATTTGTTGCACGCGTGGTTGATTATTTAATGATTGTATTAATTTATTAACCCCAACGTCATTCAGGTCATATATGTCACAACTTCTTCTTCTTCTTCTTCTTCTTGAACTTACAATATGATATTGCGTAGCAATTGCGTTTAGGTTACTGGCTGCTCAATCAAGAGCCTTTACAGCATCCAGCGTAGAACTGATACCACTTTAGTTGGCAGGAGGTTACAGTCATTCACAGTTCTTGAAAAGAAGGTGTTGGCCAATGTCTGGTCTTGGATACGATCCTGGTACAGTCTCTGATTGCCTATGGCGTTAAGAACAAAATTTTAAATAAATTTCCATGCCCTTTTATGCCATTCGATGTGTATATTTCGATTTATCCAAGTCAAATACAAATATTTTGGGGTAGATTTGCGAGAGTTTACGGAATGCCGCTCGGGCCATCGCCTGTGAATGTATTGATCTGAAACGCGAAACTCGAAGGTACGATGATGAAAATGCAAAATCGCGAAACTACGATGGTGAAACGCGACAGTGTGAGGATGAAAACGCGACAGCACGATGATGTAATCGCGAAATTACGATGATGAAAACGCGATAGTACGATGATGAAATACGACATTACGTTGATGAAGACGCGATAGTACGATGATGAAAACGCGATAGTAAGATGGCGAAAACGCGACAGTACGATGATGAAAACACGACAGTACGATACTCCGATGTTGAAAACGCGAATTTGATTTAATCGTATTTTATTGCTTCATAATTGTACACTTTTTGACAATGCATGCAAAAGAAAACAGACAAAAGATAAATCTAAGTAACATGAAAAGTATGACATATTTTACTTTGTCAAAAGCAAAAGGGTAGGGACACAAGTTTTTACAACATTAGAAAACGGCCCTCCCCTAAATCCGAATAAATTATCAAGATGCAAAACATTTTGATTACAAGTGATCTGTAACCTCACAATTAAATTATAAAATTGTGTTGACTGCTACCAACCTGTGTTAAAGGGAAATTGAAGACGAATCTATATTCCAGGCAGCGTTTTGATGTACAGTGTATAATTCAGTAGATTTGTGATGATACAGATTTAACAGATTTATAGTAAGATTTTTTAACGTTGTACTGTAGTGACCGGGTACGTGTAACATGCATACCAGCAGGCGAGTAGTCTTCGGACAGCAATCGTTTTCGGATAGTTTCGATCTTCGCATAATTTTGAAGTTCAATATCAATCGCCTGAAATCAAAGAATTTTAAATACGTTTTACATATTAAACTCTAAAATGCCTGACAAGTTTTAACTCCTCCTTAAACGAAGACATTTCAACCCCTTGATTTCTCACCTTTGGAAAGATAATTAAATAAAGCAATTAATATTTTATTTTCAGTTTGAAGAATATGTTAAGAATGAAAAATAGTAAAATACAGTTCAATAAAAATTATGAAAAAGAAAAATCAAAACAAATATGCACATGGGGATCATATATGAATGAAATATTTATATGTGTTTTAAGTATACATCTCAATGCTCTGAAGTCTAAATCGGATTTTCAATGCAAAAGTTATCTTCAAATACACACGGACACATGAGTAACAAGCAATTTTAACATGTTGTTGTAAGTTCTCAGAATTCATTTTAATCATTAGTGCTATAAACTGAAAAAAAGTTTGTGTTGTGCAGTTCAATGCGTTAAAATGTCTCCATGAGGATTTAAATGCCTTTGCATCATAACTATTGCAAAGTATCAATCATTGGGAACCTAGTCAAATAGCCCCCAAGTTATATACAATTGTAGCCCCCAAGTCAAAACGCCTCCATTTTGGTCAAATAGCCCCCACTTGGATAAAATATGGTCAAAATGCCCCCAAATTGGTCAAAATGCCCCCATTTTGGTTCAAATAGCCCCACTCCTTTTTTTTATTTGAAATTATATTTGAAGGTAAGTTGTAATATTTTAAAGATATATTGCATTTACATAATTGCTAATCAAACATTTATAAACTAATTTTATGACATAACATTTGTTGAATTATATTAAAGACTTATTAATTAGAGAAGATAGGGCATCTAAATTATCGCATTGTGCAATTATCCCTTGAAGAAAGATTAAAATCAGACTGGTGTTCGCTGCATGGGACCTGTACAGATCTGGCGAACTGACCGACACCGGCCAGCAGAAAAAAGATTTCCTCTGTATATGTATACATGCTTCAAAACTAAATGAAACTGAAGATTAGTGACAGCTACAGCTGCATAAGAACATTATTATATTTATTGATATATATTTTACATTTTCCTTCCATGTTAATGTATATTGTGTTGTACAATGGAATTTTTTTTTATCATACAGTTTAAATGTGTATTTAAAAGATGTGAAATAAATATGTGAAGAATACAATGTGCAAATTATTTCAAAATTAAAAAAAAAGAGTTAAATTAAATATTCTTGTTGTTCCTTTAATTTTGATGCGTAATCAATATTAAAAGAAAGAAAAACACTTAAAAACTTATGGCTTAGAAACATTTAAAATGTAGAATTGATATATTATTTATAAGTCATGTTTTAAAATGTTTGTTATCTTACTTGGTTAAATTGTCAGATTTATCAATATACAAATAATGTTGTTTGCACTTCATTATGTGAAATTAAAGGTTTAAAAATGTTTTGGAATAACATAAGTATGCATACATACATATAAAAAAAAGAAAAAAAGTGGGGGCGTTTTTGGGGGGCTATTTGACCAATTTTAAAATGTTAGCCAGGGGGCTATTTTACCAAAATGGGGGCTATTTGACTAGGAAGCAATCATTGTACACAATTATAAAATACATTAAACAAATATTTGATATAAGAGGATAACAACAGACCTATTTATAGGATCTGCCACAAGTTGTCATATAATACACAATTTTATCAAAATGAAATCAGAAAATACGAGCATGTTTTCAGTGATCAAAATTAGCACAAGACTACAAGCCCGGCACTTGTAAAATGTCTTTCGGGCTTGCTCAAATTAATCAAATTCTGAATTTTATGTAGCAGGGCTTGTTAAAAAAATTGATGCCAAGCAATAGTATAAGAATTCGGGCTTGTTCATCCAAAAGTCATATTTCCACTTCACACCACAGATATTGAACATTCTGAGTGTCCTTTCACTGGCCTTCTATGTAAAACACTAAAAACCTAATATATCTACTCATGGCATAGTCTTTAATTAAATTTACCATGGTATAGCACCCCCTGCTCCACCTTAAGATTATTAAGATGCTTTTAAAGGAGTTTAGGGTGGGCCTGACTTCAACAGATATCGCACTTACATTACATGATTTCCAGATTTACCGGAGAAAGAAATATAGTAAATACATTATTTATTTTTTATTGTATATATTTTTTTATATTGCATACTTAAATAAATCATCCATTTTTTTTTTTTTTTATGATTTATAAATTATATTGGAAACAAAATTCAACATTTTTTTCATTTCACTCAAAGGACTTATGAGGCAGTGGAAGCATCCCTGACATCATGGTTATTGCCATTTGATGTTGTTGTTTTGGCTATGGGAGCAAAAGTGTCTGTTTTTTTAGTTTTAAAGTTTGCTTGAGTATTGTATTACGAGAAATAATATTGATGATTGTAATGGTAGTGTTTATACTTTGCAGGTTATCAACAGTTCAAATTGAAACCGTCATTCCCACATGTCAACCTTAAGAGGCCATGCAGTGCTATCCAAGCTGTACCAGGGAGGCTGCTCGCTGTGTGGACAGGTGCGCTATGCAAGTAGGGAGGAGAAACGTCAAGCACGGACAGAAGAAGTGATTCAGTTCAAGGCCCCCGGCACCCAGCCTGCAGAACGAGTGTACGTCTGGGGGCATGCCAGGACTGGAGCCTTAGGTTAGTCATAGGTGCCATACACAGCGAGGGGTGAGTAGGTCCTATGGGATTCTTATCTGTCTCCAGGTAGTTAATAAATATTCCTTGAAATTGAAACAAAATAATTAAAAAATAAATGTACAGAAGAGGTACAAAACAATTTCTTAAAACATATATTCCCAATACAATGCTTTTCAGTTAAAAAGAAATGCCAGTTTAAATAAAATGCTTTTAAAAGTAGGACACCCAAAAATGTCTGCACTGGTGGATTAAATGACGATACATATAAAAATCCCCCCTAGTTAAGGGCAATATGCCCTGGTTTTTGGAGCAGAATCCCCTGGGAAGTTTTCTTAAAGTTTAGTATGTATGAGATACGGGCACATTTTTTACCTGGCTGCACTATCACAAAAATACTTAAGTCAAATCTCAATCTCAGACTCAACTCATTTTACCATATTGCATCAAAAGTAACATTTGTTTTTATACCTTTTTAAAGCGCATTCTATAAAGAATATCTTGATTAACGCCTTTGGTCAAGATTCCAAGGGAAAACTATTCTACAGCTTAAATAGTATTTGAGTACATTTCATTGTTTTTTAATAATAACTCAAGTATGTTTTTGCTCTAGAATTAGATTGCTTTAAATGATTAATAAATTGTTTTCATCAGTACCATTTATAAATGCGAAAATACTTTTTCGAAAATTATAAAAATCATGTAAGACTTAGAATCCTACTATGCTTTTATGTGGTAAATTTAGTTGAGATTGAGAATTGACTTGAGTACCCAATATCACAAAAATATTCCAGTCAAAACTCAATCTATCTCTACTCATTTTACCACATAAAAGCAAGGTATGATTAAAAATATTTTATGATTTTTACTCTTTTTAATAGCGTATTTTCTCAGAGCATGTGTTTAGAAAACCTTTTTGTCCATATTTCAAAGAAAACTAATTTTAGGGCAAAAATCATAGTTAATAAAAACATTCAGTTGTACTCAATTCCATTTTCTCAATAAGATGTTTTTTCTTCGGAAGTTTGACCGAAGAAAATAATCAACATATTCAATGAGAGAATGGACTATTAAAAATTGCATAAATGACACAGCCTGCTATATAAAATCTGGCGTATATTTAATAACCTTATTAAATAATTTGCCAATTTCCAATGTGCTAAACCTGAATGTGATTACAGGAGTGAGGACGTACCTTCGCCCAGAGCGTAGAAGACAGCACGCTGTGACAGAGCAGCCCCGTCCAGCACGCCTGCGATTCATTGATGAAAACCATGTAGAGGTGAAAACAGTGCTCATAATAAGTGTATAGTAACTCGCATTTAGCAGTCCCTCGATGCATACTTTCTTAAATTTGTCTCAGGAACTCACACTTTAGATTCCAGTGAGAACTCATGATGAATAGAATTTTTAACTAATTAAATTAAACTTGTCAAAATCATAACTGTAATAAGGGAAATTTTACATAATATCTACAGATCTCAATGCTCTTAAAATACAGGACCTCAATTTGCTTGCATATACATATTATTTTATACAGTGCTGTCTCATATAAACATGTATTACTGTATCACTGTATATGAGTCATCACTGTAAATAATGAACACCTTGAAATTAGATCCTGTGTACTTGTCATCATACATTGTCTGTGAGCTAAGTTAGACTAAGGTTGAATAAGCTTAAAATTCTTCTGCAGTACATTGTTGAACAAGACCTGGATTATAACTCAAGGATTTGAGCAAGCCTGGAAAACATTTTACAAGTACAGGTTGCACTTGCAGGGCTCGCCTGCTTGTATTTTACAAGTATGTAGGTTGCACTTGCAGGACTTGCCTGCTTGTATTTTGCAAGTACATGATAATGTCAGTAAAGCAGTGTTTGTCATGTTTCAGGTGAAAGATGTTGCATGTGGCTATGGATTCACACTGTTTGCTGTTGAAAGAAACAGAATACAGATGGTCCTCGGCACTGGGATCAATACAGACTCACAGCTGGGATTCCATGAGTTTCCTAAAAATACAGGTATTTTGTATGCCAAGATTTAGGCTTCTTTTATTGTTTCAGTTATAGCTATTATTATTAAATCCGAAGAGTTATTATATGAGCCGCATCAAACAATTTTTGCTACGGAATACACTTGATTATATTTAGATCTTTATTTTTAAGGGGCTTCTTAGCTACTTTTTTAACCGCATTTAAAGCTGCACTCTAACAGATTGAACATTTTGACAACTTTTTTATTTTTTGTCTTGGAACTAGCCATTTTTTGCGTAAATCCATGGAAGCCAGTTATAAAAGACTGCTTACAAAAAAGATCGCAGATGTTTATACTTAAGTTAAAAAAGTTGATGTTTTATGTATTTTTTCTTAAACCGTTAGTAACAGACTAAGCCATAAAGCATTAATTTTCGAACGGAAATATGAAAATCTACGATCTGATTTTTTGTCAGCAACCTTATATCATTGGTTTGCAGATATTGACGCAAAAATTTGCTCTTTCCAAGACAAAAAAAAAAAAGTTGTAAAAATGGTATATCTGTGAGAGCGCAGCTTTAATAGATTTAAAATCAAATGATTGTGATAATCTGTTTTTCTTATAAATTGCATACCGCTTCAAAAGGAGAAAATTAAGTAGTGTCATGACAAAAAAGATGAAGTGAAATTAGCTTAATAGTGTTGCTAATCATGAGCCACTAGAACAGGCTACAGATTTGCAGAGGAAATTGCCACAGAGTAGTGTTATAATGGGTATACTGATGTAATACATGTGTAAATATTTGCAGGCCGAGTGTTGGACTACCTGATAGAGCCAGTGCCGGTTGCTATACCCGGTATTCCGGAGGGGAGGGAGAAGAATATTCTACAGCTAGCCTGTGGCCGGGCACACAGTGTAATTCTCACAAAACACGGAGGTGTGTGCTTGCTGTTCTGGGGGTAGCTTGACAAGGATAATGAAATTTATGAATACAGTTTGTTTGGTTTAAAATAGTAAGGTGTTAAAATGGCTTTAAAACAAATCAACTGGGGTCCTTGTCTCTTAAATGAAACCTTCATACTCAGAACGGGGGTATTAGTCTGTTATAATCCCTTGCCTATAAAATTTGAACTCAGGTAATGTGACAGCCTTTGTGCCATAATTATTATGTCAGCGGCGGCAGCATGCAAAAGCTTTAACATAGGCCATAACTTATAGAAGCCCACCTGGTTAGCTCAATTGGTAGAGTGTTGGACTGTGAATCGGACAACCCAGGTTCGATTCCCGGGCGGACCATGTCACTTGTGTTGTGATTGGTTATGAAATCCTTTCTACGACCATTCGCACTGTACCACTGCCCCTGGCATGTACAGAAGTTGTCAGTTCCTTGCAGAGCTGAAGACACCTAGTACTGGTTAACCCCCAGATAGTCTGCCCAGGATAGGTGTGCGGTGGTTGAACGGTCTCTCTGGGACCCTTCAATGTGCTCATGCCAGGACCCGGAGTATAAACTACTAACACCACAATAACTTATAGAGTCCAAAATCCTTCAAGATATTCAAATGAAATTTGCCACAAATGTTGCCAACTATTTGCATTATGCACACCTGTAGCAAGGCACGTAACTCTGGTTGTATTAATTATGCTATACACTAAGAAAGTTAGCACATATTTTTTGTCTTCTGAACAATAAGTTGGTGCTGGGCTGTGCCCGGCCTGCTGACTATTATAGTTTAGAAGACCCTAAATAAACACAAACCTACTATTACTTAATGTTAGGCAAAACGAAATAATTCTTTGTTTAGGGGGATATGGCTGGTTAGGTTTTAGGTGTTTGATAAAGAAATAAAAAAGGTTTTTAAAAATCAAAACCCTGAATATTAATGCTATAATAAAATACTAATATACATGTATACTACTAATAATAATACTGAAATAGGTTAAGTAATATATATATTTGAAATAAAAAAGGTACCGCACTCTTTAAATTAGTGATTTATGAACTTAGGCATATTGAGTGTTGTAATTAAGCTTTACATTATCTTTTCTTTACATCTCATAGAGGTTTAATTAAGTACATTGTATCACATGTTTTTTTTTCTCCAAGGCGGTATGACATTATCTCTGTTTTGTTCATTCCAGTGTTTTCCCAGGGTAACAATGCCTATGGCCAGTGTGGGAGACCAGTAGTGGAAGGGGAAATCTTCAAGTAAGCTCTGCTTATATTTATTAATGTGGTAATACAGTACCAAAGCATATACTGCAGAAAATGATGTCAGAAAAGCCTGTACACTGCATCAAAATGACATTATGAAATCCTGTTTTTTTTCCGTATAAGCTAAGATTTTGTCTTATCTTTGGTGTGGTCATCAGCAATGGGGGAATAGTCATTTTCAGCGATGGGGGTGGGGGGTGGGGGAGTTGTCATCGTCAATGTGCAAAATCTTGAACAGGCAGACAGACATTACTTGGGCATGATTCTAAAACATTGTCCAGGATACATTTATTAATTTAAAACTTGGTACTTAAAAGTTTCTTACTCTTGTAATTGTCCAGTTAAGACCCGGTTGAACAGGAAAAAGTCCGAGGAGCATTGGAATTTTCCCCACTGCACTTTTGCTTTGGAAGTTGACTCTAGCAATAGGATCTTACTGTAGTTTGTGTTCAATTAAGACCATGCTTTTACAAATGAAGACTGGTTTATTTTAGCGAAGAATAAATATTCCTGTGTTCTAAAGCATTATAACATTTGAAAGTATTTAGTTAATAAGTTAACTGTTTAAAAAGTGTTTTTGTTGTAAATTGAATTTCTTGTTTCCAGCAAAATTTCCAACATCCAGAAGATAGAGGGACTTCCAGATAATGTTTCCAAGGTATGATGCTAGAGAAGTTTTACATATTACAGTAGCCGGAATGTTAAATAATAACATAGGCCATGTTTTCTGGCCATGAGAACATTTGCTATATGTAAAGCTTGGCTTGTATGTCTGGGAATATGGCTTGAAATCTGTTTTTCTCACACTGGGGTAGAGAACCTTGAAAACAATTATATCATTCCTCCAACATGAATGAAATGAATTATTGCCCATAAATTGATAAATGTGAACAAGTTATTGACGTGATAGATATGATACGTGGTTAGTAGGTGACCCGATATGGGGTATAAGGGGTGCAGGAGACCATATTTGGGTTCAGTCTTTGCTCTCACCCGATATGGTTTTCTTTGTCCCATTAATCCAATATCTGGTCACCTACTAACCCTGTTACTTACATTTTCCTTCTGTTATCTCAATTTAATTTGTCACCCTCATGTTCAAAGGGTTTTCTCATAAAGTCTCCACATAATTAATTGGGTTTCGTTCAACAAATTAAAAAGAATATTTCATGAGTGTAGTTGTGAACAAAACAATACATATATATTTTCATGTATCTCATGATGACAGCCTAAATTCTTTTGGCAATAGTACATTGTGTGAGATTTATTATTTTAATTTTAATTACAATATCATCATTGTATAGTAATACATTTATTAAAGAGTTAACACTTTACAGAAAGCATATTAATTTTAATAGTGATTTCTCTGACTGAATTACCCTAAACAAAACAAGGGTAAAATGGTAATGCAGGTTTGACGTTACTGAAAATATTTATTTTCTTACTTCAAACAAGCACAAAAAGATCATGTAACTGATGCAAAAGCAGCCTTAATGCACATATTATATTAGTCTTAAATGTATAATCCAATGAAATACTATAACAACCTCTGATAACCCCCAACAAGTTACCAGTCAGGAGAAGGCTCCCATCTGCCTCACATTACGTGGTAAACACTCGAACCTGTTAATAATAAAGAAATATCTTTATTCTATCAGGTATTATGTGGACAGGACCACACATTGTTTCTCACCTCGGATGGCCAGGTTTTCTCCTGTGGCCTTGGTGCAGACGGACAGACGGGTAATGGTTTTTCTATGTTGTATGGTTACTGGATGTTATCTCTGTTAAAAATAAATTATAAATATTATCAGAATACATTCATATCTTTGAATGATTTCAACATTTCTTTAATTGAAGTAAAGTTATCTCTACTCAATTGTTTCAGACTCTTAAAGTTGATTTGTTCATGTAAATCAAGTTTGAATGGAGTTGTAGCTTAGAGATGACTTAACGTGCATTCCCACAGGGTCCACTATCTCGAAATATCTGTAACATAACAGGTTTTATTTTCTCTTTTCATTTCGCTAATTACTTTTGATTAAACTTGATTTTATAAACCAAAAGATAGTTTATCAAGATTTACCTGAAAATGTTTTACATATCAAGTCTCAAAACTCTTTAAAAGTGGAAAATCAGACAATTTATACAAATGCTTTCTTTTGAGCGTAGCTAATCTTGAGATTTTTGGAGAAAATGAGGTCTGGGGCCGATTCAATCACCATCTTAGTGAATATTTTTAATTTAATGAGATTGTCAGAATTTTTGACGATTATTTAAAATACTTGCTACTTTTCATCATATTTATTCATATGCATATATTGTTGACCATTTTCTTGCTTGTTTTCATATTTTTGGTGTACAAACATTGCTCATTTTCTTAAAATTAATATTGGAAAAAAGGCAATTTTTCACGTAAGTTGAAAATTGTCACTAAGATGCTTACTGAATACGACCCCAGGACAACATGGCTTGCTTCATTGTATTCCAGGGCTGGAAACATATGAAAATGTTGGAAGACCCAGGAGATTAATGGGAGACATAGATGGAGTCAGAATCACAGACATTGCGTCCCGGGCGGACTGCGTACTAGCTATATCAGAATCAGGAGATGTGTTCGGCTGGGGAAACTCAGAGTACAATCAGTTGTCAATGGTGACGCAGGAAACACAAGTCAGTGTTCCAAAATATTTGCCAATTAAGAATTGTGGGAAGATTACACAGATTGCTAGTGGAGGATCTTCATGTATGGTTTTAAATGGTCAGTTTTCCTTATTATACAGTATTATATTTTCCAGTAAATAAATTACTAATAATCTACTAAAGTAAAGGGAATGTTTACATTGCTGTAGAACTAATATTCTTATTATGGATATGAAAATACAGCCAAAGCTCGCTATGTCCATGCCATTTGGACCTCAAAAAATATTTAAAGAAAACAAAAAATTTAATAAACCGATTTCTAAACATGTCTAACTAAACCACAAATATTCAAAAAAACATCAAGATAACAGAGTTTGACATAGCGAGTTTCGACTGTATATTGAAGTTCAGTTTTGACTCTGACTGGCAGTATCTCAATAAAGATTCATCCTTATCTAAGAAGCATTTTTGTAAACCGAATTTAATTGAATTTAAAAAGAAGTTCCTCCCTATTATGTTGTATTTTCTTAGAAAAGGGTGAAGTGTATGTGTGGGGTTTCGGTGTGCTGGGAAAGGGACCCAAGGTGGACGTTCTCACACGCCCGAGTCTCCTGCCACCCCCACTCTTCGGAAGGAATGAACTCAGCCCAGATGTTAGAGTCAAACAAATCAAAAGTGGGATAAGCCACTTTGGTGCAGTCACAGGTAGGTTACATTACTGCTTAACATGGATTTGTTATAAAAGAAAGCATCTTTGAAAGGATTTTTATTTTACCACCATAAGCTCCAACAGTTATTCCAAGAGGTTGTGGGTTTATCTCCACCAGGGTACTTTCTCATGGCCTCACAAAATGGACATCAGTACTGGTTTCTACCCAGGAAACAGACTCAAACATGATCCTATAAGCTATCAGTTTTCATTACAGTCAAGCCTAAAGAAATACTATAGTAAATATAAACTAAATTAACCATGAAATAAAATTTAAAATGTAAACAATAATACCAGCTTATAATTATGAAGTTTAACTAAACATTTACGAATAAATGTACATTGTAATGATTGCACCTGTATACGTTATACACTGTGCTGTATGTTGCAGACGCTGGTGACCTGTACATATGGGGGAAGGGTAAACACGGCTCTCTCGGCATCTACAAGACGGATGTACAGTATTTCCCACTGAAGGTATTTTGTGCTTGACTAGTCAACATACAAATAAGTTGGTTTTTATTACATCAGAGAATCTGAGAAATAATGTTGACATGTGCCGCTCTGCATGCAATGTACAATCTTAGCATAACCTTTGCATTGTCCGTAACCTCCAGGCTCTAGATATGGTAAACTATAATATGCAGGTTCCATGCATCTATTGTATAATTATTATATGTCTGTATTGTTATTCATGTTTTGATTTTGCAGGTGTCCATACCAGCGCTGATACACAGAGTTGAGCTGGGTGTGGATCATACAGTTGCTCTGTGTACCTCATATACCTGAACAAGGCCAGGGCAGAGGAATGTGGTGTGAACTGTGTTATACTAGTCCATTGTCACTCTCTGTACTTCATATACCAGATCGTCCGCCTCATCTAGAGAGAATTTGTAGCATTCCAGCTGATCATATCATATGCAGGACAGGATACCTGGTCATTGTGTGACAATAATTTACAATTATTTAATTGCGCAAGAGGTCAGAGGAAGTGAAATTGAATGTTTTTATCTAAATGTGATTTGTTTAATAAAGTCTACCATAAAACTCGATACATGTAAATCTTTTAGTGCACTATGTTACCAATACACTACTTGTTAGGCAGAGATTCTTATGAACTGAAAAGCCCCAGCCCCAGGGTTGGGGTTAGGTTTATAAATGACAGGTTTAAAGATTATGTTTCATTCTGATTTTTTAAACAAAAATGTTTCATCATGGATGATAACTTTAAAAATAATTTCCTTCAAGTTTCACAGCTCTTTGAAAAGAAAAAAAATGCTCTTAGTCGTTATTTACCATATTTCAAAAAAAGTCATGAGACATGAGATGTTTAAGAAATTTGGACCTATTGATTGCTTTTGGATTTTATTTTACTGTAATGCATTGGATATATTTTTATATTGGAAATGCTTCATCACTTTTAGCTCATTAAGTGTTCTAAGTTTGAAGGGTACGTCTTTATTCAGAATCTTAATAAACATGTCATGTTTTTGTATGGCTCCAATGATAGACAGATATTTTGCAACATTATCAGTGTGCGAAGAAAAAACCATTGCTGCATGTCATAGACTTGGTACGATTATCATGATTGGCCGAATTTTGGAATAAGAGCGCCACAAGGTGACCCGATAAATGCTCATCATGAGTGACCTTGAAATCAAAATGGGCCCAACCGGACAATGAACAGTAACATTGTGAAAAGGCATTGAGCAGACATACAGTTTTTAAGTACCCAACCCACAAATATGTCCCCCTATATTATTCTGGAATCACTGAAAGGATTTTATGTGAGGAAAATGGAAATGTATTTCTTTTACCCAAAATAATAAAACAAACAAGTTTTCCGGCCTTCCAAGTTTAAAAAGTGTGTCAATTACGCCCAATATCAAAAAAAATAAAACGCAAATATACAAACTGCAGTAACCGTATATATGACGTATTTTGGGTAATTCTTAGATAATAGTAACCTGAAAGCAAAAACCTTTAAAATTATACTGAAATTATACAAGGTCACTAGGTATCCAAATTTTAACATTATGGTAAAGAGTGCAATCAGAGAACTAGCTTATTTGTGGGTTGGAATCCATAGGTATGTTCAGCTGTTTCTGAAAACTACTAGAACATTCATTTGCAGATATAGCAGTCATGTTAATTATTTTAAAGAATAAAATCAACAAAAGAAAAGAGCCAAACTTTGTAATCAGGCAACAGATAGGAATCAAATTTGGAGTCTCAGACTCTAACCTGAGAATGTCATATGATAGATAAAAATGTAGAACTGTGCTTGTTAGTGAGTATAGACTCAAATCGAAAGCATTGACCCATAAAAATGTTACAGTGCAATATAAATATCTTAAACGATGCAAACTTGCGAGACATGCAAAGAACTACTCTTCGTTTTGTTGTTTTGACCAGCAAGACAAAATGTTGCAGTGGCGCTGCATGCCCATCACTGATGAACTGATCTGACGAGGCCAATGAAGACATTAACTGTTGTATAAATATACATACACAGATGTATCACTCGAAAAGGTGGTATAGGTGCCTCTCATCCAGAAGGCTGGAGTCGCGTATGATCATAGGCATATGTTTTTTCTCTCATGGCAGCTCAAAATGGACTGGATTCTACACAGGAAATGGAAATAAGCAGGTTTCATATCATCTTATATTGTATTGTTGTCTTTACAATAAAGCAAAAATCTTTTAGTGTCAAACAAGATCGCCACGGAGCAAACACCAATGGTATACGGATTGTTTTTCAGTACAGCAAGGGGAAAAATAGGAGATTTATTACAGCCAGAGTTATGGGCCTCATTGCACATCTGATAATTTATCTGGCAACATATGTACCAAGTTTCATTTTAAAACTGCTAGAATGGTTTTCGAGTTCTGGCCAAGGTTAAAGTCTGTCCATGACGTCAAGAACAACGTTTAGGCTAAGAGCAATACAGTACATCACTACATCACTAACAGATAACACTAGAGTACTACATTATAGTATGTCACTAAAATGTTTTTCTTTAGAAAACAGGCAAGCTTATTATCATTTATTTCAATTTGAGGGGTTTTGTTAACACAAAGCATTGTTAACATGTTGTATTTTAATACACACAAACAAACAATATAGTACTAAGTACAATCAGATTTACAATTTTGTTCTATTTTAGCCTTTTGAATTGAAAGCATCATTTTATCCAGAAAGTTATTATAATCTTCAACTCTTTGAAAGCTTTCAGCTTTTGCTTTTATTGCTTGTTCAAAATTAGCAATATCTGATGCCATGTTGGAAATAGGAATCAAATTTGTATCCAACATATTACCAGAATTACTTATACGATTTTTCACTCGATAATCACTGTCTACAGTATGGATTTCATTTAGCTCCATTGTCCCGTTACTTGGTGTATTTGTCTGAGCTTTAGTAGAGCCAAATGTGTAACTGTTTAAATGTTCCACTGTTTGAGGAATGTTTCCCGCACTTAATTGCTCCCTGGAACTAATACTGCTTGGGTTAGAACTCCCTGGTTCAAAATTCCCCAAACTACCCATAATGCCATTTGTCTGAAGGGATCCAATAAGATCATCAAGAGGTTTTTGTTTTGACAACAGGTTTGCAGCTCCATCATTGGCAATGACTACTGGATTGTGTAGTGGTTCACCAATGTGATCATTAAACACCTCTATTATCTCACTACTCTTCTCACCAGCCTGGTCAGCACCTTCAATGCTCTCAGTTAAGATCTGAAACTCCTGTCCGTCTATGGTAAAGGTGCCTTCTCCACTCTCTTTGTCAACTATCACAACTATGTGATCTTCCCTCTCAACCAAAACATGATTATCACTCTCACTCAAGTCATACTCTACATTATTTGTCTCATCTTCTAGCACAGCTGTATCTTGTACAGTGTTTAAATCTATACCAGAAGCTATTTTTAATCTGTTTTCGATATTCACATCCTCATGGCTGTTGTCCGGAACAATGACATACAGTTTTTCATTTTCATTTATTGTGCCAGCCATATTAGGTTTCTCCACTATATTGTATAATATATTTTCTACATTACTTGTCTCATGATCTGTTGATGCTGGTATATCAAGAGAAGTCTGAGGTATAATAGTTATACAACCATCACCAGAGTTTGTTACTATGGCTTCGTCACCTTCAACATAAATGCACTTGTACTGGACTGAATTATCTTCAATATTGAGATCGATATCACCAGTTGAAGTAACTGTTACATCCTCTTTATTAGTTTTTCTCTCAGTTACTAATTTGACTTCTTCACTTTGTTCCCTATCAACTATTTCATCAGCACTCTCATTAGTCAGCCCTTTATCTCCATCTTTCACCGTTACAAATACATCCATTTCTTCATCCTTATAATACACCTTGTAGTTCTCCTTGCCTTTCTCCTCCTGCAGCCTCAGAGTTATAATCCTGTCTGTGTCCTTAGCCTGAAAAAAGGTTTCAACGTCTACTTCCTTCCAATCATGTTGTTCAATCAAATGATCAGCCAAGCATTCCTTGTTTATGAACACTCTCTTACACAGTGTACACATCACCTTATCCTCTATAACAGCTTCGATATCAACCTTCCTCTTCCTACTCTCTCTCTTATCCTTATGTTGCTTGAATCTATGGGAAGCTAGGACGCGTTTGTTGGAGAACTTTTCCCCACAGAACTCGCACGAGTGGTCAGTGGCGTGCGACATGTAGCAGTGTTTCTTCAAGGATTTCAGGGACTCATAATACAAGTTACACAGAGAACAGTGGAAGTCGGTTCTCAGCTCATGGTACTTGGAGTGGGCTTTTAACTGTCTAACATTGTTGAACCTGAAATATTTGACATCATGAGTTAATTATCAAAGTTACACAGAGAACAGTGGAAGTCGGTTCTCAGCTCATGGTACTTGGAATGGGATTTTAACTGTCTAACATTATTGAACCTGAAATATTTGACATCATGAGTTAATTATCAAAGTTACACAGAGAACAATGGATGTCGGTTCTCAGCTCATGGTACTTGGAATGGGCTTTTTACTGTCTAACATTATTGAAGCTGAAATATTTGACATCATGAGTTCATTATCGAAATATTGGATTTGAAGAAATACTAAATATATATATATATATATCACATAATATATGACAAAAATAAAACATGTATGATTGTGCTTTTATGTTATTCTTTGTAGCACAGTACATCATGAGCTTACATTATGATCGTATCTTGTATAAAAAAGTTTGATATTTGTTCAAGAACACGCTGGAAAAGTGATATTTGTTCAAGTACAAGCTAGAACAGTGATATTTAAGTACAAGCTAGAACAGTGACATTTGTTTAAGTACAAGCTAGAACAGTGACATTTGTTTAAGTACAGGCTAGAACAGTGATATTTGTTTAAGTACAAGCTAGAACATTGATATTTGTTCAAGAACAAGCTAGAACAGTGATATTTGTTCAAGTACAAGCTAGAACAGTGATATTTGTTTAAGTACAGGCTAGAACAGTGATATTTGTTTAAGTACAAGCTATAACAGTGATATTTGTTTAAGTACAGGCTAGAACAGTGATATTTGTTTAAGTACAAGCTAGAACAGTGATAATTGTTTAAGTACAAGCTAGAACAGTGATATTTGTTTAAGTACAGGCTAGAACAGTGACATTTGTTTAAGTACAGGCTAGAACAGTGAAATTTGTTTAAAGTACAAGCTAGAACAGTGACATTTGTTTAAGTACAGGCTAGAACAGTGACATTTGTTTAAGTACAAGCTAGAACAGTGACATTTGTTTAAGTACAGGCTAGAACAGTGACATTTGTTTAAGTACAAGCTATAACAGTGATATTTGTTTAAGTACAGGCTAGAACAGTGATATTTTTTTCCAAGAACAAGCTAGAACAGTGACATTTTTTCCCAGAACAAGCTGGAACAGTGACATTTGTTTCAAGAACAAGCTAAAACAGTGACATTTTTTTCCAAGAACAAGCTGGAACAGTGAAATTTGTTCAAGTACAAGCTAAAACAATGACATTTTTTTCCAAGAACAAGCTGGAACAGTGACATTTGTTTAAGTACAAGCTGGAACAGTGACATTTGTTACAAGAACAAGCTAAAACAGTGACATTTTTTTCCAAGAACAAGCTGGAACAGTGAAATTTGTTCAAGTACAAGCTAAAACAGCAATATGTTTTTTTTCAAATTTAAGCTGGAACAGTGATATTTGTTTGATATTTGATCAAGTACAAGCTAGAACAGTGATATTTAAGTAGAAGCTGGAACAGTGATATTTGTTCAAGTACAAGCTAGAACAGTGATATTTAAGTACAAGCTAGAACAGTGATATTTGTTTAAGTACAAGCTAGAACAGTGATATTTGTTTAAGTACAAGCTAGAACAGTGATATTTGTTTAAGTACAAGCTAGAACAGTGATATTTGTTCAAGTGCAAGGTAGAACAGTAATCTTTAGGTACAAGCTAGAACAGTGACATTTGTTTAAGCACTTGTATGCTATAACAGTGATATATTTGTTTAAGTACAGGCTAGAACAGTGATATTTGTTTAAGTACAAGCTAGAACAGTGACATTTGTTTAAGTACAAGCTAGAACAGTGATATTTGTTCAAGTACAAGCTAGAACAGTGATATTTGTTCAAGTACAAGCTAGAACAGTGATATTTAAGTACAAGCTAGAACAGTGATATTTGTTTAAGTACAGGCGAGAACAGTGATATTTGTTCAATTACAAACTAGAACGGTGATACTTTTCTTAGAAACAAGTAATCACATGCATTTCTTGTTGTTTGACACTGATTACCTACATAGTAGGTGACATATAGATCAATGAACATTTACACTAAAGATATCAAGTAAAATAGTAAGACTTTACCCTTGAGTTAGTTCATGTGAGAGCATTATTTGCTGCCTACCTTTTCCCACACCTATCACAGGATACAGGCATCTCCCCCTTGTGCCGTAACATGTGTTCCTGCAGACTCTGGTTGTACGGGAAACATTTCCCACATTTCTCACATGTGTATGGCTTATGACCTGAAATAAAGATGGAATACACAATGTACAGAAAAGACTTCTATTAAATATTTTTACACTGTATACATACAGTGCTTTCAGAATTAAATTATGTTTCTGGAATGTCAGGCCAGAGCAAAAACATTTTAGTGCCGACCTGCCCCACTCAAACTTATTTATTTGATGAAAATTTTCCATGGCAAAAAGAGGTCAGAATTCAGAGATTAAGGGAATTTTTGAAGAAATGCATCCTTTTTTATTAATGAATGAGTTAAAATGTTCAAATCTCCTGATTGGTTTACAATCTGGATGAAAATCATAACTGTCCCAAGGTATGTATGAAGTGTAACGGAAGAAAGTACCGTGGTTGCAGACGATGACAATACACTACATACCCTCATGTAGATTGACATGTTTCCTTAGAAGGGTGGCATTAATAAAACCCTTCCCACACTTCAGGCAAACATGCGTCTTGGTACCGTGGTGTTTCAAGTGGGCATCACGTGACGCCTTTGTCTTGAAATACTTGGAGCAAACCTCACACTTGAACTCACGCACGTCTGAAACAAATATTTGTTAAATTACAAAAACATAATGTGGCACAGGCTATTACTAGAAATATAACAAGAGCTGTCGTAGGACAGCGCGCTCGCCTTCGCCGCTTTGACTCAGAAGTAAATACAATAACAATGTAATATTACCAAGTTTGGTCTATTTATGTCAAACCTAACTAAAATTATTCAATACATAAGGTGACTTTGATGCTGCCCTCCCACCACCCGAAAAATGATGCAAGTCATTCAAATAACTTGATTTCCCATTATGAAAATGTGGTAAAGAATATACAAGTATGCCTTTCAAAAGAAATTAAAATAAAATTAAAAAAAAAATAATAATAAAAAAAATTCAAGGGCCATATAGTATAGCCCTCCTTGTTTTCCCTTGGTAAAAAACTGGTTAAGAATGTAAAAATTTGCCTGTCAAGTGAAATAAAAACAAATATATATATATATATATATTCAAGGGACATAATTTGTATTTAGGGTTAAAATGGAGTTATGTTTCTTGTTTTAAGATGGTTGTAAATAATTTTGAATTTTATTAAATGCATTAAATGAAAGGTATAGAAGTTTTTTTTATTAAAATCCCAACTTGCCCTTAACTTTTACTTGGCTAAAATTTTAACCTAAGTCAATCAGGGGCCATAACTTGTATTAAGGATATGTAGTTATGTAACCTCATTGGGTGATGGTCCTGAACATTTGTGTGAAGTATTAAGTCAATTGAATGAAGTGTATAGAAGTTATTAATAAATATCCCGACCTGCCCTAAAACTTGAACCTAAGTTCCATAGTCAATCAGGGGCCATAATTTGTATAAAAGATAATATGGAGTTATCTAACCTCATCATGTGATGGCTCTGAACAACTGTGTGAAGTATTAAGTCGAATGGTATTGGAGTTTTAAGTGAAAATCCCAACTTGCCCTAAAACTTTAACCGGACGCCGACTCCGACGCTGGGGCGAGTTGTATAGCCCACCTATTCTTCGAAAATTCTAGCTTAATACTCAATAACTTGTTGATTTCATTAAAAATCATATTAAACTACAAGATGCAATTATATGCTCTCACAAAAGCAAAGGCTCAGTTAATCTGGATTTACAATAAATCACCTAAAAATCTTTATTTCAAAAAATCAAACCTGCTGGAGGACCAAGACATTTTACCTGTATGTGACTGTTTATGGGCAATCAGATTTCCTCTCCGGAAGAAGGCTGCACCACACTCGTCACACTTGAACTTTCTCTCAGCGCTGTGACATGTCATGTGACTGGTGAGGTACTCCCGCAGAGAGAACAAGGCACCACAAATCTCACAGCTGTATGGCTTCTCTCCTGCAATGATTCATACAATGTCTGCAGCAGTGACAACATATAGGTCTCATTATAACTAAAGGTAATATGAACATCCAATGCACTTCAGTCTGAAAGGAAACACATTGTTAACAGAAAGTATAACTGTCTCATTTAGACAGCATATTTTTGGATTGTGTAAAACAATTATTTTTATTCTTAAAC
The DNA here is from genome assembly GCF_026914265.1 of Mya arenaria. Lineage (NCBI taxonomy): Eukaryota > Metazoa > Mollusca > Bivalvia > Myida > Myidae > Mya > Mya arenaria. Next base: position 6,466,036 of record NC_069131.1, on the reverse strand, counting down.
TTCATAAATAACACTATATCTTCAGTCCATAGCATTCGTTCATGGACATCCTAAGTAAACCTCAATAATTGGCATAATGTTAACCCCAGTTTAAGAAATTTGGTAGAGCACCCGGCTGGGTAGAATCCCAGACTGCCTGCATACTTTTCTGAGGCTGTGACATTTGGTGCACAATATCTGACTTGGGCCTAAGTGTTCCAGAGCATCAGTAAGAGTAACAAGTGAAACATTGTATGTCTATTAAGCTCATTCTGGGAACTATAGAACAAAATTCAATGCAGAGGGTATAACGTCACAATTAATTTCCTCTGTTAACTGAATAAAATTGTTTTCATGTTGAACAAAACGACATGAAAAGCTACACTTTACCATCTTCATCTTACCTGAATGTACAGCCATGTGTTTCTGGTACACATATTTCGTAGAAAATGTTTTATCACAGATCTTGCAGTTGAAATTTTCATCACTTTTGGGAGCCTTTAGATAAAAATGTCAGAGCTTTACTAATTTTTAATACAAAGATTGTGATCAAACAATGAATGAGTAGTAAAACTAAAAATATTCAGAAAGAAAAACAAATAAATTATGGTGAACTTAACTAGTCTAAGATTAATTAAATGACTTTATTTGTATATAAATATAATTATGGAAGTTTTTGAATTCATACATTTATACATAAGTGTATTTATAAACAAAATAATGTGCATAACTACAAGCTCTTCAGAAAAACCTATTTTAAATGTATGTTGATTTTAACACAAATACCAATTGCATTTATAATTATATGGGGTTAATGAATAAATTACATTATATTATGTACTAAAATAAATAGTCCTAGTAGCGGTCCATTCATGAAGATAATTAACTTTAGAACTCTAGTTCTACATGTAGGTTTCAATTTAAGATACCATAGCTTACCTTTCTTATAAGTTTTCTTTTTGATGTGTTGGATCTACTGCAGTCACGTTTTCTGGTCATGCTAGATGACTCTAAACATATTGGCTGGTCAGTACCACCAAAACCACCATTTTCAGTGTCATACATTAGATCTGTTACTTCAGATTTAACTTCTTCAATCAGATGTGCAACTTCATTCAGACTTACTTCCTCTGATTGAATACAAGCGTTCTGTTTTTCTTTACTTCTCACAGCCCCTCTCCTGCTCCTCTTTAAATTCAAGTCACAAACAGTGCCATCTTGTTTCTGAACTTCTTGTTTTATCGGTACTTGAATTTCTGGTAACTCACTGTCATTTTCAATTTCACTTACACTGCTATGAGCATTTCTAATTAGGCTTATAGCCATTTCTGTTTGACTAACTTTGGTTTCCTTTTGTGCTTTACACTTGCCCATTTTGTGTTTTAAATTTTTGTTACTATTGCCATTTATGGTTTGCTCTTTTATTAACCTGCACAGCAGTCTTGTTGTATTAATGGCTTCATTTAGCCTGAAAAACAGGGAATTCTGCTTTAATCTAACATTTTATATGTTATTTGTAATTCAACATAAAATATATTCAATGAAAATCCATAATTAAATTTACATATATATATATCAACACAAATGATTACAGTACCTGTAAAAAAACATCAATAAATTAAAGACACTAATTCATTCACACTTTTTTTAACATCTTTCATACATGCCATATTTTCTGGAGACCATTCAGGGGGATTTGTTCAAAAGGCTGAAAATTCAGGGGGATTTTGGTTGTATTCAGGGGGATTTTTTTAGCAGGTCTAAGTTGGCGAAATTTTAAAGTATTTTTAGACGCAAGTACGAAAAAATGTATTCACATATAGTTTGCTTTGAAAACCTCTTAACTTTTTCACTATAAAGAATTATTTTTTGTCATGATTTATCATATTCTTATGATACACTGTCATGTCATACTGTAATGCACTTGCAGAACAAAATATGTCATTGGAAAAATATGTTTCGAGACAATTAAATTAAATTTACCTTCCTCCAAATGTCTTTTAAAAAATTGTGCTTAATTCTATCAGCTTGATGACTTTCAGACAATAAGAGAATCAAATAAATAATTTTAATTTCTTCCATCCAAAATAGTAATATTTGTAATATTTCTTTGCCTTTGATAATTACTACAAATTAATTGATCACTTGTTGTAAAAGTTTCCTTTTGGCATTTCACCCTTGTGGAGTTGTTTCTTTACCATTCAGTTTCACTCACATACTGTGGTTTCACTTGCTTTGTCATTATTGCCTGATGTAAAATTTCTAAAGAATTTTTTTATTTTTTTATTTTTATTTTTTTTAAATTCCGGGAGATTTTTATCTCCCGCCGGGAGACCGGGAGATGGATCGAAATTCTGGGGGATTTTCCCCCCCCGCCGGGCGATATGGCATGTATGATCTTTTCACACCCACAGTTTGCCTGGCCTTGATCAAAGACAAATTTTCTCTAAAGCCATTATTGATCTTTTCTATTTTAAACGGTTGGTGGTGGTGTGTAAGCTCAATTATACTTGCACTCGCGCCTTGCCCTTTGGCGAGTGCTCCGATAAGATTGATAGTCATTAAAGGTTTTTGAACTCAGTGCACAGACAGAATGTAGTCCATATAAACAACCACTTCAGAGTCTTTGACGATTTTTGTTAAGGGGACATAATGAATGTCCACATATTAAAAAAGTTCCCTTAACGCACATTATTATGGCAAAGACAGAATGTAACCCTGGTCAGAGCTACCCTGGTTCTTTAGCATGCACCAGTGTATAGCACTGGACCCCCATTTATTGTCCGTACCGGAAGACAATTAGTATTTATTAATGGTGCAGCGGGGAATTGAACCTTTATGCATGGATTGGCAGTCTAGTTTGTTACCACTAGAGAACAGCTCTTGGACTATATTTATCAGTTGTAACAAACTTTCTTTCATGTAAAAAAGGGCCGATACATCTCCGTAATCAGGAGCCGAAATATCTACAGGATGGAGCCGATTTGGTAAGGCGAGACTACCGTTTCAACTAGGGCCGATTTGGTAAGGGGCCGAATGGTCTGGTAACCTTTCAAATAATTTAATCAGGGAATGAACATTTTAATAAAGGGATCTTAAATAAATTCTAACACCTAACTGCAAATCACATAAATGTTCAACGAAACGCTAGAAAAACGAATACATACCAAAATAAACCCCATGGCACATTTTTATATAAGGGAAGTAACTTCATATTTAACCGTTCTTCAAGAAATCCAAGGGAGGTTACTCGAGTCACGAGGGTCACGCTTCAAGGGTCATGTTTACAAATAAAGTTTAACACAAAAGATGACAAAAATGATACAGTCCGATGAAAATGCACCTCTCATCTCCCAAAAGAGTGCGGGACCAGAGAAAGTACACAAAGGTTATGGTTAAACATATACAGTATTGTAGGAACAATGGAATCCTCACCTTTCTAGAAAAATAATGTACAAGACGTATTGTATAATTGTTGGCCTATGCACCAGTCAATTGCCACCTGGAAGGTAAAAAAAACGGCCCATTTCCACGGTATACCCCTGGACACCATATATATGATTCTAAAATTGAAAAGAACATTGTTATAGTAAGTTATAGTTAACAAGGTTGTTGAAGGGACTACTGTAGACACCAGACTGTGGTCCCAAAATTGGCAATTACAGTATTTCATCAAAACAGATTAAGTATGATCAATACGAACTAATATGAGATACATCGTTTTAAAAGATTAAAATGATAATTTGGCGCTGTCTCAGCCGAGAATACCCATTTAAAAATAGGGCTTACTGGTTTCCAGGTAAAGTGTGTATATTTAGTTGGTTGAAGTCATGTGATTAGTACAGATACATATATACTGACGCTATTTTTAAATTTACTGGAATTTACGTGGTAGACAACAATAGCGAAAGATGCATGTGTGGTAAGCGATGTGATACATCAGTCAGTAAGATTCAATGCATTGTACACAACAATGTCAATTTTATGTAATTTTTGATAATTTTCTTGTTTTCTTGCAATGGTATCATCTGTGTCTAATCCCTTTAAAGGCATCTTTGTTAACTTTGATATAATTTATAATTTGCTCATATATAGTACAGCTGAAACATACTGATATCTTTCAGCCAATTTTAAACACATGTTTTAGTTGTTTACATCATGTAAATAAACCTAGTTACATTAATTGCCTGACTTAATCCTGTTAATCTTTTCATGTTTAAAAATTATAGAATTGACAGAATGTATTAAAAAAATAATGATGCATTTCATGACAGAAACTAGCCATGCATTATTCTGAGTTAGCTTTTTATATGTACAGGCACTGACCTAAAAAACGGTTTGAAAAGGTTTAGAGGTCCATGCTTCAGGTAATTCTAAAGATGATTAAATGTAATTTTATCTTTTTAACTTTCAGGCTGGGGTTACCGCCATGTTCTGGCTTTCCTTGCATTCTTCGGATTCTTCAATGTCTACTGCATGAGAGTGAACTTGAGTGTGGCTATGGTGGACATGGTTAAACATATCAATGACTCCAACAACAGCACAAGTGATGAATGTCCAGATTCCAACACAGTCAATTCTACAAAGGAACATGTAAGGTTACTTTTAGTTTTGTTTATTCATATATTTAATGTATTCTGTTTTACGCTTTTGTCACTCAAAGAAACAAATTCATTGTTTTAATTTGATGGAAGTAACCTTGGATTGACAACATTTTCCTTGGTAAATCACAAGTCTAAAAGCATAAACATCACAACACATTTTTATATATGAAAACTCACTTTTTTGAGGTGTGCAGTATGATGTAATAATTCCCACAAACAATAAGATTGTTTATTTGAATTCATCATGGTCTGTCTGCACCTTTTGGCTGCATTATTGCTTGACCCGGCAGTGAAGCCATCACGACTTAAATTGTGTTGAATTGCCTTAAGAAATATGAGATAGAGTAAATTCTCACCTTGCGGGAACAAACTGTTGGTAAAATCCCCTCCAAATGGCCCACGCGTCCCAGAGACCCTAGGTAATATCCAGATATAAGGAGACTTGAAGAAACAGAGTGAGATTATAACAAGGGATCCGTGTGCAATACCCTAGGTTTTTGTTCTTTACCATTCTCTGTGTACTGACACAGGACGCAGTTTCCCTAGGTTTAACCAGTACTCAGTATTCCTACCCTTTTAAAGTTGAGCGCTAGGCAACATCTTTCGGTTTGACTAGGGTGGGGTCTTAACCTGCGACCTTCTGCCCCCAAAGCAAACTTTCTCCCATTGAGCTATGAAGACAGTCCACAAAATTATATATTTAATATATAATTGTAAAAAGCATAAATGGATACGTTTAGTTTGAATATTCTTATTTTATTCAAGCAATAAAAATATCTACTAATAATTCATGTGACAATGAATGATGATTTATTAATAACTATGAATAACTGTACTGCAATATTATGTAAATTATTTTTATTTCAGGTTGGAGAGTTTGGCTGGAGCAGAGATCTGCAGGGCTATGTTCTGGGCTCGTTCTTCTACGGCTACATTCTCACCCAGATCCCGGGAGGATATCTGGCTGAGAAGTTTGGGGCCAAGTTCTTGTTTGGTTTTGGTGTCCTGTGCACAGCAGTGTTCACCTTGTTGACGCCCCTGGCTGCTCGCTGGAATGTGGGTGTGTTTATTGCTGTCCGGGTGCTGGAAGGCTTGGGAGAGGTGAGTATAAATGAATTGTGACAGGTCTTAGAGTGAATATGCTGTAAGCAATGTGATAGCTTTTTGTTTTCAAATGAAACTATGGTTGCTATAGTTAAGTTTATGCTAATTGATTTTAACTCGCTCAGACAATTTCAAGCTGATATAAATAACTCTCAAGACAGTTTTGGAACGTTCCTGGGCTGAATTCAGTACTGTGTCCTTTTTGAGAGGCCATAAGAAACTCCAAAGCACCCCTGTAGGGGACTGACCTACAGCGTCTTGGGTGAGAGGTGAACTCCTATACCACTAGACCCCTCTCACCTTGTTAGACCACACTTTGATGTGTATTAAATGTCTTGGGTAGTTTTAAGGTAATTAATTTTACCTTTCTTTTTTGGGTAAAACCTACTTCGTAATGCAGCCCCAGTGTTCTGCCAAGGACGCGCCCTTGCGCCATTGGCGCGGAAAAAATCGGGATGGCGCAATGAAATACCTGTAGACGGGCCGAGCGGCGCGCCCGTTTTTCGAAAAGCCGTTTTGACTTAATCGAATTTTTAAAAAGCCGTTTTGACTTAATCGATTTCTTTTTCAGAACTTTTACAGCACAGCATTCATTCAATAAAACAACGATTTTCATTGGTCCTTATACGTGTAACTATCCAACCGCAAGGGGTAGTATATTTTTTTTACCAAATTCAATGTTATTATCATGGCTGAGAAAAAGAAAACAACTCAAATTAGATGGGGGAGATATAAACAAATTCAATTTCAATGAGGCCCTGGTGCATTAGAGGAATGCAAAACAGAGGAAAATGTTCCTGGCTGGGGAGGGTTATAATTTAGGGATGTGATTTGTCCGCGGATCTAATGGCCCAAAGGACCCCCCCCCCCGCCCCCCCCCCCCCAAAAAAAAAAAGTAAATAAATAAAAATATTTTTTTTTTTAGCTGATTCAAAAAGTTACTAGGTTGCTTTTGGGCCAGTCTTTCTTCTACTGCAGTGTGCTTTTGACCCCAAAAGTGCCCTCCAGCTGCCAGGTCAATCACATCCCTGATAAAGCATAACAACACATTGACATGTAAAACTGTTCTTAACATATATCATTGTGTCTCATTTGTGCCATGTTTATAGTTTTTTTCTAAATGTTAAATCAATCTGTCCAATATTTGAGAATACTGATGTCATGTGGATGTTACACCATGTATATAATGGTTAAATAAAACACTTTCATTTAAAAGTTTTCATTTTTCCCCTGGAGAAGGTCATGGCCCTTCACTTTTGAAAATGGCCCCTAATTTTCATGACTGCTGGGCCATTCGGCCCCATCTTTTTCAATCCTTGGCAGAACACTGCAGCCCAATACAGAAAACTGAACAAAATTACTTATTAAATCCCCATTTCTGCTTGTTACAGTGTAAAAGTTCCAAGGCAAATATCTGTTAATTGTTTAAAAAATGTTATGTTGTCTGTTGATTTGCAAATATTTGACTGCAAACTAATTTATTTTATTCTGATTCATAATCATTTGAAAGGCTTTAAGTATATGCAAAATTCAAAATCAAACCTGAGCATGAAAAGAATACTGACATACTTCATACTGGACAACAAGTCTGCTTCATACTTGTGAACAAGTGTGCACAAGGAAATATAACCATTTATATATGCTTCATACTGGACAAAAAGCCTACACAAGGATATATAAATGACTATACATGCTTCATACTGGAGAAAAAAAACTGCACAAGGAAAGATAACTGACTATACATGCTTCATACTGGAGAAAAAACCTGCACAAGGATAGATAACTGTATATACACGCTTCATACTGGACAATAAGCCTGCACAAGAAAAGATAATTGACTGTACATGCTTCATACTGGACAACAAGCCTGCACAAGGAAAGATAACTGACTATACATGCTTCATACTGGACAACTAGCCTGCACAAGGAAAGATAACTGACTATACATGCTTCATACTGGACAACTAGCCTGCACAAGGAAAGATAACTGACTTTACATGCTTCATACTGGACAACAAGCCTGCACAAGGAAAGATAACTGACTATACATGCTTCATACTGGACAACTAGCCTGCACAAGGAAAGATAACTGACTATACATGCTTCATACTGGACAACTAGCCTGCACAAGAAAAGATAACTGACTATACATGCTTCATACTGGACAACAAGCCTGCACAAGTATAGATAACTGACTATACATGCTTCATACTGGACAACAAGCCTGCACAAGGAAAGATAACTGACTATATATGCTTTATACTGTACAACAAGCCTGCACAAGGAAAGATATACATACAGCATACAACATGACCACCATTATTTTATAGTCATGACACAATCCCTTCTAAAGACATACACATGAAATTGTTTAATCGCTGCCAGAATGAGGGAGACTGTGTTGAAGCTATTCTTTAAAACAGGTGTTTAATTTGCATTGAGCTTTTTGCACTTTATGTTAAAAAAGATATTTATCTTTGCCAGTAAAGCTGTCAATAATGAAACTTTGCTGTACATGTATATGAAAATAACCTGAGCTGCTGGTATTGAGCTTCAAATGTGACGAGTTTCAAGAAGCATCAGTCTTATACACAGGATAAGTCTTATGAGTGAAGAAGGGTCTAATAACCTTGGAATTATAATTACATTGAATTTGAACACATCAGTGGTTATAAAGATAATTTTGTTGAGATTTTTGGAATGGATGCTATTTATGGTGTGTTGCTCTTAAAAAAAAAATCTTTAAAAAACCCACATACTACAACAATACTGAGCTTGTAGAAAATTATTCATGGGTTAACATACATGTAGACACTTTATGTCTTTGATTGCAGTTGGTCTTACCCTCCCATTTCAGGGCGTCACGTTTCCAGCCATGCATGCCATGTGGGGGAAATGGGGACCATTGTATGAGAGGTCAAAGTTGACGGGATTTTCATATACAGGTTTGTTCGAGATTTTTTAAATCTAAACTATAAAGGTCTTGTTGATGTTTGATAGCACAACTGGTATCATTTATTTGCATTTTTAGCACTATCATTTAAGCACATCAAAAATCATGTTAGTGTTAATTGTTGTAAGAGCAGTTCTAAAAACTGAAATATTGTGCAGGTACGATATAGACCAGGAGACATGAGATGGCTCTGATAGCACTTGATCATTACATGTGAATGAAATCATTCCTGTTGAGTAGAGCTCTGATAGCACTTGATCATTACATGTGAATGAAATCATTCCTGTTGAGTAGAGCTCTGATAGCACTTGATCATTACATGTGAATGAAATCATTCCTGTTGAGTAGTGCTCTGATAGCACTTGATCATTACATGTGAATGAAATCATTCCTGTTGAGGAGAGCTCTGATAGCACTTGATCATTACATGTGAATGAAATCATTCCTGTTGAGGAGAGCTCTGATAGCACTTGATCATTACATGTGAATGAAATCATTCCTGTTGAGGAGAGCTCTGATAGCACTTGATCATTACATGTGAATGAAATCATTCCTGTTGAGTAGAGCTCTGATAGCACTTGATCATTACATGTGAATGAAATCATTCCTGTTGAGTAGAGCTCTGATAGCACTTGATCATTACATGTGAATGAAATCATTCCTGTTGAGTAGAGCTCTGATAGCACTTGATCATTACATGTGAATGAAATCATTCCTGTTGAGTAGAGCTCTGATAGCACTTGATCATTACATGTGAATGAAATCATTCCTGTTGAGTAGAGCTCTGATAGCACTTGATCATTACATGTGAATGAAATCATTCCTGTTGAGTAGAGCTCTGATAGCACTTGATCATTATATGTGTATGACATTATTTCTGTTCAGGAGGTGTTCAGTTGTGAGGGATATTGATCCCCTTTGGTTATAACTCTAGTTTATTTCAGGTGCCCAAATGGGTACAGTGATTTCGATGCCGATATCGGCTTACCTTTGTGATAGTGGGTTTTTGGGAGGATGGCCGTCCGTGTTCTACGTGTTTGGTATGTTTTGCCATTGAATTATACTTGTTAGACAAAACATATTGATTAAAATGTTGTGTTTTACCTATTCTGACATTCAATTTTGTAGTAATCTGAAATGGTGGTATACAAGTTATACTGTTGGGATCAGTGGCTACAAAAGGCAGTGTAGGCTGCGTCAGCAAAACCTCTTGTGGAATAAAACTTAGATATTCATTATCCAATTATTATGAAACTTGGTGAAAAAGTTTGTAGGCTTAATGTCTTGTTCAAGCTCAATCATCGGGTAAATTGTCTCAGTTACTAAAGTTATGCCCCCTTTACATTAAGAAAGGTTTATATCTTGTACAGACAACATCTAATGTTTTTAGTATCCATTCATGAAGAATGTTTGTGACCACGTTTTTAAGCTTACTATCTCAATCAAGTTTAATTGAGGGATAAATTGCCTGAATAACTCAAGAGTTATACCCCTTGTTCATCACAAAATAATAGGTTTGTCCAATTGGTATTATATTTAATTTGACTATAATCGGTGCTCCAAACAGGAGACTCACCCAAATTCCTCTAATCCTAGTTTTCTGTTATGAAATCATTGAAATGATGTTAAGAGTTATTTGAAAGTAAGATGCTTAAAAAGATTTCATTTCTCAAGGGTTTTAAAAATAATTATTATTGTTTAAAATCCTCTGGTCAGGTGCTCTTGCATGTGTGTGGTTCATTTTGTGGATGATGATGGCATATAACACGCCTGCAGATCACCCGCACATCTCAGTAGAAGAAAGGGAATACATTGAGTCTTCTGTGGGCAGAAAGGAGGTGAGTGATGGCCTTAACTTATGATGGCTTATAAACACGCCTGCGGATCACCGCCACATCTCCTTAGAAGGAACTTCCTTCTGGAAGGGTTTACTGGGCAGAAAAAGAGGTGAGTGATGGCCTTAACTTATGATGGCTTATAAACACGCCTGTGGATAACTGGCACATGTATCTCTTTATAAGAAAGGGTTTTGTGAGCAAAAAAGAGGTGAGTGATGGCCTTAACTTATGATGGCTTATAAACAAGCCTGTGGGGCACCTGCTCATCTTTGAAGAAGAAAGGGAATACATAGAGTCTTCAGTGGGCAGAAAGGAGGTGAGTGATGGCCTTAAATTACGATGGCCTATAACACGCCTGCGGATCACCCACTCATATCTGAAGAAGAAAGGGAATACATAGAGTCTTCAGTGGGCAGAAAAGAGGTGAGGGATGGCCTTAACTTATGATGGCCTATAACATGCCTGTGGATCACCGGCACATCTCTGAAGAAGAAAGAGGATACATTGAGTCTTCAGTGGGTAAAAAGGAGGTGAGTGATGGCCTTAACTTATGATGGCCTATAACATGCCTGTGGATCACCGGCACATCTCTGAAGAAGAAAGGGAATACATTGAGTCTTCAGTGGGTAAAAAGGAGGTGAGTGATGGCCTTAACTTATAATGGCTTTTAACACGCCTGCTGATCACCGGCATATCTCTGTAGAAGAAGGGAATACGGTACACAGAATCTTCAGTGGGCAAAAGGAGGTTATTGGTAGCCTTTATGTGTGATGTCCTATAACAACCCTGCAGACCATATACATTGATATATAGATTATAGGAAAAATAAAGTGTCTTTAGTGGAAGAAAATACGTTGTTTTTGGTGAATATATTTGTTATAGTGACAGTTAAGGTAAAATAGCAAATGGTGATGGGCTATATTTTGGAGGGTAATTTCACCTTAAAGTTGGCAACGTCAATAAACATAGCTCACTTTGGGAGTTATTGGCTCATTAGCTCCACTGGCCGAAGGCCATGGAGCTTATGTCGTCACAGATTGTCCGTCGTGCGTGCGTGCGTAAACTTTTACTTTTAACGACATCTCCTCTGAAACTGATAAGCGGATTTTGACAAAACTTCACAGGAATGTTCCTTTGGTGGTCCTTTACCAAAATTGCTCAAATGGTTCCGGTCCATTGCACAATATGGCCGCCAGAGCTAAAAATAGCAAAATCTTTAAACGACATCTCCTCTGAAACGGTTCGGCAGATTTTGATGAAACTTGACAGTAATGTTCCTTGGGTGGTCCTTTATTAAAATTGCTCAAATGGTTCTGGTCCATTGCACAATATGGCCGCCACAGCTAAAAATAGCAAAATCTTTAAACGACATCTCCTCTGAAACGGATAGGCAGATTTTGATGAAACTTGACAGAATTGTTCCTTGGGTGGTCCTTAACCAAAATTGCTCAAATGGTTCAGGTCCGCTGCACAACATGGCTGCCAGGGCAAAAAAATAGAAAAACCTTTAAAGAACATCTTCTCAGAAACCGATGATCAGATTTTTATGAAACTTAACAGAAATGTTCCTTGGATGGTCCTTTATCAAATTTGCTTCAATGGTTTCGGTCCACTGCACAAGATGGCCCCCAGAGGTAAAAATAGAAAAACCTTTAAACGACTTCTCCTCAGAAACCGATGATCGTATTGCAATGAAACTTGACAGAAATGTTACTTGGGTAGTCATTAACCAAAATTTGTTAAATGGTTCCAGTCCACTGCACACCATGGCTGCCAGAGCTAAAAAATGAAAAAATCTTTATACGACTTGTCGTCGAAACCGATGACCTTTTTTCGATAAAACTTGACAGAAATGTTTGTTTGGTGCTCCTTTACTCAAATTGCCCAAATCATTTCGGTCCACTGCACAACATGGCAGCCAGAGCTATTAAAGTAAATTTTTTTTTTAAATAACTTCTCCTCAAAAATTGGTGATTGTATTTCTATGAAACTTGACGAAAATGTTCGTTAGGTGGTCTTTGCTTGAACCTTTTGGCCAGTGGAGCACAGGCACTGATGTGCCTCTTGTTATTTTTTGCCATTGCAGGACCTAGCAACCCCATGGGGCCCAATCCTTCGGTGCCCAGCTGTCTGGGCAATAAACGTGGCCCACTTTGCAAACAACTGGGGCTTCTACACAATGCTTACAAGTCTTCCCGGCTACATGAAAAATGTCCTTAAATTTGACCTCAAAACAGTAAGTAAACAGATTCAGATTTTCATCGATTTATAATCCACTAGATTTCTAAATAATCTATGATATTCAGCTTGCTGCTACAGGGGAAAGCCCGCTGGCACAAGTTTTATTTATTTTAGTTTTTTTGTAACCTAATTATGTATAATTGTCATATAAACAAGTGTGTTTAAATAGGCTGTATTTATATTAAATTGATCCAATTCATTCAATCTTGTGGATTGAAGCTATTGAAATATTGGCCGTTTTTATCTATTCAAACTTGATAAAGATGGCCTAAATCAATGAGGAGATCTGTGTTTTGTCTCTGTTCTTTAAATATTTGTTTTTATGGCCCACTTACAGGGGAGGAGGCATATAATATCTGTCTCTGCTTGCATCCATCTGTGATTCCGGCCACAAAGATTATGCGAAATTGTGTCATTTCAAACTTAAAAACTATTTAGCCAAGGGTCAAGTTACCTAGGCAGAATGTTATTTAGAGTTATAGCGTGTTATAACTTGACTTGAGTCGCTCAAAATTAAAAAACAATTTCACCTAGAATCATAATTTTAACCTTAGGGCATATTGTTCAGGCGATGTTGTTGAGCTGGCTGTTTTGTTCCCCACTGCACCTATTACAATCACAGTTTTGGCCTTTGAATTAGCAAAAATTGGCATTTTTTAGCTCTTCTGATTTTTGAAGAAAATGACAAGCTATTGTCATCACTTGATTGTTGTCGTTGACTTGGAGGTGTTGGTTAAGTTTTGCTTTTAGGTCAGTTACATGCAAACTATCAAAGCTATTTCTTTGAAACTTAGGGAACTTGTTCATCTAATACCCTTCTTCACACTGTATCCTAAAGATGCTGAGTCTCACCTGTTTTTTGGGGTAAAAAAACATGAATTTTGGTTGATTTTGAGAATTGGACCTAGTTTCTTCAATTTTTGTTGGATTGATTTCATTTTTTTTTTCACAGACAATAAATGGATAATGCACTTCTATATATCAACAGGTTTTTGAGTCACATATTAAGAATGGTAGGGGGAGGGTGGGGGATATTTTAGTATTTTTAGACTTTGTAATAATTTTAAGCTGGTTAGGTTTTTTTATCCCCCGCCTTGAAAAGGCGCGGGGATATAGTAATGGTTGGCGCGATTCTGTGCGTGTGTGCGTGCGTGTGTGTGTGCGTGCGTCTGACATTCATTTCTTTGCATCTCCTCTAACATATCTCATGCCATTTCTACCAAACTTTCACAGATTGATGATCATAAAGTGAAGCAGCGCATATTGTCGGGCTTTCCTGATTTGGTCATTTTTGAAAGAGTTATTGCCCTTTGCTTATTTTAAATTTAAAATTGGTTTCTTCGCAACTCCTCTTACGTTTTTCATGCGATTTCTACCAAACTTTCACAGATTGATGACTATGCAGTGACGCAGCGCATATTGTCTGGCTTTTGCGATTCAACCATTTTTGAAAGAGTTATAGCCCTTTGTTTATTTTACATTTTAAATTGGTTTCTTCGCAACTCCTCTTACATTGTTCATGCGATTTCTACCAAACTTTCACAGATTGATTATCATAAAGTGAAGCAGCGCATATTGTCTGGCTTTCTTGATTCGACCATTTTTAAAAGAGTCATTGCCCTTTGCTTATTTTATATTTGAAATTGGTTTCTTCGCAACTCCTCTTACGTTTTTCATGCGATTTCTACCAAACTTTCACAGATTGATGATCATAAAGTGAAGCAGTGCATATTGTCGGGCTTTCCTGATTCAACCATTTTTAAAAGAGTTATTGCCCTTTGGTTATTCTACATTTAAAATTGGTTTCTTCGCAACTCCTCTTACATTTTTTCATGCGATTTCTACCAAACTTTCACAGATTGATGATCATAGAGTGAAGCAGCGCATATTGTCTGGCTTTTGCGATTTGACCATTTTTGAAAGAGTTATTGCCCTTTGCTTATTTTACATTTAAAATTGGTTTCTTCGCAACTCCTCTTACATTTTTTTCATGCGATTTCTACCAAACTTTCACAGATTGATGATCATAAAGTGAAGCAGTGCATATTGTCTGGCTTTTGCGATTTGACCATTTTTGAAAGAGTTATTGCCCTTTGCTTTTTTACATTTAAAATTGGTTTCTTCGCAACTCCTCTTACGTTTTTCATGCGATTTTTACCAAACTTTCACAGATTGATGACTATATAGTGACGCAGCGCATATTGTCAGGCTTTTGCAATTTGACCTTTTTTGAAAGAGTTATTGCCCTTTCTTAATTTTACGCATTTCTCATGTTCCTGAGAAACTACCCTTACCATTGATTGGCTTTCGCTACAAAAAATGCCCCCATGAGGCGGGGGATATAGCTGACTGTGACTGCTCTTGTTTTAAGTTCAGTTTTGCTTTTAGGTCACTTATTTGGAAATTATCAAAGCTCTCACTTTGAAACTTGGGGAACTTGTTCATCTAATACCCTTCTTCACATTGTATCCTAACACTGCTGAGACTCACCTGTTTTTGGTGAGGTTACAAACATGAATTTTGGTTGATTTTGAGAATTGGACATATGTTCTTCAATTTTAATTTGATTGATTTCAGTTCTTTTCACAGACAATAAATGAATAATGAACTTCTATATATCAAACCGGTTTTTAAGTCACACATTCGGAAGGGGTAGGGGGAGGGTGGGGGATATTTTAGTATTTTTGGACTTTTTTTGGTAATTTTTAGCTAGTCTGATTTTTGACACTTACAAGCAAACTTTCAAACTTTGGAATAGCTGTCCACTATCAAATGTACAATTTGAAATTAATAAACAGTAAAAGGATCAAATTAGACGAGCAAAACATTTCGAGCCCCCCCCCCCCCCCAAGGTCCGGGCTATAGCCGGGACTTTGACTTTAGGTCCAGCCAATCCCAGGTAAAATTTTCATCCTGTGGTGGCAATCTGTTGGTAAAATCCCTGCCAAATGCCCCACAGCCCCGGGACATCTCCTAGGTAAGGCCCATTCCCTGCTATTTTCAGCGCAAAAACAAAACTACCACATTCACTCTGCACTGTGGGGTCACCTGGGAGGTAAAAACACGACCCATTTCCCCCGCTATTCCAGGTATACCCCTGAACCTGGGGAGCCATATTTACAATTTACTGGTGCATAATACACCCATAAGATCTTACAGGAATATATTTGATGTTATTAATTTGTGGAACTCATCATTTTGATGAACATTTATGGAGTAAGTAAAAAATAATGGCCCTTGGTTTTGTGACAAACACAGCATGTGGGGGCATCCATGTACTATGAAAACATTTCTAGCACCTCTGGGTAAAATTCTTTTATTTCATACTTAAACATTAACAAAAATTCAACAATTTAAAGTAAATAAACATGCGCGCAGGGTGTCTTAAGACCGCAAACTCCAAAGAACTACTTCTATTCATGTTGTTTTAACCCATTTTTTTGTCTCAATGCGCTTTATGTTTAGCAGAATAACGTCGAAACCATATAAATAGATTAGTTGTATTGTAGTCCGAGTATGAGTTCTTGCTTGTTCGGCTATTTCCGCGCTGTATTTCTGTATCCCGGCGTTTTATTTTTAGCAGAATATAACTATTTTTAGATCGCTATATTTATCAGTTTAATATGTGTCAAAATAATGGAGGCTCTGGCAGGAAGGTAACATAATGATATTCACTCTGAGTTTAGCCCAAGTTGTTCCAAAAGTTATTACCGACCGCAAGTGTCCCATCGCCTGCAGGGTTTGTTATTATAATCTGACGTGACCCTGAAGCACTCTTATTTGTAATGGTGCATTTTTTTATATTACTTTTATGAGATAAGAAACAAAAATGATTGTCTGAGGGTCAAAATAGTTGTATCTCAGGTTTCGCATTGCTAATGCTTCAAATACTATGATTTACCTGCTACACAATAACAAAATACTATTCATTCTATGATTTTTAGGCGTTTCTTTTTCTAATAAGATGTTTTCATTTTTTGGCATAAAAGCTTCGTTCCAGTGTATTCTTGGCATAGTTTTAGACATTAGGCTTTCAATTTATATTAGCACACATGCCCTGATATGACAGAGAGTTATGCATACGTTTGGTAAAGCAGAGTAGTTCGTATTTAACCTGTAAAACATCCTAAGAGTGTGAAGCATTCATAATAGCACTAGTACTATTTCTACACAGATACTTACATAAAACATAAATAACATTTATTTATCAATAAAACTTGAAAAAGCATAATCAAATTCTCATTCTTAAAACAGACAATATCCGATAATCTAAAAATAGTTTTAACTACATTAACTGACCGTTATTCTAAACATAGTTTCTGCATACATTCACTGACCATATGTTTGTCCTCACCGCGGGAAAACAACCATCTGATAAGCTCTGCATTTTGAAAGTAATTATTGCTAAAGTTGTTCATAACATAAAATCATTTTCCTTAAACAATTAAAACGTGTATGTTCATAAAACTTGCCTAACGTATGATATCTAAGCAAAGCAACGAAAAACCTTTAGAAGCGATTGAAAGGGGCATGCATTATAACTTTAAATACATAGGGATGGGGGATACGTCGACTGAAGTGATAAGCTGTGCATTTTGATTTCTCTTTGCCAGAATGCTTTACTGTCAGCGTTACCATACCTTGGCTGCTGGTTAGGCCAAAACTGTTCCAGCTTTACAGCTGACTATTTGCGCAGCAATCACTACCTTTCCACCCAAGCAACTAGACGTCTTCTCACCGTTTTTGGTAAGCCTTTGGAAAAACAATTTATGTATTGTTTTATGAGATTGTTGAAGTTATGAACTTGTACCATATTTCAAATGTTTTCTTTCTGTTTATTCATTCAAAATTATCTCCCCCCCTCCCTAAATTTGCCACGGATTGGATGTGGAAAATGGGTGGCAGTTGGTGGAGTATGGGAACGGATGGCACTTAATGTAAAACGATGACAAAACAGAAGAAAATGGGACTTTGATCTAATTTTTCACCATTTTCCACCAAATGCCACCCCAACTTGGCAGTTGGTGGAGTATTGGAACATTTTCCACCAAATGCCACGTGGCAATTTTTAGCTCTACTGGCCAAAGGCCAGAAGAGCTTATGCGATGGTAATGTGTACGTAGTATGTGCATCCGTGCGTCCGTGCGGTCGTGCGTCCGTGCGGTCGTGCGTCTGTAAACAATTGCTTGTGAACACGATACAGTCTTCAGTTTTGATTGTATCTCGATGAAACTTGTACAGTATCTAGATATCCATTAGAGCTCGGTTCCTTTCGAAAACCAGCCAGATCCGCCCATGCATGCCTAGATTATGGCCCTTGATAGTATAAAAAAATGCTATTGTGTAAACAATTGGTTGTGAACACGATACAGTCTTCAGTTTTGATTATATCTCAAAGAAACTTGTACAGTATCTAGATATCCATTAGAGCTCGGTTCCTTTCGAAAACCAGCCAGATCCGCCCATGCATGCCTAGATTATGGCCCTTGATAGTATAAAAAAATGCTATTGTGTAAACAATTGGTTGTGAACACGATACAGTCTTCAGTTTTGATTATATCTCAAAGAAACTTGTACAGTATCTAGATATCCATTAGAGCTTGGTTCCTTTCGAAAACCAGCAAGATCCGCCCATGAATGCCTAGATTATGGGCCATGAAAGTTTTAAAGAAATGCTTTCTATTTTTAGCCAGGTCTGCATGAGCGAATTCTATTTTTAGCCAAGTTTACATGTATATGTTAATTCAAGTCTAGAGTTAAGGGAGACAATTTGCAAGTCTAGGATTTTGAGAGACAATTTGCTTTTTGCTTCTGCAGTTGATTTTGTGAATTACTCTGCCTTGTTCTTGTTGAAAGCCCAAAGGCCATTTTTTAGCTTTAAGTTCTGTAGTTTGCGCATTCATCTTAACAAAATTGATTGTGAATGTTTAAGTTATGCACCTGGTGTCATTACTGGCCACACCCAGGGTTCACAGGTTTGGTAAACATAAATCTGGAAAGGTTTGAAAATCTTTTTGTGTGTTCGTGCATCCATCTCAGCACAATTGATTGTGAATGTTTGTTCAAATTGATCAATGTTGTCCTAGGATGCCCTTGACTTTGACCTTTTGACCAACTTTTTTTAACTTTTAAAACTACAGAAAATTTTACTATGAGTACAGTTTTGAAAGCATTTTTTTTGTCAGATGACTTTTACTTGGCACATATTAAAATAGTTCATGCAACTAATCTACTTACAATACTTTCTGGGCTCAGATGTTGAACGTGCTACGTTTTCAGGTAACCCAAACACAAAACATAAACTATATGTCTGTTGCCTTTTACCCATACATACATGCTCTGGATTGATATGACCACAAAAGCCATGCCAGTAGAGCATAGGCCCTTTTGGGCCTCTTGTTTTCACCAAATGCCACCCCAACGTGGCAGTTGGTGGAGTATTGGAACGTTTTCCACCAAATGCCATGTGGCAAATTTTTTCACCAAATGCCACCCCAACGTGGCAGTTGGTGGAGTATTGGAACGTTTTTCCTCCAAATGCCACGTGGCAGTTGGTGGCAAATTTTTCACCAAATGCCACCCCAACGTGGCAGTTGGTGGAGTATTGGAACAATTTTTCATCAAATGCCACGTTCAGTTTCTTTGATCTTTTTTTCACCAAATGCCATGCCAATGAGGCACTTGGTGGAAATTACGTGGCACTTGGTGGAAATAAAATCATGGGATTATGAAGTATACAACAACCTAAGAACAAAAAAAACACACAATTCTTTGCAGTCATTTAGTTTCATATGTACACAAAATTACAAAGGATCACAGTTGATAGTGAAGAGCGCTGTATGCATTTCTACATTTGGAGAAATCCTGAAAACAGTTTTAGTATTATTTATTTTGGAGGTTTCATTTTAGCTATCATAATTCAAAATATATTTTAAAATTAGATGCATAAATAAAATGACAACATTAAAAACATACTCTTAAATATGTTTCTTCAGCTTTGGGCCTAGCCAGATTAATACCAAATATTACAACAAAATGATATACCATAACTAAATATAGAATCCAGTCTCATACATTGAATCATTGCAAATATGTTTTACAAGAGCACTGTCTATGTATTAGCAATGACAATACAGGTAAAAAGTTAATTAAACTACCGGTTTTGGTATTTTGAATATTGAAATGTCAATAACCTATTTCTTTTCTTTAGTGATGCACATCCAGTTGTTGTTTTCTGCAAGTTTGGCTATACTTCTTCTGCTATAAAAGTCCTCTATTCATATTTCTTTCTGAAAAAGTGATCATTTTAATAAATCTGTTCAATATAACAGGGTTTGCCTCACAGAAGAATGTTATTTCTTCTACAATTTGTTCTACAAATGTCTTTGGAAACATATGTACACCAAAATTCACTTGAATATCTTTATTTTTAAAATCATGCAGCCAAAAACATGAATAACACCAAGGCTTTGTCAATACCTCAACAATTTTTCTTAAGAACACACACACCCTTTAGATCATACATCTTCTACATCTTTTCTTGACTGGCATTTAATATTGTTTATCTCACCCTTTATAGCACTTACCACTTTTAAATAAGTATTAGCTAA
Organism: Mya arenaria; assembly: GCF_026914265.1. Classification (NCBI taxonomy): domain Eukaryota; kingdom Metazoa; phylum Mollusca; class Bivalvia; order Myida; family Myidae; genus Mya; species Mya arenaria. Next base: position 6,445,707 of record NC_069131.1, on the reverse strand, counting down.
ATTAGTATAAAACTATGAGGTCAGTCTTCATTATAAGTTATTGTAATATTCAAATATGTACCAAAAAGGTCTTAGAATCTTGTCCAAATACATTGTCATCGTTATGGGGGGTTTTGTCTGGAAAAAAATGTGTATAACATTTCTTTATACATCTTCAACTTCATTGTACAAATTGAATAATACTTTTTAAACTTAGTACATTACTTGACTAAGTATTTGTCAATTCTTTTGGAATCAAGTGAAACATACTTGACAGTACATGCATAAAGCTTATCTCTTAGTCAAACTTTAAACAAAGACAAAGAGCCTAATATGTGTAAAAATAAAATAAAATGATAAGTCATGATCTTTTTTGGTTGTTAATATGATAAAAAAAAAACAGTTACCTTATAATCAATCCATTTTATTAAACAAATCTTCACATTTTTTTTTCTCACTATTCAAAGTTCCACAAAATTAATGCTAGTAACTGTCAGAAGATTCAAATATTTTTAGGAGATTTTCCAGCAGAGAGGTCATTCTGAGTTTAAATCAAACATTAATGGGATCCCTGTACCTTTGGGGAAATAGCAACAGAGCACCTGTACACAGAAAACTGAGTTTGACTCATCATTATCATGATCATGATAATCATCATCACATTGTTGTTATCATCATCATCATCATCATCATCATCATCATCATCATCATCATCATCAATAACAACATGTTGTTGTTGTTGTTGTCACCACCACCACAATCATCATGATCACTATCACCACCACCACAATCATCATCTTCACCAATACCACCACAATCATCATATTTACCAACACCACAATGAACTACCAACAACACCACAATTGTCAAAATCAACCACCACCACAATCATCATTATCACCACCACCACCATCATCATAATTACCACCACCACCACCATCGTAATCATCATCAATAGAACCACCAACATGATGAAGATTAGTAGGACATGTAGTTATATAAGTAGACGTGGGAAAAATCCCCAAAAGTAGTATTACCAGTTAGTTTTAAATAGTAGCATATGTAATGATGCTAAAACAGCAGCATGAACAGCAACTGTCATTCTTATTCCATGATGTTAAGTAATGGTTCCATTTTACAGAACTCTTGAGATTTTCTAAGTCTTTTTTCACCAAATGCCGCCAAAAAAATTAACTAAGTTCAGTTTTTTACCAACTGCCATATATGAAAAATTAACTATAAGTCCAACTTTTTCACCAAGTGCCACATGAAAAAAAAAACTGAGTTCAATTTTACACCAACTGCCACCTCCAGTTGGGTGGAAATTTCATGGCAGTTGGTGGAATTCTTGATATTCCACCAAGTGCAACCCATTTTCCACCAAGTGCCACCCGTTTTCCACCAAATGACACCCAAATTCATGGCATTTGGTGGAAGTTTAAGTGGCAAATTTAAGAAGAATTGTAACCAGTAGGCAGAGCTCTTGTTGTGCAATATATATATATATATATATATATATATATATATATATATATATATATATATATCATGTGGATGAATGTAAAGGAGTGGTTAGTTCTGTGGTAAAATTATTGTGTAAATTATAATGTCTTTGGTTATTGAGGATGCATGTGCCCCTTTTCCTTAGGCTGACAAATACTCCGTCATTTTCTTACTGTATCCAGAGTCACAAATATATTAATAAAATAGAGTAGCTACGGAATATTGCAGATTTTGCAGTGCCTTACGGAATATTGCTGAGAAACCTCTCTTATGTTTATTATATTGATCCTAACATTAACAAGTTTAGAATACTCATGCCATCATCTTATGTTGCTATAGTAAGGTATGCTAAGGTGTCTCTACATATTTGTACCATGCATTTAATAAACGAACTTTTCGACTTGCAGAATATAATTCTAAAATCACTATCCATATAAAAACCATATTACTGTATAGTTGTTTCATTGTGTTTCATTGTACTGTTGCACAAAATTGTAAATTAATACTGTATGTCTGTATATTTTAATGGGCCGGTGACATTATAGCAAATAAACTTTGTCATTGTCATTATCATGTATCCTGAGCAAGTTTAAAATACATAATTAAAGTCTTCTTTCTTTAAATAAGGCCAATTTTAAATTATTTTAACTCTAGAAGATTATAGAATTGATGAGATTTTAAGCTGTTCACATTTAAGTTTCACTATGCAGTTGATTTTTTAGCTAGTATTGATTGTAGGTAGAGGACGATTCACATTTAAGCCTCAAAGTGATACCGATTGCGATCTACTGTCAAGTTCTTGAGTCATATGACAGTTAAGGGGCATTATGCTCTCGTAATTGAATTGCTATGTTTGAGAGAAAAGGGTCCTCCCGGGAAAAACAATAAATGTATGACTTTGTATTAACATTCACTTCTGTCAAATATGTATTTGGTTCCATTGAAATCCACTATGACGTGTTCATGACAAGAAAAAAACTTCATAACTTTTAAAATTATCTTAGCTTAAACCCTTACCAGTTACTCTAGTCAGTAGTGTCATGAACACGTGGGCATCTGCAGAAATTGTACAGGACATGTTGGTGGGTTGAGGCTCTGTATGGTGGCAACATGATCAGGGTTCAGGCGTACTGGTAACAGGAAAAGTTGACATCCTCACTTTCGCCACATCTATAGCTGAGTAACAGCATAATTGGTTGTGTTTTACTCGTCTCCATTGAGTCTGAAATGGACAATTTACTTTAGTGAATATCATAAACAATTATATGTAAGACATGTTTTCTTCACCCAATCACCCAAGTACATTAAACGAATGCAATCACATATCACAATTCTAAACTGTCACATATTTTCGCGACTTCTTTAAATTGTCTCTTTTCCGATCAAATGAAAGTATTACACAAGAATACACATTTCAAAGTGATGAAGTGAAATGACAATAAGTTTTAATGCTTTTTTTTGTAAGAAAAACATATAATTCATAATAAGAAAAATCAAATTGCCGATTGACATGCTCTTTCCAGAAATTACAATTTACAGTCAATTGATATTGTCATTGAATAACGTTGTACATTTAGTAAGGAGTTTAGTTTAACAATAATTTACAAGTGATAGGTAAAAACTCACCAGTTTGCCATCCTGGTCATTTTAATGACCTACACAATGAAAGCTTCATCCATTATCGTCTGCAGAACTGTACTTCCGGTTCAATTCAAAATGGCGGCTTATTATTGTCATTCAGCTGTGTTTGCATTTTTTTTTCAGTGTTAAAGACAACTAATGGATTTTGAATTACTCTGGAGGATAGAAATCATAGCTATTAATTATCTTACCATCTATCAGCGAATGTGTTACATTTTCACGCTGTCTAATAGTGGAGATTAAAAACTACTGTTTGGAACATTGCCGTCACCGCAAACCAAGACTCAAGACATTTGTTTAAACAAAACGGAAGTCAATTTTGAAGTTTAAAAATCATACAAACGACTATGAATGCCTACCAATTATAAATGTACAGCATGGTCACTAAAACAGAAGTTGTATGGGAAAACTATTTCTTAAGAATCTTAACCAATAAATATTTCAGAACCAGTTGTTTCGGTTTATGAGTAAATCTTCTTTTGTTTTTCAACACTTTGTTAAGAATATTCCTTCAGCCACAAATCACAGAACATCTGTATACGAAGTTGATGAACAAGAAAGGTAAAAACATACCACATTCCCCTCTCAATCCCTGGTGTACCCCGGCCCTGGGGATTGCAAACTTGAATCTTACGTTGCAGTTCTGCTAAATTTAATAAAATGTTCAGGAACTTGACAAACAAACTTTCAAAGTTCATGAACTTATTCAAAAGTTCATCAACTTCAAATGTGGTTCATGAACTTTCAGTTAACTGGTCAAAAGTTCATGAACTAATAAATTATCACAATAATAGTTCATGAACTTCAATACTTGGTTCATGAACTTTACAAAAATTCTTTCAAAGTTCATGAACTTATTTGGAAGTTCATGAACTTTTGGAATATTTCATGAATTTTTGGAATAGTTCATGAACTTCATGAACCTTTTTCGCAGGGGAAGGTAGAAATACGTGTTTTCTGTACCTTTCTTTCAAATTAATTGGTATCCATCATAAGAACCATTGTTTTCGACATTAATTCATCCTTTTTGATATACTAAAACAATTGTATTAATTGTGGTAAATCTTATTTGTGAGTTAGAGTGCATCTTAAATCCTTTTCACATTTCCAGAGCATTAAATTGCGACTTATACAAGCTATTTCTCTGTCTGCTTGAACACATCATAAATGACTTGTTTTTGTTATTATTGCCCACGGTTTTGCAACAACAAACTATTATTTTCTAATTATCTGTCACTTAAGTGTAAGTGTATGTCTCTTGGGGCCTAGGAAAATATCATCCCTGCTTCCTGCAGACTACAATAACAGTAATTTTGTCTGGACTTTGTCAAACTGTCTTCCCATATTAAGATAGCTGATTACATGACTTAGAATTTAAATTGCTCTTGGGATTGCATTTGTGATCTGTATTATAGTGCATTTCACTGGTAAATAAGAATTGTTAGAGAGAGGAGCAATAGCAATAGGAGTTTTTGTTGTTTTGTCAATCTTCTATTGTATATTATCCGTCTTGCTATTAAGTGTCCCCCTGGTAGACTAAAACAACCTCTGTCTGTTGTAGTGTGCATGAATTAAATGATGTATTTCTGTCATTATGACGGATTGTTATACAAGTCATTAGTTAGCTATGTTTTGGCTTTCACAAACATTCTGGGCTTGTTTAAGGCATTTATCATCATAAATCATTGTAATTCAGTGTCTCTTTTGCTTCTCTCTTGTGGCAAAGTGTTGTAATGTAATCAAGTATCAATTTATCTCTCTCTCATGGCATATTGTTGTAATATTATCAAGTGTCGCTATTGCTCCTTTCTCTCATAGCATAGTGTTGTCATATAATCAAGTGACGCTATTGCTCCTCTCTCTCATAGCCTAGTGTTGTCATGTAACAAGTGACGCTATTGCTCCTTTCTCTCATAGCCTAGTGTTGTCATGTAATCAAGTGACGCTATTGCTCCTTTCTCTCATAGCCTAGTGTTGTCATGTAATCAAGTGTCGCCATTGCTCCTTCCTTTCATGACATAGTGTTGTCATGTAGTCAAGTGTCGCTATTGCTTCTTCCTTCTTAGCTCCTTGTCATGTAATCAAGTGTCGCCATTGCTCCTCTCTCCCTTGGCATAATGTTGTAATGTTATCAAGTGTAGCCATTGCCACTTTTTCCCATGGCATAACGTTGTCATGTAATCAATTGACGCTATTGCTCTCATGGCATAATGATGATATATATTTCAGTGTCACTTTTGCCCCTTTCTCTAATAGCATAGTGTTGTAATGTAACCAAGTGTCGCTTTTGCTCCTTTCTCTCATGGCATAATGTTGTCATGTAATCAAGTGTCGCCATTGCTCCTTTCTCTCATAGCATAGTGTTGTCATGTAATCAAGTGTCGCCATTGCTCCTTCTTCTCATGGCATAGTGTTGTAATGTTATCAAGTGTCGCTATTGCTTCCTTCTCCCATAGCATAATGTTGTAATGTAGTCAAGTGTCGCCATTGCTCCTTTCTCTCATGGGATAATGTTGTAATGTAGTCAAGTGTCGCCATTGCTCCTTTCTCCCATAGCATAATGTTGTAATGTAGTCAAGTGTCGCCATTGCTCCTTTCTCTCATAGCATAGTGTTGTAATGTAATCAAATGTCGCCATTGCTCCTTTCTCTCATGGCATAATCTTGTCATGTAATCAAGTGTCGTTATTGCTCCTTTCTCTCATGGCATAATGTTGTAATGTAATAAAGTGACACTTTCTGTCTCTCTCATGGCATAATGATGTAATATACTTCAGTGTGTACTGTCACTAATGCTTCTCTCTCTTATGACATAATGATGTAATATACTTCAGTGTGTACTGTCACTAATGCTTCTCTCTCTCTCATGATATAATGATGTAATATACTTCAGTGTGTACTGTCACTAATGCTTCTCTCTCTCATGACATAATGATGTAATATACTTCAGTGTGAACTGTCACTAATGCTTCTCTCTCTCATGACATAATGATGTAATATACTTCAGTGTGTACTGTCACTAATGCTTCTCTCTCTCATGACATAATGATGTAATATACTTCAGTGTGTACTGTCACTAATGCTTCTCTCTCTCATGACATAATGATATAATATACTTCAATGTGTACTGTCACTAATGCTTCTCTCTCTCATGACATAATGATGTAATATACTTCAGTGTGTACTGTCACTAATGCTTCTCTCTCTCTCATGACATAATGATGTAATATACTTCAGTGTGTACTGTCACTAATGCTTCTCTCTCTCATGACATAATGATGTAATATACTTCAGTGTGTACTGTCACTAATGCTTCTCTCTCTCTCATGACATAATGATGTAATATACTTCAGCGTGTACTGTCACTAATGCTTCTCTCTCTCATGACATAATGGTGTAATATACTTCAGTGTGTACTGTCACTAATGCTTCTCTCTCTCTCATGACATAATGGTTTAAATTACTGAGGCCTTTGAGATTTTTTGACATTTTAAAACTGCAGTAATGCATAGTTATTTTATGTTAGATCGTTGGTAGGAATGACCCCTTTGATATATCTGAAGAACAAAAATATTTCTTTAGGGTAGATGTCACTAAATATAGCTCAGGTCATATGACACCAAAGCAGAAGTTCATTTCTATCAAATGACTGTGGTCATATGTTGTGAATTACTTTAATATATCTGAGTATTTAATATTCCAGGCCTAGCTGTCCCTGGCATTCTCATGATCTGTATCCAGTTTGCGGGCTGTAACCACACAGTGATAGTGGCGCTGTTGGTCCTTTGTCTCACGGCTGGAGGGTTCACCATGGGAGGCTTCCAGGTCAACCACATTGACCTCTCACCAAACTTTGCTGGTATGTAGGCTGGGATGATACCTACAATGTACATTGATTTCAGCTAATATTTACAATATTCCTTTTTTCACAGGCTCGTAATAATATGTACAAGTTACATACAACAACAACTAGAATACTTTTTTGCACTCACCCTTGGACTTCATGTTCCAACAAATTCATTATTTATTTTTCGACAGGAGTGTTGATGGGGATGTCCAACACTTGGGCCACGATACCGGGCTTCCTTGGCCCAGAGGTTGTTGGATGGCTCACTACCAAACATGTATGTACTAGTTAAGGCTGAAAAATATATATTATGCGCATAACTAACCAACCTTTAGTAGTGCTCTTTGGCGCTGGATAATCAATTTGTATTAAAGTAACTGAGTAAAAGTGTGAGGACAAAATAAAAGACAGAACAACAGATAATGCTTCAACGGAATGCCATGTGACCGAGATAGGCTCTTCTTCATTTTAGTCAGTTCGCTCTTTTTCCAGGACACAAGACAACAATGGCAGATAGTGTTTTACATTGCTGCAGCTGTGTACATATCTGGTGCAATAATCTACTGTATATTTGCCCGGGGCACGGAACAACCCTGGAATAACCTTGAGCAATCACAGGGAGTGTCCTTCAAACGTGCCGTAGATACTGAGGTTTCTGTGAACAGAAATAGGGGCACAGACAGAGAAAAACGCCTAGTTACCGTCAGTTATGATTGACGACGCTGGTTGGATTATAGATGGTATTATGTATCAAAGTGTATCGAATGAAACAATGCTGCAGTCATGACGTATTTGTGATAGATCTATCATGTGTTTCTGGTCCTGATGGAAAAAATCAGACTTGAGGGCACGCGCATACGCCGATAACGAGTCTTGCCCAGACACCGGCCACGCAGTATGCTGGAGGGTCAGACTTTTCTTTTGATCCGGACTGGGGCACATGATTGATGACACCTTAAATTACTCCTTTTTTATTTTATTTTTGTTCATTTCACCAAAAGGGTGTGTGACGTTGTTAACTGAAGTCATGACGCCTATTATTTTTTTTATCAATGTTGACATCAATTAGATTCTCTAAAATCACAGTTTTGACAATTAATTGTTTTTATTTAAAAACAGTTTTTATTTAATTATTGAAATTATATGATTATGCTCACGTTATTTGTTCAATTGTAAGTCATAATTGTTTTACATACAGTAAGAGAAATAAGAAGTTGCACGATGTTGCTTGCGTATAATTCATCTGACATGGGGGAACATTTTTTCGAGCACGCTCAATTTCACCGGAAATGCCTATCTGGTTTGTGGTTTGCATGTTTGTTAGTGTTCTACGTTGAGGATCTACAGAAGATTGAGCTGGCTGAGGGAATTCGCTCCACTGTCTTTAGAACGTCAAACTTGAACACTAACAATTTTGGTCTTTCGAGTAAGTCGCCTGTTATCACATATTTTTGAGCGGAAGTTCAACCGCCAGTCCACTCACCTCATTAGTTTAATTACGGCGATGGTGAATAGTCGCTGAATTGTCTGTAAACTTGATTTATTATGGGTATGAAAACATCTAAATTGTAAAACGGTTGTCTGCTTTTTAGGCAAAATAATCAAATTTGAATTAATACAATGCAGTTTTACTCAGGTTTGTTTTGATATATTGTATTTATTCACCTTAACGGCATCTTTCACTCCCCTTAAATGATCGTGATCGCCTTTCTTTCATTTTATTTACTCTTATCTTATTTTGCAATGACTAACTATTTACACATTTTGCATTCAACAAAGTGGTTTATTCCAACGTGAATGTGATCTGAAAGCAATGAAAATTATGAGATTTCGGTCACTTTACTCAACTATTTTAAGTTCAGCTGGAGGACGTTAGCATTATTTGATTTGACCTCTTCCTTCTCTGTCAGTTAAAAAACACAGCAAACGGCACAGCGGTAAACAGAAAATAGAGGTTTAGTATTGCATTCTACAAAGACAATTTTTTGTCTCCACTGTCAGACATGATCTACCTGAAATTGAGCTATAGATAATTGGACCAAACCTTGACGGCCTTGTGCATCTAAACCGGCTTTATTACTGAATCGTTAGTTGCTGGGGTGGTCCCTGTAGTTTTTATTGTCTAATTCAAGGGGTGAAAACGAAAAGGTTCTATATGCTTATTTATTTAATGTCACTTAGAACATTTTCGCATTCACTCCTCTAATTGAAAGTTGTTTTAGTTTTTTTTATTATGTCATGTATGTTATTTGATGTATGATATTATTTTATTTGTTAGTCAATGTTCAAACGGTGCAACTAATTTTATGTATGTTTGAAACTACACGTAATATTATCTGTGATATACATGTACTGTGTGCAATGATGAATACATGAATGATGAATCCATGACATATTGTGTGGTGTTCTTTCTCCATCCCATCAAAATGCTGTGATTAAAAGACCGAAGGCGTGGCCCTGTAAGCGGCGTAGACTGCGCTATGGTTCATTTGGAATGGTTAAGAATCAATAAAGATATCTTGTTTAAAGTCTTCATTTAAAGCAAAATATTGCCTTCCGACGTAGAATTTCTGACGTTATTTATCACGTGGTATACTCACAATGAAGTTGAAACACGCTCCGGGCTGTTACCAATATACAGTTGTTGCATGGGCATTTGTGTAACAGTCAAAACTGTTGTCCCGGGGTGGATAGGATGACTTCTGAACCATTGTCCCGAGGCCGATAGTATAAACTGCTACCCGCGCGTGAGGCTATGTCATAGGTACGTCATGGGTTTTACTGAGATTCTAAAAATAAATTGCATATCGTTTACACTCGTGAATTTCCGGTATTGGTTTTGAAATTTTAATTGTTTCGCGGACAATACCAAAGAAACTTCAAGCGCTCAATCGTCTCGGACGTAAACAGACAATGTCGGGATTAGAATATGTTTCCCATATTAATCCTGTGTTTGAACAAAATATATAATCAGGTAATGAAGGGGTTCTTGCATGGGCATTTGTGTACCAGACGGAACTGTTGCCATCGGCATATCGGCCTCGGGACTTTAATATTGTCCAACAAATGCGAACAGACGACGGGTATTATGCACCAGTCAATTGTAACCACGGCCCCCAGGTCCGGGGATAGCCGGGGAAATGGGCCGTGTTTTTACCTTTCAGGTGGCCCCGCAGTGCCGGGTGAATTCGGTGGTTTTGTCTTCGCTTTAAATATAGCGGGGAATAGGCCTTACCTAGTGTCCCTGGGGTGCGTGGGCATTTGGCGGGGATTTTACCATCTGTTCGTCCCCGCAGAGCGGAGATTTTAGCCGGGGTTGGCTGGACCGAAAGTCAAAGTCCCCGCTATTCCCCGGACCTGGGGGTTGGGCGTGGTAACAATTGACTGGTGCATTAGTATATCGTAACACAAGTCCACTAGTGACAGGTCTATCTCGTGAATTGATTTTTTATATGTATATATGAGGATTTTATGTTCGTTTTGTTTTGTTTAAATTATCAGAGGTTGTTAACGTAGTGTTAAAACATGTAGATATTTTTGAAATAATGTTCTAAATACTTATTAGCATTATAATATCAATATGTTTTTAGGTAATCAAAGTACGAAGTTGCATAATATTCCAAATATCCGACATTTTAACGGCTGTCGTATAGGAAAGTGGTTGGAAGGGGCTAAATCAGTATCTTCCAATGAACAGTACGCACATATACATTCATAATGTATCTCTACTTGTGTATTTAAAATAAAATAACAAGTTCTTACAAAAATAGTGTTCGAAAACATCTAATTGCGTTAAAAATAATAGATCCATTACCTGAAAGTCCACAGCAAATGAAAAGTATTCAATTTGTAAATGCCATTAATGTATACAAGCACGCAGTTTAAAACAGTTAAACTTACGCTTCTAACGGTTGTAAATGTGTCAGTGTTTTGTGTTGATATGGTTTGAACGAAATAATGAAAATATAAACGTTCAAAATGTACATGTATATATTACACGTCGATGCCACGACATTGGGCATGGAACTCTTGATGTATATATTTTAACCCCTTTTTATGCACCAGTCAATTGTAACCACGGCCCCCAGGTCCGGGGAATAGCGGGGAATTTGACTTTTGGTCCGGCCAAGCCCGGGTTAAATCCCCGGCCTGCGGGGACAAACTGATGGTAAAAACCCCGACAATTGCCCCCGCACCCCAGGGACTCTAGGTAAGGCCTATTCCCCCGACAAAACCACCGCATTCACCTGACACTGCGGGACAACCTTGAAGGTAAAACACGGCCCATTTCCCCGGCTATCCCCGGGGGAGGCCGTGGTTAAAATTGACTAGTACATTAGTAGAACAAGTATTCTATCTCAAATACAAATGAGAACAAATGTCACGGGATATTTGCACAACATAATGGGACACTGTTTAGCTAATAATCTTACGCAATGATAAAATGTTTCAGTGCAACCTGATATGGCCGTGAACTATACATAAACTAGTTTTAAGATGATTTATTCATTCAATTAGTATTATCTTCCATTACAGCGTGATCAGAGGTTAAGCATAATCATGAAAACTACGACCTTGTAAACCAGTTATATGTGTTGACTCTCATGCGTTCAATACCATGCATATACACCTAATTAATGAGACGGTGTAAGAACGTGGTTAACTTTTAATTTGTTTTTTTATTCTAAATGTAAATTAACACCTTTGTTAACAGGTTATAATCATTCTCACCATTAGGACGTTGTCCTAAGTTTACCAGTTTGAAGAGAGCGAGTTGCACACACGTGTGCTTTGTGACGACAGTTTTCAATATTTTAGGGTTCTTCACCCAAACAGTCGTCAATGAATAGTATACAATATATATATATATTTATACATCTGTAATTCTTCAATAATGGGGGAATAAAAAAGATTGATTGATTGATTGGATTGATTGATTGGATTGATTGATTGGATTGATTGATTGATTGATTGATTGATTGATTGGATTTGATTGATTGATTGATTGATTGATTGATTGATTAATTGATTGATTGATTGATTGATTGATTGATTGATTGATTGATTGACTGAATGATTGAAGAACATGTATATCACATTTATTAGGATTTTTTTTATAACATTTGCAAATTGTTCTGTAAGTAATAAAAATCTTATAATTTTTAAAATCAAATAATCTTCAAGAGAACATTAACTCAAAGGACAATAACCTTTTGCGTATCTGTATTATGATAAGTAGGACAAGGTTGAAGATATCTGTTTCATAAATTAATCAAGAAGTGGATTGCAATGACGTTTAACCTTCTATAAATCGATTTCATTATTTCGTTCAAAATTATTAATTCACCGATCATTGAACCTTTGTTGTAGTTCTTGACCCCACAATACCAAGTTAGGACTGTCATTGTTTTATTTAAACGTTTCAACTATTCGCAATTAACTCGACCCTTATATATGTGTTGATAAAGTGTCTTATATTATAAACAATTTCATTTGTTGGCTAATGAGTAAACACGGACTTATCAACCACGAATGAATTTATTGTATGTATGTTTGTAATTCTCGAGACCTTGCGGCCATGGATAACAGGGTCCTTTGTTTTGGGCTGAAGGGACAGCACGCAAAAGAGACAGTGGTGGAATACAAGGAAGTCCGGGTGCGATACTCTAGCTCTTTTTCGAAGAGACCCCTTGGTTCTTTAACGTGTGCCTGGCAAGGCAGCTACTTGTACAACTTTTAACGTCTTTCTGTATGACGCGTCCATGCATTGAACCCACGACCTTCCACTCCGTAGGCGGACGACTTAACCACTAAGCTACGGAGACTGTTGAGATCTAGAATTTATTAAGTGTTAGGAAATAAGAGAATGTATAATATATTACTTCTAGAAGCGAAAATACTTGAGCTTTTGATGGTGGACATTTCGTGTTTTTTTTGTGGAAAATATCTCCTGGTGGTTAATGTATATTTTCATAAATAAGGATGCACGTTCGATTTGACTATGTTAACCATTTCTCGTTAGTCTTGGTTTTCTAGATATTGGGAAGTTTCTAGATATTGGGAATGTTCTAGATATTGGGAATTTTAGTGCCGTTTTTCAAAAAAAATGTCTTCATTTCAACTAATATTACCTTAAAGAGAATAACGAAAATATGATACTTAGGTACTTTGAACTTACGACTAAAGCTTTCTTGAAACGTGGCCCAGATGGCTTGATGAATTGCAATTGCAAGGAATATTCTAGAAATAAAAGTGACTACAAGTCTAAATCTTAAGTCATCATCATCATATGCACACGAGAAAGCATCAATATAACAACCTGCATTCGATTGTATAAAACAGCTGAATTCTTTGGCTAGCATACTGTTGCCCTAAGTAATAACTGATTGATCAACAATTTTCCCAGATATACTATTAACCAATCATAGCATATGCAACTAGACAAACGATAAGGTACGTATAAATGTTCAAAGTGGCTGCTGAATAGAAATAACTAGACGTTAACATAGCTATGTACAACACTAATTAATGGTATTCATGTGAGCTTAACCTGTTGACCATTACAATATGACCCTAATAGGAAAAAATAACTCAAATTGATGGTTAATAATCACAAGCATAAGCTACCAAGAAACAATCGTGTAAGTGTGTAACACAGATTGATACTGTAACAGTAGTTTATGGCATGTACAGTGGCTTATGTAACTGAACATATCATAGTTTAAAGTTTAATGTACAAAATACGTCTACGTCAATTGCAACTCGGATAAAGAACTGTGTCTATTGAATATTTATCTTTGCAGTGTAATATAACTTAACTGTTCTCATGGTGTGCTTGACAGCTGATGTATTGGCCTACGTCGTGTGTTCAACACTACTTTAGCCAAATTATTTCAGAATTTTACAACAAATGCTGAACTTACGCCATGGGGCACACTTTAGCATTTGCTATCTTGTGACCTTGCCCTTTAAAGAAGAGACCTTGGTCATGCGAACAACACACCATCTTATCATCACATTCATAACGATGGACACGCAGATAGCATGTGCGGACAAACAAAAGCTGTATGCCTGCCATACAATCAAACAATGTACTTAAACTCAAGTTAAATTCAATTAAATGTAATATGCCATATGTCAGTATGAACGATGAAAGGAAAACTCGCAATAAACATGATATATTTTCATAATTGGCAATAGAACATGATTGTCCTACACAACTTGCTAAAGAACATGATTTTTTCTGAATAACTTGCAATACAACATTATTCATGTTTACTTATGCTTTTAAAAGTATTCACTGCATAATTTTCAAAGGTGTAAAAACCTGCACGACATGCTGATAGGAGACAAACTAATATCACCCATACCCATATACCTTTGTAACATAGTGATTATACAGTTTATAGTAATACAAAACATCGAATCAACATGTGTGTGATAGCAGATATGCATACGTTTTTTTGAATGAAATGCTTACATTTAATATATATTGTATACCATACTAAATTCAGTTCAAATTTCATAAAACATAACGCTATGAAAAGTATGCTTGTGCTTGTTATTAAAGATGCATTTTTCTCCCAAATAGAATTACCACAATTGATATAATTGTGTTAATATACCAACAAGGATCAATAAATGTCAAAACAATGGTTCTTATGAGGGATACCGTGTTTAATTTGAAAGAAAGGTGCAGAAAATATGGTGTATCTACAAGTTGAAATGATAGTAGATCAGAGTAAGTATTTAAGCATTCACCAATCATTTAATATTTTTGCATGTTCAGCTAGTGAATACATGGTCATAATCTTGTTATTAGTAAGTAATACTTTCCAAAGGTGCATTGTTTAGTAAGTAGTTTAAGGTTTATCACTCAAAATTTATGTTTGTTATTTATGTGTATGTAATGCTTTTGAATAAGAGTGTCACTTTAATACATGGATTTCCATATAATGTTTGTATTTTATTTTTTGTGTTAAATGTCCATGTACCATTCCTTCCAAGTTATAGTTAAACCTTATCAAAACCACAGGAGTCTTTCAGACTTATCATAACATCATCTTCGAGTTGTTTCCCTCTGGAAAGGCTCTATGTCATGGGGACTGTGTCTGCGCTTCTTATGAATATGAGCAAATCACCATATGTTATATCCATCATATTTTCTGAAAGAAGTTGCATTCACTTGGTCCGCTTACAGTTTTTATAACTCAAGTATCACAATCCTATGTCATTAATCCCAGGCGCACAGACTGGTACGTTAATCACTCATCAAATGCACAATCTAGTGGATCCATGAATGAAAAATTAAACTATGTTTTCAGAAAAATAGTTCGAGTATCTCCGACTGACCTATGTTTGACGATTTTGCTATTATACTGATGTTATTTGCTGATGATATTGTTTTTTTTTGGAAAGACTGTTGATGTATTAGAAGAGTCTAATTACGTTACATGAATACTGTTTTAAATGGGGCTTAAAGTAAATATATATATCGTTTTACGTAACAATCAAAAATGGTTATACGACAATAAGTGCATTGAAATAGTTGATCATTTTAATTACATTGGACAGTTACTGTTGTTAAATTTACTGGATCTTTTGTTTTGAACCAGGAAACCATTGCAGGGAAGGGTATTAAGGCTCTAAATGTACTTATCAATAAAACTCAACATAATAATTCAAACCCAAGCGTTCTTTGCCTATTGTTTGACGCTTTTGTAAGTGCCACGTTGAATTATGGATGTGAAGTGTGGGGGTTGTCCAAATAGAAAGAAATTGAGCGTATGCACTTACTGTTTTGCAAAAACGTACGAACTCATGCAATAAAGCCGTTGTATGAATTAGGTAGATATCCATTACATGTAGATAAATATGTTAGGATTACAGGGGGTCCAACCTAATTCATTTTTGCGGAAATTTAAGTGAGGGAAAATGTTAGATTCATACATGTGTACTACTCTTTATATTTATGTAGGAACTCTTGATGTAACACGAACGTCTCGAAATACGGCAAATAAAATGCAAACATTATCAGTATGATACTATTTTACCACGAAAATCATGAAAATACATACTATCCTACCGATATGTAGCATTCACATTTTGATTTAGATATATATTTAGATAAAAAAAATATTTTTTTTATTTCTGTTATTCTTTTATTTGTCTTTTATATTTTTTCCTGGTTATTCGCCATGTTTCATTACTACTACTACTACTACTACTACTACTACTTACTACTTACTACTACTACTACTACTACTACTACTACTACTACTACTACTACTACTACTACTACTACTACTACTACTACTACTACTACTACTACTACTACTACTACTACTACTACTACTACTACTACTACTACTACTACTACTACTACTACTACTACTACTACTACTACTACTACTACTACTACTACTACTACTACTACTACTACTACTACTACTACTACTACTACTACTACTACTACTACTACTACTACTACTACTACTACTACTACTACTACTACTACTACTACTACTACTACTACTACTACTACTACTACTACTACTACTACTACTACTACTACTACTACTACTACTACTACTACTACTACTACTACTACTACTACTACTACTACTACTACTACTACTACTACTACTACTACTACTACTACTACTACTACTACTACTACTACTACTACTACTACTACTACTACTACAGCTAGGACTCGGAGTTTTTACTTTTTGCAGTTTAGACGCTGACAAATTATATTGAATTCTTATTATTTAAGGTCATGTTAATGGGCCTTTATGTTTGCACATGTACTTAGACTACATGGCAATATCTCAACATCTTGCAACTGACCCTGCCCTAAATTTCAGATATTCGGTTGTTTGGTGCGAAAAGGCGAAGACACGATAGGTAAACTGTGTCGAGTTTTCTTGGGGCCAAGGGGTGATGTTGATAACGGTATTTTACTGTAAGTGTAACCTGTATGGGTGTTGCAGTATGTCAGCGTATATCTGTTAAAAAGTTTAACACATTATAATAGTGTTTCGAGTCTTTTTAGGTCCAACTGTCGTTGTACTGGCGAAATCGTCATGTCCTACTTTGCTTATATTTTTCAGTAAATTTCCTTTTTGCTTATATACGCAGTATTGTTTGGGTTATTTACTTTGGTCGTTTCTTTCTTTTCTCGTTATAATTTTTTATCACCTTCTAATTATTATTATTATTATTATTATTAACATTATCATTATTATTAATATTATTTTTATAATTATTATTATTATTATTATTATTATTATTATTATTATTATTATTATTATTATTATTATTATTATTATTATTATTATTATTGTTGTGAAAGTATTCGGTAAACTCGACAGTTTAGTCTTTCATGCAACGATTGGTTAATAGATAAGTACGCTGGAGAGTAAGAGCACTTACAATAACAACTAAACATGTTACCACAAACAGATGAACTATGGTTTTTGATCCATGCTGCTTCTAATAAACGTTTGCAAATAAAAGATGTAGAGCAAAACGATGATATGATCAACAAGTGTGTGACCTTTATTTCGTTTTGATTATTACATTATCTGCAAAGTCAATAACCAAATAAGTTTATTTTTATCTCTTACTACGATATGTAATTTATTTCGTTAAAATTATGTCGCTGAAACAGTGAACAAACTACATCAACAGTTGAATGGTATTTAGCAAATTTGTGCAAAAACTGGCATTGGAATTGATTTAGACAAAACCAAAATAATTGTTTTTAGAAATAACGGACCGCTAAAAAACTAAGACAATTGGTTTTAAATGGCACTAAAACTACATTATGTGTCTTTCTATAAATACATGGGCTAATACTTACTCCTCATTGTTCGTGGAGTGCAGCACATAACAAATGATCTGCTTAAGCACAAAAGGCTATTTTTCAATATATAATACCATAAGAAACATGTTTTAGCATTGCCTACAAATTAATTATAATTTATACTCTGGCAGCATGGTTTAGCCAGTTTTGTGTTACAGATCGCAGATTTGTGGTTATAAATATTTTGATTCCATAGGGACAGTTCAAAACAATTTGCAAAAGGCTTGTGTATGTATGTTAAAAGAACTACAAATACATGTATAAATCAGGGCGAATGTGAACGTCTTCCTTTGTGTGTTACTTACTTTTTAATTGCATTAGATACTGGTTTAGGCTTTTAACTATGTCTGATCATAGATAACCTAAACACTGCTACAAAAACTTAAAATCGCTAGATGACGCCGGGCGAAATTGTAGGGCATCCAATATTAAATCTTTATTATTCGGTTTTATCTGGATTTCACAATATGTAGGAAATGTAGATCTATTCATATATACTTTTTGATAAAAAGATTAATTGACTGTTTCGTCCAAAGCCGGCATAACGATGTTAGTAATCGTTCAAGGTGTCACCATTATAAACGTTACAATACACTATTAAATACAGAAAGGTACCTACATCAGGAAATTCTATTAAAATATAAGATTGCTTTCGTTAGATTCGCTGTTCAGGGAGTTTGGTAGATACAATGTATATATATACTCCATAATATGAGAGACGTTGTATATATTGTCTGGATCAAAATTTGACAGTAATCAAATGTGAATATCATGCATTCATTTGATGTCCTAAATTCGATATTATTCGTAGACATTAGTTTATAACCAACCTGTGTATATAATCTGTTAAACATTATATATATATATATATATATATATATATATATATATATATATATATATATATATATATATATATATATTAAAGTCTTCTGTTGCAACTAAAATACTTATATACTTATATATTGTGGCATTTAGCAAATTGAATAAATTGAATTGAAATTACAGATTGAAATTGAAATTAAAATTAATGAAAAAACTCATTCACAATAAGTTTGTTTTGATATAATAATTCAGCAACATATAGCATATGCTTAAGATATGAGAGACTAATCTACTATTTACAGCTTGTTTGACTGTACTTGGCAGGTGCCTTATTTCGGACAAATGTAAAGTTTTTTTTAGAACAGATATGAATTTTGATAGTTTTCAAGCATAACACTCTACCAAATTGTTGATGAATCTTACCTTAATACTTTGTCGACTTCATTATCATATTACTATACAATACCATTAAAAAAGCCATACTAAACGCTCATTTTCCCGACTTCGGCTATGTTCTTATGCAACAATCGGGATTAATAATGCATCTATTTAGATATGCCAAAACATATCTGTCCAGAAGGAGGAAAGCTTAAAGATGTTTGCCTCAACTGATTTATGTTGTTTTAAACAGTTTTATTTATTGCTGTGTAGTAACATTTAATTAGCTGTCAGATTTTTAGACACTGTTTGGAATAAGGCATTTCTTCAAGAGAGGAAATAATTTGAGTTTGCAATAAATGTTTGTCTCAGCGTATTTTTTGCGCTTCCTTTGAAATCACTATTGGTAGGAATGATAAGTATTCTGATATACATCATGTACAACTATTTTCAAAATCGGTAAGAAATGGCGAAAGAAAAAATGACGCAATCCGTTTTGGTTTAAAAAGGCCACATGACCAATGTATGGAATCAAAACAAGTGCTTAAGTTATGAAAGGTAAATAATTGCGTTTCAAAATCACAATTTTGTGTTGTTTTTTTTTGCAAAATGTGACTTGTTCTATGTCTTTGGTGTTTACCCAGTGCCATTAAACCGGGTTTATGTTTAAACATTTTGCTACTGAGCTTGTTTCTGTAGTATTGTTTCAAAGCTTGGCATTGAGGGTTGGAACTGTGTGCAATATCATTTACATGAGATTATGTATTGTATTTGTTACGGGATAAAACAAAAAAAAAAATCGATACATATATTATGAATCTATGTTTGAATAATGTTAGGGACTTGTCTGCTGTCTGGAAAACCTTAAATGTGTGGGTGTGGATATGTTTTGTGCGACATGTTTAGTTAATATTTTCTAGTCCATTCAAGAACAAAGATGAAAAAACACAAATCAGTTATGTCCTATGGATTACGTGAGACACTGGCCAATAATCATATTTCAACATGATCGTTAATCAAAACCTTATATAATCATAAAAGGTCGAAAAGCTACAATTCTGCTCTGAGTACTTTCCCTTATACGTTTAACCTTGTTGTACAAGTCTCGTGATTAATCATTATGCCGAGCTTTAAACAACGATTGCATAGCGTTATCATTAACCTTCAACAGCTCAAGCACGATGTTTGCGTTATACGCCTTCATCCTTGTATTGTCAGCATACTGGATATACAAAATATCTAAATCTCGAATTAAGAAAGTACCCGGACCAAAAGGTCTTCCAATCGTAGGGAAAGGTCTGGAGTTTAACTCCAGTAATTTACTCCAGAAATTTGATGAACTGTCGAAAGAATATGGGGATTTTTTTCTGGTGAATCTGTTTGGTATTGATTACCTGATTTTAAACTCAGAGAATGCTATCAGAGAAGTTTTAACGGACACAAATCTGAAAGCCTATACAAACGACCGTAGTCCGACGTTCTGGGGCGAGTATGCTTATTATGGCAACCAGAGTGTGGCCTTTTACAAAGAAGGTTACAGCCACGTACACAGCAAGATGAGAAAATACATAGCGAAAGGGTTACACTTTTACGGAGAAGATGGACGAGACATTTTTGAGAGTAACGTTTTCTCTGAGCTTGGAAATTTCACTAAAAAGATCGAACGGTTGAGGGTGAGAGGTGAGGAGGCTGATATGATGGCACTCATTCAACGGTCGCTGTCGAATGTCGTCTCTGTTGCAGTAAGTATGCCTAATACTAATAAGGGTAATTCATTGAATGAAAAAAAATACAAACTTGATAGCAGTAGTTAAAAAAACAGGCACCGAAACTCCTTTATATATAACAGCTCTTTTAATGTTTCGCTGTTGCAAACATAATGGGACGTTAAGCCAGTCGATATTTAAGGATAATGAGTAATTCATTATCAGAATTGCAAATAACGGTACATTTAGAATAAAGTGATAGAAACGGATTCATACCATTTAATTGAAACAGTTATGTTATTAAATAAAGACTGTTTTGAAACAGACTACAATCTAAATTATCTTTAGTATTTACCTTATTAATTGTCTGTTTTAAAGGTCTGTAGTTCTGTCGGTTGAGCCCTTAAACAGGGTTTAGATTTGATTTTTAGACGTCTGGGGTTGTGTCTGTAGTTTTTATTATTTAATTAATCCACTTTGTCAATGGTGAATAGATTACCAAAACTTTTAAATGATGAAGGTGTGTTGCATTAATTTTCTTAACGTTATGTAAAAACATACCTCATTGACATTTGCCCATAATTGAATTATATGAACGAGTTTGGCTACATACAGAAATAAAGCAATGAAATGCTGATTATTCTCTACACATAATAAGGAATGTACGTATATGGGATAACTAACTTTTCGTTTGTATTCGAATGGATAAAGCAGCTGTCTTTTAATTCATAAGCCGTTAGGTCTCTATAAATTTGGCTGATAGTTCAGAACTTTGGTAAAATCAACAACTTTGTTAGCTTCGTCGTCGTTAACTTTCAACTCATGATTGGTCTGGAAGTTTCACTGATAACTAACATGCTCTGCGGTGTTCCTGTTTTAACTGTACGTGTTTTGTTTAAACATTTGAGTACATCATATAACATTTCACTTTTAAAATTTAACAACGATGTCGTTACTCATAATTTTAAATTAACAACGCTCTGAACAATTGCCCAAAGTGTTGTTACCCTTAGGGTTGATGATTAAGTTATTCTTGAAAATATGATAATGCTTAGGTGAAGTATTTTAAATTAAAGATTTATAATATAATCACCTATATTACATTAACTTCCATGTTATCAAATCAATTGATAAAGGTCATCATTTATGGATCTACATATCTGCCCCGGGTCATTTTGCAAACATAATCAGATTAATGCTTAATATTTAACCCAAGCGCACTGTTCATCAAATATGCTCTTTGTATAGTGGTATGAGTTCATTTATGAGGTACAATAGCTGTGATGTTTCTAAAAAGTGGTTTATTATAGCAACGTTATACAAATGGCTGTATATGAAGTATATGATATCTGAATATAATTCATATTACATTTTACAGCTTTGTTTCTCTTTAGTGTGTCTGTTTAAAGAAGTCATAGCTTTATCTTTGCCTTCTTAACTAGCTTCTGTAGTTTCAATTGTACCAGAGGCGCAAAAAATTCAGGTATTTTTGTTAATGTTAAACAGTATCCAAGTGCTTAGACGTATGGTCCATGCCGTTTTTTGATTGTAATTTGACTTTTCTTCTCTACAAAGCGGAGCGCTCCTTGTTTTGTGTGTGGTCTTTTGATGGTGGTTTTACTCTTAGTATTTATGCCTCTAATTAAGCTTAACATTTGTTTTGTTTTAACAACAGCGCTGGTCCCTGTAATTTTTTCATTGTGTCCTTGTGATGTGTTCCGTAATGTTCCCAATTGTCTATTTATAGAACGTTGTAATGATATTCGGGGTCTATGGATGTTTACGTTTTTCAGTTTTGTTTTTCAATTGTATTGGTTTCAAAATCATACCGTGATATCGATATCACCATACTAATTATGAGTAGTTCAATTTAAATTACGCAACCTATTTAAAATAATATGGCTTAGTTCTATTCACAACAAAGTGCAAAGTCAGACTTCAAATGCATCAAAATATTGTTTGAAGTTCTGTTAATCGCGTTGGAACGGTCAATAAAACAGGGTTTGACTGGGGGGGGGGGGTTAAACCCAAAGGTTGGTAAGGTTATACGCATATTTTGCTTTCGGGCTTGTTGATGTAACTCCATGTCATTTAATTAAGTATGAACCACTCTTGGATACATTTATAAGCACAATCTGTTCATGATGAACAATCTCATCATATGTCTAATCTATATTAGCCCTTTACATAAACAGTTATCTGGCGAGGTGATACCGGAAGGGAACGAAGATGAGGACATGTTCTGGAAAATCATTGACACTAATAGCTATTTCTTAGCCAATGCCCGAGACGCCATTTTATCCGCCCTTCCTATCCTCCGCTTCCTGCCCGGACCGTACAGTAGCATGTGGCAGCGTCTTAACGATGGCAAGGCAAAAGTCATCAGAAACTACTTTGTATCCCAAAAGGTATTCCCACAAATTGTTTTGACATACTAGTATTATATAAGGGTAATGAATAGCAAATGATATTGCTTTGCACATTTATTACCATACAAAGAGTATATGATTATATACGAAGATTTATTTCATTAAACAAATGTGATATCATATTAGCCTACGAATACGATATCTATTACAATTGGGTATACATATACTATTTTCTGTATGACATAAATGCATTTAAAGAAACATTTCCCAAACACCGGTATGCTTTATATATATAAGAACAGTGAAAAATTGATATTGCTATCTTTTTTGTATATGAGATAACCCAATCTTAGAACAACTTGTTTTATATGGTGCTGATTGAAGTAGAACTGTTTGTGTCCCAAGCAAACAGCTGTATGTAACAAAAACGATTGACCATGATTTCTGCTATTACTAAAACAGAAGACACACATCTCTGGGAAACCACGTGGTATCTGCGACATGTTTTTTGACGCCCAGGAGGAGGAGAAGGCGGACGGTGACATGGTGCTGACTGATGAACGAGTTATCTCTAACATACTAGAAGTGGTCGTAGCAGGTTCAGTTTTTCTTGTGTTTATTAATTATACAAATAAAGAGCATACAAATAAAACTATTCAGGATCATAAATATTTAAACGCTTACAACAGAAATGCGTTTTAGACACACATTCTGCCTTACACTCCAAACATTGCAATCGGACCTTCCACAAATCGAATGACATTATTTTATCTTAGGATAACTATCATCACAAGAAGATATTAACACATTTTTATATAAATATTTCTCTAGCTACAACTCCATCAAACGATGATAGGTTCACGCCTTAGTTCAAATATTCTGGCGATCCTATTAATTGTCACTCATAAAAAAATAAACCATCAAAAGACAGTCAATAAAAAAACTAAAACAAACAAACACGCTTGAACTCATCCAATCGGCAACATAACATTCTTGATGTAATGTTGATTTACATACTTGAAACGGTTTGCAAAAAACATCCAAAGTCTAGCCTAGCACTTGTCCAAAATAGGAAGTATCATAGAGCTAATTCAGTCGTCTGGTGTCCCTGGATGATTGCTAGAGTCCTTTCTTAATTTGACATAAAACTATACCTATAATTAATTAACTACTGAGTTTGGTGCTGGAGCTGTCATATCTTAAATTGACATTTATATTCAAAGAATAAATGCTTATTTTACCAAGGAATCATCACGTCGTGGTCACTTCTTAGTTCCACCATGTTCCTCCTTCTCCACCACCCGGAGTTCCAAGATCGCCTGGCCAAGGAGCTACAAGCAGTTGCCGGACAGGGTGAAGAAGTAACAAGTAAAGACAAGGTCAAGTCACCACTCATGGAAGCCCTGGAGTTAGAGACCCATCGTTTGCTGCTGGTGAACCCAACGCTTTTAACCAGGCTGTCCAGAAAGGATGTAGAGTATAAGGGGTATACCATAAAGGGAGGAACGCGAGTAGGTTATATTTGATTCGGAAAAAAACTTGTTAAAAATTATTTTATGTGCATTGATATCGTTACATTGTTATCAAATGAACATAAAGTGATCGCTACAATCTTTGTTTATTTTTTTCCAGTGTTATTTATTTATAATGTAACGTTGTTAAATGGCGATAAGCCATGGCCTTAAGTCTAAATATTATCGACATATGAGTTAACCTATCAAATATCAAACCATTTCAATACAAATATCACTAAGCAATTTGTTTCATATAGATAATTTCAAACGTGTGGAAAGTTCATCACGACGAAAAGCTTTGGGGAGATCCCTGGAAATTTCGACCGGAACGTTTCTTGGACAAGAATGGTCAACTGGTATCCCGTGACCACTCGTATAGAACAAGGTACTTTTGTCTTAATATCAGGAACCCCGTGACAATCCGTATGTACTGGGGTAATTTTGTCTAAAGATCTGGTACCACAGGGACCACACGTATGTACTGGAGTAATTTTGTCTAAAGATCTGGTACCACAGGGACCACCCGTATGTACTGGGGTAATTTTGTCTAAAGATCTGATACCACAGGGATCACTCGTATGTACTGGGGTAATTTTGTCTAAAGATCTGGTATCCAAGGACCTCCCGTATAGAACAAGGTACGTTTGTCTAAAGATCTGGTACCACGGGGACTTCCCGTAAAGAACAAGGTACGTTTGTCTTAAAATCGGGTAACCAGGGACCACCCATATAGAAAAATTGACTTAGCTTTCTTTAGAATGATTCCGGGTAATTCTTAACAACGCAAAATTAGTTAAATTTGGCATCTTTATGTCGATCATCATTCAAAGATGTAGACGTATGTCGTAGTTTCAACTCAGGTTTAATCTATTCTGTTTTTAGTTGGATGCCATTCGGACTTGGCAAGCGCTCTTGTATAGGGGAACCATTCGCCCGCGCCCGCTATTTCCTGTACGTGGCGACCCTGCTACGCAACTGGAGATTATGTCCTTCGAAAGACCAGCCACTACGGGACTATGATCCTCGACACGTGGAAAATTTTGACATTGAATTTACAGTGCGGCCCAAACCCTACTTTTGTCGCATTGAGAAAAGAGAATGGAATTGAAAATGGAATAAAAAAATATATTTATCTTGAACTATATTAGTAATAATGAGACTTTTATTTTTAGGTATGAATCAATTCCTATATATTTTTGCTTTTATTGATACCAAGCTTGACTATTATGTTTTACATGAGCAATTTGAAAACAAAAAAGTGTTTAATTTGTACTTTTGTCAATGAAATTGCTTATAAAAATATAATGTATCACTATTTGTGTTTTCATAATGTGTCGTAAATGTAAAGTATTAAAGGTATTTATTGTAGTTAATATGACGAATGCTCACTAGATGTGGAATTATCAGAGATAACGTTTTACCCCACAAAACCCCTAGGTCATACTAACTCGACATGTGCAACATGTAATTTCGACATTTTTTGTCAACTAAGGGCGTTAAACGTCTAACACGTTTGTCAACTGAAATGTTGTCGACATGATATTATATAAATATGGGTGATTAAAACCTTAATGAATATTTGACCAAGCCAATCTAAGTAGGGTTCATCCATTAATTAGCTATCCGTTTCAAAGACCCGTTTGTTTTTATGCATGGTGACCACACAAAGAATCGGTACAATATGAATTTATTTTCATGGCTTTACAAAAATGCAAGTCAAATACTTAGCATAGCTTAACTTTGCTTGCAATTCGTCGCAATCGATATGGGGTTAATAGGCCTTAACTCTATGATCACACAGCTTTCAACCTTTTATTTGCCAAGGCAGAATGTGTGGGATATTTATAGTTTCAAACAATAACTGCATCATATATTTTTATAAAGTTTTGCATTAAGTACTCCTTCGTCTGCAGATAGAGTCGGGATCCCTTATCATAGAAATACTTTGGGTTTACCTATTATTTTATTATTTTTTGTTTTGTTATTAAGTTTCCTCAAGTTATTGCGTATTTTGATACAATTTACGTTTTTACTTTATTCGGGATTGTTGGGATAAGTGTTCGGGTGCAAAAAACACCCACTTAATTTACATTTCACTGACCGTTCCAAGGCGGTACCTCAAATCCTTGATAAACACCCCTAATTTTTGTGTGTTCTATGTCTATGGCGCTGTGCCATTAAAAGGGGTTTATGCTTAAAATTTCGACTTCTGTGCTTGTTTAAGTAGTTTTTCATATAAATATAAATGATAAATGTGTTCTTTGTGGAATTATATTGTCTTCTTACAAGCAAAATACAATATGTTTTGCTTGAATAGAATCGAGAAGTGCTTCTAGTCATTGCTATTTGGAAGTTGATTTTTTGGTCGCTGATTTCTGCCATTTTACCATTTACGCGCCAAGGCTAATATGTGCCGAGTGCTTGGGCGGAAATGTGCCAAGTAGCGAGGAAATGCGGAAAGAGGAGGGGCGATAATGCGAAATAAAATTGCAATGCATGGTCACCTCGCCATTTGGCGCATCCAGCCACTGGCGCATTTTCGCCAATAAGCGCATGTTCACCTTCCAGTAGGCATTCATCATCTGCATTGGTCTAAACCATTCCATGAATATTTCATTTAATCAAATGAGGTACAAGCAAGCACAGTCTTAAAAAGGCAGCTGCATGATTGGATTTAATGCTACAATGGGACGATCTTCGCAGAGATCTCCTTTAGTGCTTCTCACTTTTTAGTACCTTTTTCTAAAGAAGTTGAACAGAATACACATTTTTTCGACGTTAGAAGTTATCCTAGGCACGAAAATAAATGTCTAGCTCTTTGCAAATATATATCTACGACAATATGTCCTAGATGGACACTTATAGCATTTCCTGTTTTGACCGATGCTGGTATGACAGTCCTGTCATTCTCTATTATAAGGTCATCAATATTGTTAATGTCGTACATGGTATTCCTGCTGTAGACCAATAAGTAAAACCTACGACAGCCAACTATAATGGAATACATTTCCTTTTAAATTCGAGCACAGTTGATAATGCTTTTCGTAAAAATTTTGATGCATAGGCAACTGGACGTACAGTATGTACTACAATAAAGTATACCTAAAGCTTCTTTGCTGATGTCACATTGAAAAACGACCGGCTTGATTGGTACCTTGATTGTACCTTTTACCTTTTGACATTTGGTAAGTCCTTATATCAATCTCAGCGGGAGTGCAGTGATCATGTTCTAAATTTACTTCATAAACTCTGTATCATTTACGAACATAAGTTACCTTGAACACGATTTTCATTTTTGGCTGAGCATAGCTCCCTACGAGGGTTTTCAAAATGAGGGATATCTCAGAAATTCGGGGATTTTTCTCTTACGTTTTATTTAAACGAATATAATTATTTGTTATTTACGTTAAATAATCATTGGTCTATGAAATAAAATAAATATAAAATCGATAAGTTTGCATTAATACTCTACCTATTATACGTTTCTATGGAAAACATCCGACCGGTGATATCAGTATTTTATGATACTACTTGCAGGCACTGTATTCACCTAAAATCGCAAAATACATATTCCCCTCTATGCTTTTACGCGTAATTCCCACTGTTAGTTAATGCAATATCACACCGTATTTTCCTGTTATTTAAATGTTTAAGACAATTTCATGTACATAAATATCGTACAAACAACAACCTCGTTGGTAATTATTATAGGCTTGAAGACGCGTTTGTCTCTACAAGCCCTCTTACGGTTTGTACGTGTATGCAAGGGACTACTTCTTTTTGCCGGAGTGATAGGTATGAACAAATTTGGGCACCACTGAACCATGAAAATGAGAACCAGAAAAGCTTGTCATACATTGTTCATATAAAGCGTGTGCACGCCGGCAAGCAAATTGTACATATTTGGGGCGGGGTATGACCTCCGTAAACCAATGAAAATTCATTACGGAAACACCCGAGTACATGTACTTTTTAGATCGTACTTCCATATATGGATATGAGTTAAAATAGTACTGCATTTGATAGGAAAGCGTGTTTTACTTATATGCAATACAGTATGAAGCAAATAAAATATTTGTCATTGAAGCAGTTATTACATTGAAAATAAACTACAGGGCTTTAGAACGGGTCCCTCAACTATTAACACCAGTATAGAGATATATGGCCAGTTGTAAACTACAGTGCTTTAGAACGGGTCCCTCAACTATGAACACCAGTATAGAGATATATGGCCAGTTGTCAAACTACAGTGCTTTAGAACGGATCCCTCAACTATAAACACAAGTATAGAGATATATGACCAGTTGTCAAACTACAGTGCTTTAGAACGGGTCCCTCAACTATGAACACCAGTATAGAGATATATGGACAATTGTCAAACTACAGTGCTTTAGAACGGGTCCCTCAAATAACAACACCAATATAGAGATATATGGCTAGTTGTCAAACTACAGTGCTTTAGAACGGGTCCCTCAACTATGAACACAAGTATAGAGATATAAGGCCACTTCTCAAACTACAGTGCTCTAGAACGGGTCCCTCAACTAACAACACCAATATAGAGATATATGGCCACTTGTAAACTACAGTGCTCTAGAACGGGTCCCTCAACTATGAACACCAGTATAGAGATATATGGCCACTTCTCAAACTACAGTGCTCTAGAACGGGTCCCTCAACTAACAACACCAATATAGAGATATATGGCCACTTGTAAACTACAGTGCTTTAGAACGGGTCCCTCAACTATGAACACCAGTATAGAGATATATGGCCACTTCTCAAACTACAGTGCTCTAGAACGGGTCCCTCAACTAACAACACCAATATAGAGATATATGGCCACTTGTAAACTACAGTGCTTTAGAACGGGTCCCTCAACTATGAACACCAGTATAGAGATATATGGCCAGGTGTCAAACTACAGTGCTTTAGAACGGGTCCCTCAACTAACAACACCAATATAGAGATATATGGACAGTTCTCAAACTACAGTGCTTTAGAACGGGTCCCTCAACTAACAACACCAGTATAGAGATATATGGCCAGTTGTCAAACTACAGTGCTTTAGAACGGGTCCCTCAACTAACAACACCAATATAGAGATATATGGACAGTTCTCAAACTACAGTGCTTTAGAACGGGTCCCTCAACTATGAACACCAGTTCAGAGATATATGGCCAGTTGTCAAACTACAGTGCTCTAGAACGGGTCCCTCAACTATAAACACAAATATAGAGATATATGGCCAGTTGTCAAACTACAGTGCTTTAGAACGGGTCCCTCAACTACGAACACCAGTATAGAAATATTTGGGCAGTTGTCAAACTACAGTGCTTTAGAACGGGTCCCTCAACTATGAACACCAGTATAGAAATATTTGGGCAGTTGTCAAACTACAGTGCTCTAGAACGGGTCCCTCAACTATGAACACCAGTATAGAAATATTTGGGCAGTTGTCAAACTACAGTGCTTTAGAACGGGTCCCTCAACTACGAACACCAGTATAGAAATATTTGGGCAGTTGTCAAACTACAGTGCTCTAGAACGGGTCCCTCAACTATAAACACAAATATAGAGATATATGGCCAGTTGTCAAACTACAGTGCTTTAGAACGGGTCCCTCAACTACGAACACCAGTATAGAAATATTTGGGCAGTTGTCAAACTACAGTGCATTACAACGGGTCCCCAAAATAAGAACACAAGTAAAGAGATATATGGCCAATTGTCAAACTACAGTGCTTTAGAACGGGTCCCTCAACTATGAACACCAGTATAGAGATATATGGCTAGTTGTCAAACTACAGTGCTTTAGACTGGATCTATATATTATGAACCCCAGTATAGAGATATATGGCCAATTGTCAAACTACAGTGCTGTAAAACGTGTCCCTTACCTATTAACACCAGTTTAGAGATATATGGCCAATTGTCAGACTAGTGCTTTAGAACATGAATACTAGCTATGGTCACCAGTACAGAGATAAAGGCCGGTTGTCTCACTACATTTCCTTTTTATTTATTTGTATAGTCCCCTTTACTTAGTGTACTATATTATAAGTGTATGCTGGGAGTAGGATCATTATTGGTCTCAGGTGTATGGCAAAATACAGTGCAGTCTTCTTTGCATAACTTGCATCGATTAAATAACAGTTTAACACATATTAA
The DNA here is from genome assembly GCF_026914265.1 of Mya arenaria. Classification (NCBI taxonomy): domain Eukaryota; kingdom Metazoa; phylum Mollusca; class Bivalvia; order Myida; family Myidae; genus Mya; species Mya arenaria. Next base: position 6,414,904 of record NC_069131.1, on the reverse strand, counting down.
ACAGAAAATGCTCAATACCGTTATTTCCAAAGTTCTTCGAATTGTAGTCTGTCACATACTGCACATTATCTCTCAATTCTGACTGTTTGATTTCTTTGAAAACATCCTCTAAATTGTTACTAACTCAGCATCTTGTAGTTGTAAAACATGTAAATAAACAAGTACAAAGATATCTATGACGTTATTTTATAAACGGGCACATGTGCTTAAATCCGTCTTGTTGTTTGTAAAAATCAGCACTGTATCCTGAATGTACGGTTTCCTATACGCTTCTGACACAATGTAAATATTGCCATTTCTACTTTTATTTCACAGGGTTTTCTCATTTTTTATTTGTTAGCATCAGATGAAACGGTTAAGTTTCGTTTTTACAACGATTTTTGGGACAATAAGCTGCTTAACAAAAACTTATAGTAGTTGAAATATTTTGTTGATGTCATTCCGACAGCTCTGCGGCCATTTTGAATATTCTGAACGATCTGCATTATAACCCATAACACACAAAAACAAATCAGAAACGTTACACTCTGTACTTTCTAAATACGTGAGTCATGATTTTGTTTTTTTTTAAAAATGAACGTATTACTGAAATTACTGAATGAAATAAATGAACAGTGATTGCGCTAGTCGTATTGCTGTATTGTTTTTAATTGACAGGTAAACATTGAAAATTGTGAAAGAGAAAGGGAAAATATTCAGCGTTTATTTAGTCATTTAGACATAATTTTATACATCTATGTCGTTTTTATTAAATACTCATGTGTCTTTTTGTTCTTATATAAACAATTTATGCACTAGTCAATTGTAACCCTCCCCCCCTCCCCCAAACATAATTTAGTGTAAACGCCAGCTTCACCAACCCAACTCGAAGCCTTTAGTGAATGTCCTTATGAAAAATAAGTTTATTAGTAATTCCATTAACCAGGTATAGTGCATATTTTTAGTAATCCAATTCCTTAATAACGTATTATTAATTTGTTATTGTTTGTGACAGGTTGGAGATGGGGATGATGACAGACCAGCCAGCCAAACTTAAATTGGAGTAGACATCATGCGGTAATTTATTCACAATCACTTTATGGAAATGTATCCAAACAGTAGCGGGTTTGAATCTTTTGAGTTTATCTTTTCTGTTTGTTTCATTCCTAAATAACATTGTTTCATGCTGGTTGTAAATTATTTCCGGTCACGGCCATGAGATTATATCATTTTCTTATGAAACAACAACCTCTGCGTGTTTGTCAATTTTGTGAAACTATTTTGTTTGCTCTTTTATAAATTTGAGCATAACATTAAGAACTAGTTCTATAAGCAGTTAAACAAAACTTAAAATATCTCAAGGCAAATGGGATAAAAAGTGTGTCAGTTACATCAAGGTTTTTTACTTATCCCTAAATACTTCTTAATACATTTCAACATTTTGTAAAAGCACAAATGTATTGTTTGTTTTTTTAATGGCCACCTGGTTGCTAAAGCTCTAGAATCCAGTTTAAGATAGTACTGTCTGGAATTCCATACCACCTCTAGAGAATGGAAAATGTCTTCAAGTAAGAAGAGATTCTAAGCAAGTGCATTTCTAACTCTTACAAAATGCTTCTTTGCAGACAATTACCTTGGAGTTGTTTAATACTTATTGCAAAATATTCAAACATAATATATTTCATCTATTTTGTCTTGATCTTTGATTCCATCAAATTACACGATGACTATGTGACTATATCAAATTTATGACTACATATAGAATTGTGTATGCCTCAAATGATTGTTAACTGGTATACCTTAACAGTAGTAGTTAGTACTGTTATTTTGTTAAAAACATTGCATTTATGTTATTTGCAGATTCTGATGTACCGGCAGCCTGAAGTGGTCAAACAATTTGAAACTGGATGCAGCACAGAATCCCATATTTCAAGAGAATGCAGATGTTAGTCACCCCTGTCAAACTTGTTTGTGTGAAAATAATACAAAATGTGACATTTACAGCAAATATGTAATAATTGAGCAACATATAGACAATTGCAAAACTCTGTTCTGTTAATCCATATTAAGCATTTAAAACCAGATACTTTCAGTTTTTGCTGGTTTGTTCGGTTTCTTTTATTCATGATTTTTTTCAAGAAGAAATCAGTTCGGTATATAGTAGTTATGGCGTTTTAACTGTCAATGAATCCAAGATCACTGTATGTTGTTGAAATGATATGTTAAACATTTAAGATCTAGCTGTCAGTACAGAAAACATTGATTGTGCTTTTGAGAACACCGAATTTTATTAACATAATTTGACACTGTACATATTGCAAGCATTTTTTCAGATAAATCTATATAAATTAATTGTAGATAACTGTAGCCTTAATTTGTGCATATTAACATATGTGAATAATTTAATAGCCTCATGATGTCATTCTGTATAAATAATATAATCATTTTAATTGTTTTCATATATAAATGGTTTTGGAACTGAAATTTGGTCTTGCTCTATTTGCTAGTACACCCAACAAATATATATGAAATAGTGCTTAATAAGCTCAGCTGACAGTTTTTCACTGGGTTCTTTTATTTGGGTGTGTTCCAACAATATCACTGACTTGATTACTTTTCTTGTATATGCTATATAGGTGCTAAATTTAGAATATATTTTCAGCTCTGTTGAATGTTGATTGTAATTGCAATTTTTCATTTCTTTTTAGATCACCCTGTGGGTTAAGACATTATGTGAGGGTTAAAAGTCATTTGTTTGTAATTACACCTTGATAAGTTTAAACTTTAATATACTGGGTCTTTAAGAAAGTCCCATGATATGGACAATTGGTTTTGACTATTTTCATGCTTGATTTAGAATATACCTCATAAGAGGTCATAACATATTGGGCCTTTAAAGTCTAGAACATTTTAACATTATTTATTCATACAATTTTATTTTCCACCAGATGTAAAAAAACAACAACCTTTTTATCAAAAATCAAGACAAAAATGTCACTCTGGGTGATCTGTAAAAAATGCATGTGTTGCTGCATATTTAACTGTCACAGGTCTTTTAGTTGATACCTGATTTTAGCAAAGCTGTTTTCAATATTCATTAATTGAAATTTAGATAATTTCGATCGTTAGACATGATGTTTGTCAGATTTGTCATTGCAAACACAAATTATTTTAAAGTTTAATGAAAGCATCGTATAGATAATTCTGTAATGAAAGCAGAATTTGTATTTGCCCTTAAAATCTAAACAACACATTTGTTCATAATTAACATTTTGCAACTTTTTCGGCGGGGGTGGGGGGTATGTTTTTGAAACAAACAAATAAGAATATATTCTGTATTCTCACTGAGATATTTTGCAGACAATTTGCCACAGCTGCTTGGCTACATATTGTTCATATACAATCATAATTATTAGTAATTGATTAAATGTTTTGCCATGTTTTACCATCATATTTAAATAGATTTTGTGCCCATTCAATTCTAGTTAAAATTATAATTACCCCTGCTTGTAATATACTTCAGTGCAACATTATTGGTATGTGATAATTTTTAAGCTATTGTGATGTCCGTCGTCAACAATTTGACTGTTAACACTCTAGAGGTCACAATTTTGGCACAATCTTAATGAAATTTGGTCAGAATGTTACCCTCAATAAAATTTTGGGCGAGTTTCATATTGGGTCATCTGGGGTTAAAAACTAGGTCACCAGGTCAAATTAAAAGAATAGCTTGTTAACACTTTAGAGGTCACATTTATGACTGTATCTTCAGAAAACTTGGTCAGAATGTTAATATTAATGATCGCTATGTCAAGTTCGAATCTGGGTCATGTGCAGTCAAAAACTAGGTCACCAGGTCAAATTTAAGGAAAAGCTTGTTAACAATCTAGAGGTCACATCTATATATGTTTCTTCATGAAAATTGGTCAGAATGTTTACATAAATAATCTCTTAGGTCAAGTTTGAATCTGGGTCATGTGCGGTCAAAAACTAGGTCACTAGGTCAAATCATAGGAAAAGCTTGTGAGCACTCTATGGGTCACATTTATAACTGTATGTTCATTAAACTTAGTCAGAAAGCTTATAATGATTAGCTCTAGGCCAAGTTTGAATCTGGGTCATTTGCGGTCAAAAACTAGGGCATCAGGTCAAATTAAAGGAAAAGCTTGTTAACACTCTAGAGGTCACATTTATAACTGTATCTTCATGAAAGTCAGTCAGAATGTTAATATAAATATGTCTAAGTCAAGTTTGAATCTGGGCCATGTGCGGTCAAAAACTAGGTCACCAGGTCAAATAATAGGAAAAGCATGTTAACACTTTAGATGCCACATTTATGACTATATGTTCATGGAACTTGATCAGAATGTTATTCTTGATGATCTTTAGGTAAAGTTTGAAACTGGGTAATCAGAGGTCAAAAACTAGGTCACGAAGTCAAATCATAGAAAACAGTGTTAAAACACTGTTGAGGCCATATTTTATACTTTAATAATATGAAACCTGGTCAGAATGTACTTATTACAGCAAGGTAAGGTTTGCAACTGGGTCATCCGTGATATTAATACAATCATCCATGATATTAAAAAAAACTTGGGTCACTAGGAAGGATCTAAGTAACATATTTTTCAGCAGGTATAAATGTTTTGATTATAAACCTCATAATTATATGCAGATTTATTGAAAATATACTCTGTAATTTAATAAAAAAAGTCCTTCCATGATGTAGTCAAAAGTATGTATAATAAGTTTTCAATATTTCGTGCATTTTTATGTGAACAAGTGTTTTAATCACTCTCACTGCTAATATACATTCTGAATTAAATGAAACAATTTTCATGTTTATACTCCAACCATAACAAGAACAGAAAAATGTACAACCAAAGACAAGTACGCATCCTTTCTAAGGTAGTAGACCACCAGACTGACATTTCAAATTCTTTAAAACTGTAATACCCTCAACTTTAAAATTGAATATGTAGCATTGAAATTTAGTCCTAAATTTGTTTTAATTAAGTCCCCTCTCTTTGTACTTTCCATTGCCCTGAAAAACTCTTATTCCCTCCCCCTGTCACAATTGGCCTCGCCCTGAAAACACTTGAATTGGATCAGGTGTGCGATACAGGGCATTCAGGGCCCTCTTGTTTTTATTTATTTTCTGTTTGTAACATATTCTTCAAATGCGTTTGTGTACTTGATCTCAAATGCATAGTAGCTTTATTTAGTTAATTAAGAAGAATAACTCCAAACTTCATATAAAATATATAGTAATGCATTATATATAATGTATACACTATTATTGAAGATGGTTGTGTATATACTAAATAAAATGCTAACAGCAACATAACTGCTTGTTATTTAAAATGTTTCATTAACATATACAATAAACGTTTCCCTTTTACTCCTAGTATGTTTCACTTAGTCATTAAGTAAACTTAGTGTCCGGCAATAACACTTCAAGCCCGTAGAGGTAGCGCCTTAGTTCATATTAGTTTCCATACATGCATTATTAAGTTAGTAGTTGAAGGATTATCAATCAAGATTTAGTTTTATTACATTGATTTTAAATACGAGTATCACTTTAATTGACATTGAGAAACGGTAACAATTTTATCCCCAAGGGAAAAGCCCACAACCTACTAACGTGATGAGATTTGTGGCAGGAAGAACATGATGCAAATGCATAAAGCTCATAGAGAATGCTATGATAGAACGCTTTCGGGCTTTTCGTATTACATTGATTTCGATGTGTAAACACGTATCCATCGAGGCCGCATAGTGGTCCTGATGGATGCATGTTTATACGCTGACGTCTTCAGAAGAGAGCGTTCTATTGAAATTTCCAATTAATTGCCATGTTTTAATGGGCTGTTCGTTGTTTTAACCAACGAAACCGCACTCAGATTTTAGAAGGTATTTCGTTGAATTTACTTTTTAGAAAGAAACGTTATAAATCAAGTGCATTGAAGTGATTTAGTGCATTTTCTTAAACATTCACACAATCTGAATTCTTTCGGAATGGTTTCTTTCCAAAATGTAGTTCCTTCCTAAAGAGCATTTGTTACGGATCCATTTGCAAGTGTGTACATTTAACGAATAACTTACATTTTAATGTTTAACGCAGCACTCAACATACGGCAGTATCATGATACGTGATCAGAAAACGACAAAAACTTCACATGGATATTTCAGTACGACTTGCTGTATTTTCAATGTTTTTCCTTTAAACAATGTTTAATAGTCAGAATGATTGAACACTCTGAGCCATTGGATAGCAAGTTAAGTAAAACAATGGCAATACCCCTGAGCCGCTGGGTCGCGCGTTGATTGATGTCAAAGGCTTCGGACAAGGTTGAAACAACAGCGAATGTTATTGCCTGGATGTGTAATAATGGTTATTTTTCTTTGTGATAGAGGGAGATAAACGCTACAATTAATACCTTGAGTTTTCGCAAAGAATATTTGGTTCCCTGTCAGGGTTTAAAAGAATATCGCGTATAACTAGATATGTGAAGTTATGGAAACAGGAAATAGCGAGCGCGGGCGAACGGTTCCCCTGCACAAGAGCGCTTGCCAATACCGAATGGCATCCAAATAAAAACAGAATTGATTAAACCGGGGTTGAGACTACCACATACGTCTACATCTATGAATGATATTCGACGTAAAGGTGCCTTACTTAACTGATTTTGCGCTGATTAGAAATGTCCAGAATCATTCTTAACAAAAGTGAGTCAATGATAGAGCAACAATAAAATGATGGAATCCATGCAATAATCAAAATTAAAGCAAATACGAATACAATACTCGTTCAGTCATCTTTGAGTGCATGAGTAAATACAATACTCAGGAAATCAAAGTCCTAAAACTAAGTGAATTTATTTGTTGTAGCATACCTCATGCAGAACATTTGTATGTAGGTACATTTCGGACTACAAGTCAGAATTCTTAAGGCGAACGTACCTTATTCTACACGGGTGGGCATGGGAACCCATATCTTCAGACAAACGTACATTGTCCTATACCGGTGGTAACGGGGTACCAGATCTTTAGACAAACGTACATTGTCCTATACCGGTGGTAACTGGGAACCCAGATCTTCAGACAAACGTACCTTGTCCTATACCGGTGGTAACGGGGTATCAGATCTTTAGACAAACGTACATTGTCCTATACCGGTGGTAACGGGGTACCAGATCTTCAGACAAACGTACATTGTCCTATACCGGTGGTAACGGGGTACCAGATCTTTAGACAAACGTGCATTGTCCTATACCGGTGGTAACTGGGAACCCAGATCTTCAGACAAACGTACCTTGTCCTATACCGGTGGTAACGGGGTATCAGATCTTCAGACAAACGTACATTGTCCTATACCGGTGGTAACGGGGTATCAGGTCTTCAGGAAAACGTACATTGTCCTATACCGGTGGTAACGGGGTATCAGATCTTCAGGAAAACGTACCTTGTCCTATACCGGTGGTAACGGGGTACCAGATCTTCAGGAAAACGTACATTGTCCTATACCGGTGGTAACGGGGTACCACATCTTCAGACAAACGTACCTTGTCCTACACCGGTGGTAACGGGGTACCAGATCTTCAGACAAACGTACATTGTCCTATACCAGTGGTAACGGGGTACCAGATCTTCAGACAAACGTACATTGTCCTATACCGGTGGTAACGGGGTACCAGATCTTCAGACAAACGTACATTGTCCTATACCAGTGGTAACGGGGTACCAGATCTTCAGAAAAACGTACATTGTCCTATACCAGTGGTAACGGGGTACCAGATCTTCAGACAAACGTACCTTATTCTACACAGATGGTCCCAATCAAATTTTATTTCGTAAAATCTTGCTAAACTCCTTATTACCCAAAGATATGTTGCAAATATTTTTGTTCTACTCCTGAAAAAGATATGTTGCAAGTATGTTTGATCTATTCCTGAAAAAGATTGTTCCTCATATTATGTAGGCTGCTTATTTATGTATTATGAACTTGCTTTGTATTTAGAATGATGTTTATTGTTACAAATTATACATGTTTTTACATTTGGAACATTCTGGAACATTATAAATACTTTAAGAATGTTATAGAATAGTATGGAAACTTCTGGAATGTTTGTTACTTATGAAGTATATTCTAGAAGAAGATAATTCTAGAAAGATCTTTGATTATATACGTAAGGTATAGCAGAGTTCGGTGGTGGTCTTTGGTCATCTAAATAAATATATAAATACAGATTTACATCTGGATTATTCTTTGGGGAGTTTTCCGATGTATTGAAATGTTTAAAACTGTTTATGAAACACTGATGTATTTGATGGCATAGTTGTCGACATAACATAAAACCAAAATGGTATGAATACAAACGCTAATGTTGGAATCACCAAACCTTATATATGCTTTTATGAGCTTCATCGATCATTTAGCTATGCTTTTCCATTGATTGTAATTCAAAGTGGCTCCTCATAGAATCGGTACCATCTGAAAGGGTTTTGATTGTTTTACAAAACATACAAGACAAATACAACATGGTGTACCTTTTCCAGACTATATTTTGGTTTGTGTTCGATATTGTAATGTAAAGCAATTCATACGTGGCCAACAGTTTTAATGACGTATGTGTTTTTGTACAAATAATTTACTCTTTAACGATCATTATGAAATATGACTATAGGCCTGTCCCTCACGTAATCCATAGACGATAACTGATCTGTATTTCTTCATCTTTGTTCTTGAATATAATGTACTTAAAATATCGCACAAACCATATCCACACCCCCACATTTGATGTTATCCAGACAGCAGATTTTAAGTAACGAACATTATTCAGTCATATATTCAAAACATGTATATTGATTTATTTGTTTATCCCGTAACAAATTCAGTTCACAATCTCATATAAACGATATTGCACACAGTTCCTACTTAAATGACAAGCTTTGAAACAAGTCACATTTTGCAAAAAAAACAAACACGCAATCATTTACCTTCCATAACTTAAACAATTGTTTTGATTCCCTACATTGGCCATATGGCCCTTTTAAACCAAAACGGATTGCGCCATTTTTTCTTTCGCCATTCTTTACTGATTTTGAAAATAGTTGTATATCAGAATACTTATCATTCCTGCCAATAGTGAATTCAAAGGCAGCGCATTAAAAGAAAATATGCCAAGATAAACATTTATTCCAAACTCAAATGATGTCTTCTCTTAAAACAGTGTCTAAAGAATCTGACAGCTAATAAATGTTACTACAAAGCTATTTTGAAATAAAAATGTTTACAAAACATCACAAATTAGTCGAATCAAACATCTACAAGCATCCCTCCTTCTGGACACATTTATTTTGCAAATTAAGACAGATGCATGAATAATTCCGAGTGTTGAATAGACGTAAGCCTAGGTTGTGAACATTTAAGGAATGAGTTGCGGGGTTGATGTCATTATCGGGGTATGAACGCAATTGGGTTGGTCAATGTGTGTGGAGTCCGAAGGACTCCACGCGTACTTTGACCAACCCAATTGCGTTCATATCCCCGATAATGACATCAACCCCGTAATTCATTCCTTATATTTACACCAATAGTTCATTGTTTCATTCAAGAATTGTTAAAAAAATACTTCATTTCATTTAAGAAAACCTTTCAGTAATCCGTTCTTACCCATTCTGTAAATAGAACGACCCGACTATAACCGGAAACATTTTTTTCAAATGACGTCACAATAACGCGGGAAAAGATCAAGCACTTGAAATCACTTTAAAACGTTAAATTAAAACAATTCTGGTACCAATATATTTAAAAGATAATAAACTTAAACTTTTAAAAATGTTGATCTATATTTTACGGGACCTGCAGACACAATACAACCAATAACAAGATCAGAAAACAATAACAAGATCAATAGCTTTCATGTATACTGTTATGCAATGAATTACGATCCGAACATATCCGAAGATGTTGCGTTCATCGATTGATGAACGCAATTGCCGAAAGGCAGTTCATTTAAGGAACGGAGGTGAGGTGTAAATATGTTCGTTTAGCATCATTTGTTTTAGTAATATTGTATCTTATTATGATAATGAAATGGACATGATGTTAAGGTAAGATAGTGTACATTAACAATTTGGTGGAGTGTTATGCTTGTCGACTATCAACATTAATCGTTATTCTGAAACGGCTTAACATAAGTCCGAAATTACTTGCCAAGTACAACCGAACAAGCTGTTAATAGTAAATTCGACTCTCATAGCTTAAGCATATGCTATTTGTGGCTAAAATGTACTATCAAACTTATTGTGGATGAGTTTGTTCATTGATTTTAATTTCAACTTTAATTTTCAATTTCAATTTTTCAAGTAAACAAAGGACCGGCCCAAAAATCATTCAAATTATTACCAGATGATACCAACTCGATATTGTCTACGAATAGTATCGAGTTTAGGACATTGAATTAATGCATGATATTCACATTTAATAACAGTCAAATTTATTATCAAGACAATATATACAAAGTCTCTTATATTGTAGAGTATTTTTATATTTACCAAGCTCCATCTTATGAAAAGGAATCTTATATTTTAATGAAATTTCCATATGTATGTACCTTCCTGTATATAATAGTGTTTTGTAATGTTTATAATGGTGACACCTTGAAATATTACTAAAATCGCTATGCCAGCTTTGGACAAAAAAGTCAATTTATCGTTTTCAAAAAGTATATGAATAGAGCTATATTTCCTACATATTGTGCAATCCAAATGTAGCCAAAACCGTATGTGAATAATAAGGATTTAATGTTGGATGCTCAACAATTTTCCTCTCCGTCATCTTACGATTTTAATTTTTTGGTAGCAATGTTTAGGCTATCTATGATTAGACATATTTAAAAGCTTAAACCAGTATCTAATGCAATTATAAATTAAGTAACACACAGAGGAGGAATTCCACATTTACAAGTTTTTCTAAATCTTTAACAAACACGAGCCTGGTGCGAATTGTTTTGAACTGTCCCTTTGGAATCAATACATTTTACCGGAAATATGTGACCTTTAACACACACTTGGCTAAACTATGCTGTCAAAGAATATAAATAATTAATTCGTAAAGAATGCTCCGATATGTTTCGTTTGGTAATATATTGAAATTAGACTTTTGTGCTATAGTAGATAATTTGTAATGTGCTGTACTCAACGGACATTGAAGATTAAGTAATAGCCCACGTATTTATCAAAAAGACACAGCATTTATTCTTGTGCCATTTAAAAACCAATATTCGTAGTTTCTTAGCGCTCCGTCGTTTCTAAAAAAAATCGGTTTTGTCTAAATTAACTTTTCAATTTTTCAATTTCAGTATTTGAAAAAAAAATGCTCAATACCATTCAACTGTTGTTGTAATTTGTTCACTTTTTCAGCGACATAAATTAAACGAAATAAATTACAAACCAAGAAAGAGATAAAAATCATCAACTAATTTGGTTATTAAATTTGCAGATAATGTAATAATGAAAAATAAATAAAGGTCACACACTTGTTGTACATCATCTTAACGTCGTTTTACACTACATCTTTTATTTGCACACGTTTCTTAATAGCAGCATTGGCCTATTAACCATAGTTTAATTTCCATGGTAGCAGGTTAAGTTATTATTATAAATGTATGACTTTCCACCGTACTTCAAAGTCTAAAAAATCGAGCATGAAAGACCAAACCGTCGAGTTTACCAAATATTTTTCGATGCTTTTCGTTGCCTTTCGTTGCTTCTCGTTGCTTTAACAATGCGAATGGAGAGCATTCGAACAATCGAACAACAACAACAACAATGATGATGATACTACAACTACTACTACTACTACTACTACTACTACTACTACTACTACTTCTACTACTACTACTACTACTACTACTACTACTACTACTACTACTACTACTACTACTACTACTTCTAATAATAGTCATGATAATAATGATAATAATAATATAAATATAATACTAGGAATTCAATAAGCTCGCAGTTGTTTACTTTAGTTTGCCATTAAGACGCTGGCAAATTTTAATAAATAAATTAACATTATATCTCATCATTTAATGTCATGTTTATGTGTCACATCCCGCGCCTTTATGTTTCTGCATGTACTAATACTACTTGGTAATATCTCAACAGCTTGCATGTTACCTTGTCCTAAAATACAGGCATGCTATAAATTATGGTGTAAGGTTTTTTGAGCGAAAATGCAAAGACACAATTAGTATATTGTGTCCGATCGAGTTTTCTTGGTGCGAAGAGGTGATGTTGATAACGGTATTTTACTATACGTGTAACCTGTATGTCTGTTGCATTGTGTCAGTCATTCGGAACCCGCCATTTTTATCGAAATCAACCTCGGATATATATGGACGGTAGACAATGTCAGAAATCGGTACACTTTAAATACGCTGCAAGTAGATCGCGTAGAAAATTAGAAGTTAAACTAAATGACCTAACTGCTGTGAATGTTTATTATGTTTATAATTATACACTTCACAGGAAATCAATTTGAACTATATATAAATACATTTTGAAAGACTACATGTAATTAAGATATTGTTCAAACTTTTACGAACTATTTCTTCTGATGTCCCGGCATACATCCGAGGCTGTTTTCCGAATGTGTGTTAGTGTATGTCTATTAAACAGTTTACCACATTATAATAACGTTTCGAGTCGTCTTAGATTCAACTGTCGTTGTTCTAGTAAAATCGACATGTCTTTCATTGTAAATATTCTTTCAGTAAATTTCCTTATTGTTTAAACACCCACGCCCCTTAAGTCCCTTATAACAGGATTAAGTTAATCTCAATATTTTTCTTTGTCTTTAATTCGCGTAATATCACCTTCAATAAAAGTTATTAGACTTTGAATTACTGATATATTTATCCCAATAAACCATATTTTATTTATCAACATCACATTTAATAATAATAGTAATATCGTCAATCGTAAGTCACTCGGAGATAATCGAAGAGTACGAAGGTGTGCAGTTGCAAACCCTGAAACTATTTTTCTGAAAAATATTTAATTTTCATTGATAGATCCACTCGATTTGGAAACTTGTACATTTGATGAGTTATTAATTTACCAGTCTGTGCGCTTAAGATGATTAATGACATTGTGATTGTGATACTTGAGTTATAAAAAAGAGAGCGGACCAAGCGAATGCAATTTCCTCCTGTTTCAGTTCATAGAATTGTCTGTTTGTTTCATATCTGAACAAATAATATGATGGAAGTGACATAATACGACGTGTGTTAAACGTCATTGCAATCCACTTCTTGATTAATTTATGAAACAGATACATTTAACCTTGTTTAACTTATTTTCATACAGATACGCAATTGTTTATTGTCCGATATAATCAATTGAATGCACTTTGAATATAAACATATCGATTGATATAAATTCTTTTATTACTTACATGATAATTTGCAAAAATTATACAAAAATCCTAATAATTATGATGTTTACGTTATTAAATCGTTTTTTAATTCTTCCATTGTTTAAGATATACAGATATATATCTTTCTATAAGCCTCAACAACAATCTCATTCCCTAGAGTGAAACTTGAAAACAGTCGTAAATTAACTTCAAAGGTTCGTTTGAGGAAACCAAAATTTCCGCTTCGTTCAATAGTGGTAAGTTAGGAGCACCGTGGAGTCTGAGTAAAAAGGAAATTCCATCTAGACGCAAAAAGTCTGCAGAATTGCGTCCCAAAACCATGAATGTCACATATAATTGATGTGCGTAATGTCGATGTCGCAACGAATTCATTTTAACACTATGTTCTAGCACATCTGTCTTTGAAAAGTAACATTGATCGCAAATATGTTGCTGCAGTTTGACAATGCGGAACCAATGTCTTGCAATAGTGTTCGTTATTTATCTGTATCCGCTGAGTAAAACACACTTTGTAGACCATACATGGACGGACGTTTGGGTGAAGAACCCTAAAATATTGAAAACTGACGTCACAAAGCACACGTGTGTTCCATTCACTCTCTTCAAACTGGTAAACTAAGGTCAACGTCCTTATGATGAGATTGAATATAGCCTGTTAACAAAAGTGTTAATTTAGATTTATACAAAAATAAATTAAAAGTTCATCACGTTCTTACACCGTCTCATTAATCAAGTGTATATGCATGGTATTAAAAGCATGAGAGTAAAAACATATAATTGGTTTACAAGGTCGGTGTTTTCATGATTATGCTTAACCACTGATCACGTTGTAATGGATGAGAATACTAATTGAATGAATAAATCATCTTAAAACTAGTTTATGTATAGTTCACGGTCATATCATGTTGCACTGAAACATTTTACCATTTTACTTGCGTTAGATCATTGGCTAGATAGTGTCCTGGTATGTTATGCAAATATCCCGTGGCATTTTTTTAATTTAAATTTGAGATAGAATACTTGTTTTACTAAAAAGGAGGTTAAAACATTTACATCAAAATTACCAAGCCAATTATGTCGTTACATCAACGTGTACATTATGTATATTGGGAACGTTGATATTGTCTTCATTGTGTTAGTGTTCAAACCATATTTACACTATAAACAAACGTATTTACAACCTAAGCGTGCGTTTACCCGTTTTAATATATATGCAAAAAGCTACAGAAACATGCTCAGTAGCAAAACGTTTAAACAAAACCCCGGTTTGGTGGCAATGGGCAACGCCAAAGACATAGAACACAAATTCACAGACAAGAAACATAGAACAGCCCACAACTCTACAAACAGCACAGTGCATAAATACTATATAACGAGCTTAGGTGGTAATCTAGCACTTTAAAATGTTGTGCTAGAAAATCGTCAATACTATTTCTTCACCATATTAAATTAACCTCAGAGCAGTCTACGCCGCTAACAGAGCCACGCCTTCGGTCTTTTACTCACAGCTTCTTGATGGGATGGAGGAAAAACACTATACGATATGTTATAGATTCATCATTCATGTATTCATCATTCATGTATTAATCATTCATGTATTCATCATTCATGTATTCATCATTCATGTATTCATCATTCATGTATTCATCATTGCACACAGTATATCACAAATATAACGTGTAGTTTAAAAAATACATTTAATGAATTGTACCGTTTGAACATTGACTAACAACCAAAATAATATTATACATCAGATAACATACAAGACATAATAAAACCCCAAAACAATTAAACAATAAAAACTACAGGGACAAGCCCAGTAGCCCACTATTCAATAATAAAGCCTGGTTAGAGGCACAAGGCAGTCAAGGGTTAGTCCAATTATCTGTATCTCATTTGCAGGTAAAACAAGGTCTGCTAGGGGAGACAGTTATTTAATTCATTTTTGTAGAATGCAACAATAAATTTCCTTTTTTCTGTTTTTTGCTGTGCCGTTTGTTCTGTAACAGACAGATAAGAGTGGGGTCAAATTAAATAATGCTGACATCATGCACATGAACTTTAAGCCCCAGTGTAAGCCTTTTTTAAGGCTTAAATACTTATAAGTGACCCCCCCCCCCCCCCCCCTGTGTGTACAGTACACAACCTCTGTGTGTTGTTCTTAATCTACTTGCCTTGAGGTCTCTCATCAGTTCTCCGATCTGAGTATCTTGGTGCGTAGTTTGGGTGGTTTTGATATTGAAATGGACCATAAATGGCCCTGAGCCAATAAACGAATACACAGGAAATTGGCCCCTTACTGTGACACCAGTCCGATTAGCAGAAGATGCACAACAGGGGATTATCATGCCAAACAATCCTTAAACTGGGCCTTTAAAGATGTGTTAATTGACCGAAATCTCATGATTTTCTATGCTTTCAGATCGCATTCAAATTGGAACAAACCACTTTGTCCAATGCAAAATCATTAGAGTAAATAAAATGAACAGAAGGTGACACAAAATCATTAAGGGAAATGAAAATGCCATTAAGGTGATTAATTAAAATCTATTTAAACAAATCATAATAATAATGCAAAACGAATGCAGATAATTCAACGATTATCCACCATCGCCGTTATTGAACTAATGGGGATTACGGTTTGGGAGTTGAGCTTTCGCAGCGACTTACTCGAAAGACCAAAATTGTTATTGTTTCAATTTGACGTTCTAAAGACATTGAAGCGAATAACCAAGCGTTGCAGCATATGCCATAAGATAAATGAGCAATGGCGACACTTGATTACATTACAACACTAAGTGCCATGAGAGAAAGGAGCATTGGCGCCAGTTGATTACATTACAACACCATACCATGAGAGAAAGGAGCAATGTCAACACTTGATTACATTACAATACTATGCCATGAGAGGAAAGGAGCAATTGCGACACATGCTTAAATTGCAACACTATGCCATGAGAGAAAGGAGCAATGCCGATAGTTGATTACACTATATCACTATATAATGAGAGAAAGGAGCAATAGCCACGCTTGATTACATTACAAAACTATGCCATGAGAAAAAGGAGCAACAGCGACACTTGATTACATAACAACACTATACCATGAGAGAAAGGAGCAATGACAACACTTGATTACATCACAACACTATGCCATGAGAGAAAGGAGCAACAGCGACACTTGATTACATAGCAACACTATACCATGAGAGAAAGGAGCAATGACAACACTTGATTACATCACAACACTATGCCATGAGAGATAGGAGCAATAGCGACTCTTGATTTTATTACAACACTATGCCATGAGGGAAAGGAGCAATGGCGACACTTGATTACATGACAACACTTTGCCATGAGAGAGAGGAGCAATGGCGACACTTGATTACATTACAACACTATGCCATGAGAGAAAAGAGCAACAGCGACATATGATTAAATTACAACTCTATGCTATGAGAGAAAGGAGCAATGGCGACACTTGATTACATTACAACACTATGCCATGAGAGAAAGGAGCAATGACGACACTTTATTTTGTTACGCATTTGATTAAATTACAACACTATGCCATGAGAGAAAGGAGCAATGGCGACACTTGATTTTGTTACAACACTATGCCATAAGAGAAAGGAGCAATGGCGACAATTGATTACATTACAACACTATGCCATGCGAGAAAGGAGCAATGGCGACAATTGATTACATTACAACACTATGCCATGAGAGAAAGGAGCAATGGCGACATTTGATTAAATTACAACTCTATGCCATGAGAGAAAGGAGCAATGACGACACTTGATTTTGTTACAACACTATGCCATGAGAGAAAGGAGCAATGGCGACACTTGATTACATTACAACACTATGCCATGAGAGAAAGGAGCAATGACGACACTTGATTTTGTTACAACACTATGCCATGAGAGAAAGGAGCAATGGCGACACTTGACTACATTACAACACTATGCCATGAGAGAAAGGAGCAATGGCGACACTTGATTACATTACAACACTATGCCATGAGAGAAAGGAGCAATGACGACACTTGATTTTGTTACAACACTATGCCATGAGAGAAAGGAGCAATGGCGACACTTGATTACATTACAACACTATGCCATGAGAGAAAGGAGCAATGGCGACAATTGGTTAAATCACAACACTATACCATGAGAGAAAGGAGCAATGACGACACTTGATTTTGATTACATCACAACACTATGCCATGAGGTAAAGGAGCAATAGCGACTCTTGATTTTATTACAACACTATGCCATGAGAGAAAGGAGCAATGACAACACTTGATTACATCACAACACTATGCCATGAGAGAGAGGAGCAATGACGACACTTGATTTTGTTACAACACTATACCATGAGAGAAAGGAGCAATGGCGACACTTGATTAAATTACAACACTATGCCATGAGGGAAAGGATCAATGGCGACACTTGATTACATAACAACACCATGCCATGAGAGAAAAGAGCAAAAGCGACACTTGATTACATTACAACACCATGCCATGAGAGAAAGGAGCAATAGTGACACTTGATTACATTACAACATTATGCCATAGGAAAAATGAACAATAGGGACACGTGATTACATTACAACACTATGTTATGAGAGAAAGGAACAATGACGACACTTGGTTACATTACAACATTATGCCATAGGAGAAAGGAACAATAGCGACTGTTGGTTACATTACAACATTATGCCATGGGAGAAAGGAACAATATCGACACTTGATTTTATTACAAAACTATGCCATGAGAAGAATAAGCAATGGCGACAGTTGATTACATCACAATACTATACCATAGGAGAAAGGAGCAATGTCGACACTTTATTACATTAAAACATTATGCCATGAGAGGAAAAAACAATGGCGACACTTGATTACATTACAGTATTATATCATAGGAGAAAGGAGCAATGCCGACACTTCATTACATGAAAACATTATGCCATGGGAAGATGAAGCAATGGCGACACTTGATTACACTACAATACTATACCATAGGAGAAAGGAGTAATGTCGACACTTTATTACATACATTAAAACATTATGCCATGAGAGGAAGAAGCAATGGCGACACTTGATTACATTACAATACTATACTATAGGAGAAAGGAGCAATGTCGACACTTTATTACATGAAAACATTATGCCATGAGAGAAAGGAGCAATGGCGACACTTGATTACATTACAACACTATGTCATGAGGGAAAGGAGCAATGCCGTTAGTTGATTACATTACAACAATATGCCGTCAGCGAAAGGAGCAATTTCGACTCTTGGTACAGATGGTAGAGAATTCAGCTATAAGCTTATCAAATAATGCTCACTATGAGCCAATTTCTGACCACTGTGCGCAAGAGTGTTAACAACGTTTACTTCTAAGCCCAAGTTTTTACAATAGTCAAAAAGTATATCTACTTGGGGTTTACCTATAAGTTTATTTTTATTTGTTTTATTGTTAAGTTTCCTCAAGTTAATGCATACTTTGATACGATTTACCTTTTGCGTTTTATCTTTATTTAGGATTGATGGGATCAGAGTGAGGTTTGTGCACTTAAACTGATTTAAACCCCCAGTAAATTTACATTCTACTGACCTTTCCAAGGCGGTACCTAACAATCCTTGATAAACATACCTAGTTTTTTTATATAAAGTATTTATGAACTGTGCTGCTTGTTTATTTTTCTGCTGTTCTTCCATGTGTCTTGTTTGTGATTTTATGTTATATATCTTTGGCGTTTACCCAGTGCCATTAAACCGGGTTTATGTTTAAACTGTTTGCTACTGAGCTTGTTTCTGTAGCTTTTCGCATAAATATTGTAGATCTTGGGGTGAAGTATAGACATATCGTCTGCAAACAGGAAAAGAATGCGACATAAATCATTAATGTCTAAGCAACAGTTTATTATTTTGTGTAAACATAGCTCTAGGTCCTCGATAAACGATGAAAACATTATCTGAGAGATTATCTACCCCTGCCTTAAGCATAATGCGATATCAAAATATTTATATCCATCACATCCTTTTACACATTATTAAACATATTGATTATAAAATTATATAGCTTAGATCTTAACGCATTTCCATATATCGAGTCAAAACAACGTTTTAAATCAATAAAATAACAATACAAACGTTAATTGGCATTAAAATAGTGTTCAATGAGTGAATTGAGTATAAAAAGAGCATCAACAGTGGACCTTGTTTTAAATCCATACTGAGAGTCAGATATGGTAGTATTTACATCGCACCAGGTAGTTATTCTCTGATTTAGGACGCAAGTAAATAATTTCGAAAAGTTGCACAACAAAGTTATACCTCAAAAATTCGATCGCTACATCGTTTTCATCTCGTATCTAATATATTGGAATAATAATGCATTTCTTACATGCTTCAGGGAAAACTAAAAAAAATAACATTCCATTGAACATATCGGTAATTAAGCCGGCTAAACTATTACACTCTTCAATAAAGTACTCATTCAGTAGATTACCTTCTCCAGCAGACTTTCTACTCTTGAGGATTTTAAATAGCTTTTTCATACATTATCGAACTTAATAACGGGATCTATATCATCAAATCATGAGACGTATTAAAATCATTTTATTCTGCATATGTAAGTTAAAATTCGTCTCAGTAGATATCGTCTGAAATTGCGATTTAAAACCAGATAAAGGAATACTATAATTATGTTTTTGAGCTACCATTACCCTTAAAATCGTACATTCACATACTCGTGTCCGCGCTATAACTTACTTATGCATTGATGGATTACCATATTACCTGGTACAACTAATGTCCTCATTGAGACGATGTACAGTGACCTTGACCCGGGTCCATACCTCAAAGGTCAAGGTCACACGAGCCACTTAAAAGTCAGAGTACACATGCTCGTGTCCGCGCTATAACTTACTTATGCATTGATGGATAACCATATTACTTGATACAATTGTTGTCCTCATTGAGACAATGTGCAGTAACCTTGACCCGGGTCCATACCTCAAAGGTCAAGGTCACACATGACATTTAAAGGTCAGGGTACATACGCTCAAGTCCGCGCTATAACTTACTTATGCATTGATGGATTACCATATTTCTTTATCGAAAATACTTAAAGCTTGCTATTTCATGGATGTTATAAATCAAGGACTCATGTTCCTTCTCTTTTTTTTAGCCCAAATAACCTTGACATTGATATTACCTACACTACACACAATATGAATAACTTTAACAAATATCCTTTTATAATATGTTCATATATCCAAGAATATTTAGGTTACCGATCAAACAACTTGCATTTCCTATATTCCCACTCTTGACCAGTGGTTGTGTACAATTTTGGTCAGATTCAACGTACCAGTCAGGTTGCGAGAAAAACAAAATATACTAAAAGACAACGGCGGGGTATATAGCCGTCCATTGGACTGCCTTGTTATAGATCGTTATCTGCTTACACAATGCATTTGCAGAAATTCATTTTACTTTATAAAAATAGTATAAATAGCTGGGTATCTAGTTTTCAATTTCTACTGAAATATCTTCAAATACCACATACATATATGCACAATTGAATGAATGAATGAATGAATGAATGAATGAATGAATGAATGAATGAATGAATGAATGAATGAATGAATGAATGAATGAATGAATGAATGAATGAATGAATGAATGAATGAATGAATGAATGAATGAATGAATGAATGAATGAATGAATGAATGAATGAATGAATGAATGAATGAATGAATGAATGAATGAATGAATGAATGAATGAATGAATGAATGAATGAATGAATGAATGAATGAATGAATGAATGAATGAATGAATGAATGAATGAATGAATGAATGAATGAATGAATGAATGAATGAATATTCTTTATTTAAAACCAATTTATGCAGAGAACAATACTTAATTTTAATAAAGACCCATGATGAATAGAACATGTTTATCAAACTTTAGAATAAGCTCTTGGAAGCTAGAAATAGAAGTTGGCAGATACAATAATGCTACAGCTAACAAAAGACATTGTAAAATTTGTAATTCTACAGAGGTTGAAGATGAGGTCCATTTTATTACCAACTGTAAGTCTTATGATAAGCAAAGAAAATTATTTTATGATAGTATTGTTAGTCAAAATAACAACTTCGAATCTTTATAAAAATAACAAGTTTATTTGGCTTTTCAATAATGAAAGTATATATGTGATATTATACTTAGCCAGCTATGTATTTGAATGTTTCCAAATAAGATCATCATGTTTGGTGAAATGACATAATAACAATGTACATTTCACAAATATATCTAAATATTTTAGTTTATCAATAACATTGTGCATAACATATATCTATAAATACTCATTTGGAAGGTTATCAGTAGTGATTAAATAATGATTGTAAATTGATGAGTGAATGCCTTCTTTCTGCTGTTGTCTCCTTTTATATGTTTTATAAATACTATTCTGTGGTTGATTATAAACATGATTCCCATTAGAAAGTTATAATCAGATTTAAACATCAAATCTGAATATTTAAGTAGTAGTTTAGTTTATGATATTTCATTATTGTCACTAATCACAACAATTAAAAAAGTTAGTAAGGCATAAAAAGGAAATGGGCAACATGTTTTTTTAATTTTTCAAATGGGCTTATGCTATTTGTGTTTGAAAAATCAACATGAAGCCTTATTTACATTTACTAAATGTGTTACCTTTTTGTTTCAATTTATTTTTTTGCATTATGTAAACTGTGATTAACATGTCATATAATATGACCCATGATGGGAAATAAAATTTATCTTATCTGATGTATTTCTAGATATACAACAAGGGTTACTTTTGGGCCACACTTAATATCAACCTCATCAGGAAATACAACTATGCCGTAAAAACATTGATTATGCTATAACTCTGTGTATCATTATGATAATCTTTTGAAATAAATACTGTTTAAACCGAAATCTTCAGACAAACGGATTAAATAAATATAACAGGGTGTTACACCCTTGCTCCATCGATATAACAGGAGAGAGCAAGAAGACCCGATTTTAATCAAGATCTTCAAAAATCGAAATACTTCGATTCTACTCTGAGTTAGTGTACAGTCTCTAATGTTTTTCACGGTGTTGAACAAATCTCGTGATTCATCACTATACCAAGCTTTAACGAACGATTGCATAGCGTTATCATTTACCTTCAACAGCTTAAACAAGATGTTTGTGTTATACGCCTTCATCCTTGTATTGTCAGCATACTGGATATTCAAAAGATCTAAATCTCGAGTAAAGAAAGTACCCGGACCAAAAGGTCTTCCAATCGTAGGGAAAGGTCTGGAGTTTAATTCAAGTAATTTACTCCAGAAGTTTGATGAACTGGCGAAAGAATATGGAGACTTTTTTCTGGTGAATCTGTTTGGTATCGATCACTTGATTTTAAACTCGGAGAAGGTTATGAGAGAAGTTATCACGGATAAGCATCTAAGAGTCTTTACAAACGACCGTGGCCCGACCTTTTGGGGCGAGTATGGTTATTATGGCAGCCAGAGTGTTGCCTTTTACCCAGAAGGTTACAGCCATGTACACAGCAAGATGAGAAAACACATGGTGAAAGGGTTACATTATTACGGAGAAGATGGACGAGACATTTTCGAGAGAAACGTGTTCTCTGAGCTTGGAAATCTAACTCAGAAGATCGAACGGATAAGGTTGAGCGGTGAGGAGGCTGATATGATGGCACTCATTCAAAGGTCGGTGTCGAATGTCGTCTCTATTGCAGTAAGTATGCGAACTACTAATGATTGTTATTAATGGAATAAATACTGATCTTCCAAACTTGATAGCAGTAGCTTAAAAGCAAACGAACAAAAATACAACAGGCAAAGCCACTTCTTTATATCAATTAGCTCTTCATATGTTCGCTATTGCGAACATAATGGAGCGTAATTCCAGTCGATATATAGAAAAAAAGAGTACTTCATTATCAGGTTTGCAAATGGCAGTACATTTAGCATCAGATGATAAAAACGTTTTCATTCCATTTCATTAAAACAGTAATAATAATAAATATTAAACTGGGTTAAAAACGACGCATGGGAACAATCATTTTTATTTTTGCTTATGTCGATAAGCCATTGGCTTTTAACCCATCAGTGTTCAGAACTATGATCAAGTTAACAACTTTGTTAGTGTTATCGTCGTTAATTTTTAATATTGTTGTTCTGGAAGTTTCACTGATAACGAGCATGCTCTGCAAATTTCTTTACACGATTTGAGCTGTTTTAGCTGTACGTGTTTTGCTTAAATATATTAGCACATCATAATAATATTTCACCTTATAAGCCAATAGTTAAGAACGATGCCGTTACTCTCAATATTAACCTAACAACGTTCTGAACAATTGGGTTATAGTGTTGTTGTCATAAGGAGTGATGATTAAGTCATTCTTTAAAATATAATAATGCTAAGCTAAATGGAGATATCTAACAGCTACCTTTTTGTGGGTCGGTTTACGTACTCAAGGGCGAAGGGACGTAACCGTGTTGCAACTACCATAAAAGTCATGCAATAGTCCAAATCAAATTGACAATGCACTTCAAATACGTTGAATCTATATTGTAATATGGTTAACCGCTTCACGGGCTCTAAGTACATTTACTCACATTAAATTCTAACTCAATAAAATATTGATTATTGACAATTTATCCATTCACTCCATAAGTTTATTTTCTTGTTTGTCTTAGCTAATTAAGTAATAACTTCAAGTATTTAAGTGAAAGATTGATAATATAAACACCTATAATGCATTGACTTCCATGTTATCAAATCAATTGATTAAGTTCATCATTTGTGGCTCTTCATATCTGCTCTGGTTCAATTTTCAAAAATAATCAGATAAAATCTGATATTGTTAAGAGGTTCAGTAGCTGTGATGTTTCTAAAATGGGTTAATTATGGTTGCGTCTTACATTTGGCTAAATGTGAGTTATCTGATATCATATTACATTTAAAGGTATTATTCATAAACCAGTACACAAAGGCATTGATAGTAGGTAATTTTAATCTAAAAGTTCGAAAATTTGTTTTACTTTGTCCGAGCTGTTCGAATTGTTTTACTTTTCCGTCTTCCCTTGCAAAAATTGTTACGACTTGCACAGTGATTGATAACGATGATTGGCCGTTTGTTTAATATATATTAATGTCTTGTCTTCCTACTTAGGCAATAGATGTCTGTGAAAACACACGAAATGTACTATTAAAGTGCAATCACTTAAATTATTTTTTAAACATAACTTGTTTTCAGTTATACATTGTCAATAGATAGTTATATATCGTCAATAGATAGTTATCATCCCCTTGCTAGCCTCGCGTTATTGCCAGTTCTGTGACGAATGCTTCTTATTTGAAAATGGTAAATTATTTATAGGAAACAAGAACCCTGCTATTTTTTCAAAAAATTAGCCTTTGTAATTCACAAATTTCAGAAATAAATCCAAAACAAAAAGCATTTTTTTCAAAAATACCAATCAAATTTAAAATCCACTGTGTTCTGAATTGTAAACAAAGTGAAAATAGATCGACTAACAATCACAGATCGTTTTGAGAGTGACCTCCCTAAATATAACTTTGCAAAAACCAGATATTATCCGTGATATTATTAACAATAAATTACATATTGAAGATTAATCCGTTCCGAATAGTACCTTATGCCTAGCAGTAGGATTATTATTATTATTGGTCTCAGTTTCTGTTGAACCCATACTTATGTGAAAAACTACAGAAACAAGTTCAGTAGCAAAAAGTTTAAACATAAACCCGGTTTAATGGCACTGGGTAAACGCCAAAGACATAGAACACAAAAACAAAAGATCACAAACAGCACAGTGCTTACATCCTTTATATAAAAAACTATGTATGTTTATCAAGGAACTTCTAAAAGTAAACAGTATGGTATATAAATTAGCAAGACAACTGCAATGCCTTTCATTATTCTGATATGTCATATAAATGCCATTGCGATTGCCTTACTGTCTACGTAATTCTGCAAAGATTTCCCTTGACCATAAAAACTTGTATTGTATATTATATATTATGGAGTAAGAAATGTGTGTAAAAATTAAACTTATCTCGACCTCAAAATACTGAAAACACTTTGATATTCAAATGAATCAAAATGCACCTGTTAAGGTCATACTGCTTTCTAATACACTCTTCATGACCTTGTTTGCAAATTGA
The DNA here is from genome assembly GCF_026914265.1 of Mya arenaria. NCBI lineage: Eukaryota > Metazoa > Mollusca > Bivalvia > Myida > Myidae > Mya > Mya arenaria. The sequence goes on along the minus strand of NC_069131.1, from coordinate 6,389,216 downwards.
TCGCCGTTTATCTATTTTAAAGGTATGTCTTATTTTTGTTTATGTTGAACGGTAACCAAGTGTAAAGACATGTTCTTGTCCTCTTCCTCCTTGATTGACCTTGTCCTTTTGTATTGTAATCTGACCAAAATGCTATTTAATCTCTGCAACGCTTAGTGGTCGTTTCCTGTGTGTAACTTTTTCATGGTGCTTTTTACGATGTGTCGTTTATGCCTCTAATCTGGGTCATTATATGAATTTTGAATTAGAGTGCTTGTCATTATATGAAATTTTAATTAGAGCGCTTGTCATTATATGAATGTTTAATTAGATCGCTTCTCATTATATGAGTTTTTAATTAGATCGCTTGTCATTATATGAATTTTTAATTAGAGCGCTTGTCATTATATGAATTTTTAATAAGAGCGCTTGTCATTAAATAAATATTTAATTAGAGCGCTTGTCATTATATGAATATTTAATTAGTACGCTTGTCATTATATGAATTTTATTTAGAGCACTTGTCTTTGTCCTTTTCATTGTATCCTTGTGATGTTTTCCGTAATGTATCCGATTGTATATTGAAAGATCGTTGTATGGATGCTTGGGGTGTATATTGACGGTTCGTCTGATGGATGTTTAAGATTTTCTGTTGGTTTTTTTTCTTTTCAATTGTTTTGGTTTCAACATTATACCGCGATATCGATATCACAAACTAATCGTGAGTTGTTCAATTGGAACTACAAAGCCTGTATAAAAGTACAGGGACATGACCTATTCACAGCATAGTACATAGACTACATGTGCGTCAAATTATATTCCTTGACGTTCGGATAATTGCATTCAGACGGTCAATAAAACAGTGTTTGATGGGGGGGGGGGGGGAGGGGGGTTAACTCGAAGGTTTGTAAGGTTATACGCTTTTTGGCTTGTTGGTGTAACTCCATGTCAATTAATTGAGTATGAAGCATTCTTGGATATGTCTATAAGCACACAATGATGTATATTCTAAACAAATGCATTAGCCATTTACCTGAACAGTTATCTGGCGAGGCGATACCAGAAGGGGACAAAGATGAGGACATGTTCTGGAAAATCATTGACACAAATAGCTACTTCTTAGCCAATGCTCGAAACGCCCTTCTAACCGCCCTTCCTGTCCTCCGCTTCCTGCCCGGACCGTACAGTCGCATGTGGCAGCGTCTTAACGACGGCAAGGCAAAAATCATCAAAAACTACTATGTATCCCAAAAGGTATTCCTACAAATTGTTCTGATATATTTATAAAGGTTTATGAATAGCATTTGATTTGCACATGTATTACAATATGAAAACATATATCTTGTTTCTTTAGTTTTGGTTCTTCGTTTGGTGATATATTGTCGTATTTTATCCTGACGGTGAATTTCTTAAAACAAATGTGATTTCATATAAGCCTACGAATATGATGTCTATTACAACTGTGTAAACAAAATACCATTTTTATGACATAAATTCATCTTAGGAAATATTTCCCCCAAAACAGTACGCTTTATATATATATATATAACAACAGTTGAGATAAAATTTTACTATCTCTTTTTCTATGAGATCAACCCAATTTTAGAACGATTGATTATACGTGCTGATTGTTGCAGAACTGTTTGTGTCCCAAGCATAAAGCTGTATATAACAAAACAATCGATTGACCCTGGTTTTTGCTATTACTTAAATAGAAGACACACATTCCTGGAAAACCACGTGGAATCTGCGACACATTGTTTGACGCTCAGGAGGCGGAGAAGGCGGACGGTGACGTGGTGCTGACTGATGAACGAGTTATATCTAACATATTAGAAGTGGTCATAGCAGGTTAAGATTGGCTTGTGTTTATAAAATATAACAATAAAAGGCTTACCAATAAAAATATTCTGTACCCTAAATATATTAGCGCTTATAACAAAAATGCGTTTAAGACACACATCCTGCCTACAACATTGCAATTGGACCTTCAACAAATCGAATGGAATTATTTGTTGATAGGACTACCATAATCACAGGGAGATATTTACACATGTTTGTATGCATTATTTCTCCTGAATTAGAATATAATAGAATTCCACCAAAGGAAGTTGTATGCACTGCAGTTCACGCTTTTGGTCAACTATTCTTGCGATCTTATTAATGGGCACTCATAAAACATATTAAACCATCAAAAGTCAATCAAAATCTTAAACAAACACACACGAGTTTAGGCAATTGGCAAAATATTAATCTTGAAGAAATGTGGATGTACATTTTTGAAACGGATTGCAAAATCACAGAGCAAAACAGGCAAAGTTTAGCCTCACACTTGTTCGAACCAACAAAACAAGAATAGCTGACATTGTTGTCTGGTGTCCCTGGATTGATAGAGAGCATTCTTTGCTTGACATAAAATTAATTTACTACTGGATTTGACTTATGATCTGTCATATCTTGAATTGACATTTCTATACAAAAAACAAACTTCTTCTACCAAGGAATCATCACGACTTGGTCACTTCTCAGTTCCACCATGTTCCTCCTTCTCCACCACCCGGAGTTCCAAGACCGCCTGGCCAAGGAACTGCAGGCAGTTGCGAAACAGGGCGAAGAAATCACAAGTAGGGATAAAGTTAAGTGCCCCCTCATAGAAGCTCTGGAGTTAGAGACCCACCGTTTGCTGCTCGTTAACCCTACACTAGTAGCCCGATTGTCCAGTAAGGATGTAAAATATAAAGGGTATACCATAAAGGAAGGAACAATTGTAAGTTCTCTTTGCATTGATATATTTTGTTGAAAAATATTTCATTTACATTAACGTATCACTATTATTAAAAGAACATCGAACACACGCTACAATCTTTGTGTACTGTTTTCCCAAGGGTTATTTATTCACACAGTCAATTAAAAGTAGGATATGTGTTTTGTAGGCTACCAAAGGTCGATTAGCAATCGCATTTGGGCAGGTTATTAGCGCCATACGAGATAACCTATTAAATATCCAACCATTTCGATACAACCAAAAAATCACTTTAAGCTATTTGCTTCATATAGATAATTTCGAACGTGTGGAAACTTCATCATGACGAAAAGCTTTGGGGAGATCCCTGGAAATTTCGACCGGAACGTTTCTTGGACGAGAATGGTCAACTGGTATCCCGTGACCACCCGTATAGAACAAGGTACTTTTATCTAAAGATCTGGTAACCCGTGACCTCCCGTATAGAACAAGGTACGTTTGTCTAAAGATCTGGTACCACTGGACAATCCGTAAAGAACAAGGTACGTTTATCCAAAGATCTGGTAACCCGTGACCTCCCGTATAGAACAAGGTACGTTTGTCTAAAGATCTGGTACCACTGGACAATCCGTAAAAATTAAGGTACTTTTATCTAAAGATCTAGTAACCCGTGACCATCAGTATAGAACAAGGTACTTTTATTTAAAGATCTGGTACTCCGTGACATCCCGTAAAGAACAAGGTACGTTTGTCTAAAGATCGGGTAACCTGTGACCTCCCGTATAGAACAAGGTACGTTTGTCTAAAGATCTGGTAACCCGTGACCTCCCGTATAGAACAAGGTACGTTTATCTAAAGATCTGGTAACCCGTGACCTCCCGTAAAGAACAAGGTACGTTTGTCTTAAGATCTGGTACCACTGGACCATACTTATAGAACAAGGTACTTTTATTTAAAGATCATGTACTCCGTGACATCCCGTAAAGAACAATGTACGTTTGTCTAAAGATCGGGTAACCTGTGACCTCCCGTATAGAACAAGGTACGTTTATCTAAAGATCTGGTAACCCGTGACCTCCCGTAAAGAACAAGGTTCGTTTGTCTTAAGATCTGGTACCACTGGACCATCCGTATAGAACAAGGTACTTTTATCTAAAGATCGGGGAACCCGTGACCTCCCGTATTGAACAAGGTACGTTTGTCTAAAGATCTGGTAACCCGTGACCTCCCGTGACCTCCCGTAAAGTAAAAGGTACGTTTGTGTAAAGATCTGGTAACCCGTGACCTCCCGTATAGAACAACGTATGTGTCATGAATTTTATTTGTATAACATTACGCGCGAACTTACGTAACGTGACGTCGCGGCGTATGGACTTAACGTCGACGTCACTTCCGTTGATTAGAATATATGATTGTTGAGTAAAAGGATCGAACCAGACACGACGTGGTGTTTACTTACTCAGTCTTACAAAGTCATTTTGGTGCCGTGACCAAGCCAACATGCAGCTAACAAAGCTAACTTCAATGCGAGATGGACATAGGAAAGTTGTCGAAAATCTACTTTTGAAGTTTGAGGAGGAATCATCTAATTTCAAGCGCATCAAGTTGCTGGAAATTCTAGCGGAGAAGGCGGAAACCATCAAAGCCTTATGTGAGAAAATCGTAAGTCATGCAGACATTGTTGACTTGGAGACGGAGCTTGTTGAGAGTGAGGAATACTCTATCGACCTTGAATTGAAACTGCTGACACACCGTAGACAAACACAACATGCATACGAGAACACAGACTTATCCAAGAGTGACGAATACAAGAATCGAAATGTAGAGGCGATACGGATAAACGAACCGTCAGCGCCATCAGATGTGATGCCACAGCTTTATCACAAATTGCCACACCTTTCGCTGCCGAATAACCGCAATGGTGACATAACCGAATGGCAAACTTTCTGGGATTGCTACGAGTCATCAGTGCATTCGAACCACACCCTGTCTAATGTTCAAAAATTCAGCTATCTGCGATCAATGTTACATGGAAGCGCTGCCTCAAGTATTGCTGGTTTCCCATTAACGAACGCAAATTACGCAAAAGCCATTGAGCTACTAAGAGAACGTTTTGGCCAGACGCATAAGATTATCAGCTCGTATATGCAGTCCTTACTTGAACTGCCACAGCCCGAGAATACTCCGCACAGCATACAGACTTTTCGTGATAAAATGGAAACATTCATCAGAAGCCTCGAGTCCTTAGGCCAGTCTCAAGAATCATATGGCGACTTGTTGGTTCGCATCATCAGAGACAAACTTTCGAAAGAGCTGAGACGTAATATGGCCCGTGACCATGGCGACCGACCGTGGACGCTACCGGAAGTGAGACGAGCCATTGGAACGGAAATCAACGTGTTACAGGAAGGATAAATCCCAGTGTTCCAGGAACATCACATGCCAACAGCATCCTTCCTTGCCGGAAATGGTAGAACAAACAGGAAGCAGACGCACAAACGAAAGGTATCGAAACAAGTTACAAATTATCTTAGTCGAGTGACATGTGCTTTTTGCAATGAAGATGACAAATCGTCAGATTGTGAAAGACAAGCCAATGTTGATGAGAGAATTGAATGCGTGAAACGTAAACGATTGTGTTTCAATTGCTTATCAGACGACCATCAAGTATCCGTCTGCAAGTCAAATTTCAGATGTCGCAATTGTCAGCGAAGGCATCATACCGCTATATGCGAACAGCAGAGGACAATAGGCAAACTGAATCCCGAAGCAGCTCTGTTTCAGTCAAAGACAGACAGGCAACCGGACATTGCCATACTGCACTCAACGACACAACACCGTCCAAATGTTCTTCTCGAAACTGCCATTGCTAGCGTGAGTTCCGAACAATATACAACATATGCCAACATTTTGTTTGACGAAGGGGCACAGAAGTCATTTATTACTGAAAAATTGGCAATTAAACTCAAACTAAGACAGGCGGGAATTGAGACAATCCACTTAGTTTCCTTCGGCGACAGTACACAGAACGTGCGACAAATGGCTACGGCGACAGTGAATCTTCTTACAGATAGACATGAGAAAATCGAAATCGATGTTTTGATAGTCCCATCTATTGCAGTGCCGTTATCAAACATTCAAAAGGAAGTGAAGTCATTGAGTTATCTCCGGGGACTTAAGTTCGCACACCCAGTGACTGATGCTGAAAGTTTTGACATTTCATTTCTGATTGGTGCGGATTCATACTGGAAAATAGTGTTGAATCATGTCGTCAGGGGCAACGGACCTACTGCCGTGAAGTCGAAAATTGGATATCTGCTTTCCGGTCCGTTACCCGGCAAAACACAACAACCATCCGCTCAGTACATGTTGAATGACATCACCACTCCGCCGACGACCCTGGACTTGGAGCGCTTTTGGAAGTTTGAGTCCATCGGAATCACACCGGAAGGAGACGATACTTCCGGTTCCTGAAACCTGAAGACTTACATGGAATCTAACATAACATATGACGTGGGTCGCTACATCGCCAAGCTTCCATGGAAAGATGACCATCTGCCGTTGCCGACCAATTATGACGTTAGCGTGAGACGTACAGAAAACTTGATCAAGCGGTTGCAAAAAGAACCATTCATGTTGCAAAAATACGGTGAAATTATTCGTAAACAAAGAGATCGGGGATTTATTGAAGAGGTGGATACAAACGTTAAAAACGATCATCACATTCATTACATTCCACACCATGGAGTTAAAAAGGACTCAGTCACCACCCCAGTACGTATTGTATACGATTGCAGTTGTCGTCAATCTGCTGATAAGCCTAGCCTAAATGACTGCCTACAATCAACACCGCCGGAACTGAACGGCTTAGCCGGTATAATTATGCGTTTCCGGTTGAATAGATATGCGATTACAACAGACATCGAGAAGGCATTTCTTCACGTTTCGCTGGACGAGAAAGACTGGGACGTCACGAGATTTCTATGGCTGAGTGACCCAAGTGACCCCGACTCCCCGCTGACCACATACAGGTTCAAGGCAGTGCTGTCTGGGGCTACGTGTTCTCCATTCATCCTGTGCGCAACCATCATCAAGCATCTAGAAAACAACAGTGGCAACTGGGTGAGTAACCACTTACTGAGAGATATCTATGTTGATAACATAATATCTAGCTTTTCGCAGGAACGAGACGTCGTTGACTTCTTCAGAGATACACGTGCATTGATGTCTGCCGCCAATTTCAACCTACGCTCCTGGAATTCCAACAGCAGTATCGTGCGTGAAATGGCCAAAGTTGACCATGTACTTGACAACGATGGAGCTTCGAAAGTTCTTGGTATGCGATGGGACGCAGTCAAGGACACTATATCGTTTCCAGAGAGGTTGATTCCTGTGGCTGATATTGTTAAAAAGCGTACCATTTTGCAGCACACATCCAGAATGTATGATCCGCTTGGACTCTTCATCCCAGTCACCATTCGAGCTAAGATCATATTACAAGAATTGTGGGAGAAGAAATATGCCTGGGACTCACCACTTCCACACGAGCTACAACAGAAATGGGAGGAAATAGCGCGAGACATGAACAGTGCTTCATCCTCTTCATTCAACAGATGCCTATTCAACTTTGAAGCAGACGACACCGTCAACGCAGCAGACGAAACAATATTGCACGTGTTTTCAGACGCTAGTATGGCGTCATATGGCGCAGCTGTATACATCTGCAGAGTCAACCAATCAGCGCTAGTAATGGCAAAGTCCCGCGTTTCACCATTAAAGAAACTTACCCTACCTCGGTTAGAGTTAATGGCCGCAGTGATCGGTGCGCGACTCGGTAGACACGTGCAACAACAACTCAACATTTTCAAGATGGAACTGTGGTCAGACATCCAAATAACATTACATTGGTTACAATCAATGAAGTCATTACCACGTTTTGTGAGAAATCGTGTGGAAGAAATCCATCAACTGACGGACAACCGGAAGTGGAGGTATTGTCCTACAAAAGAAAATCCAGCGGACTTATTGACACGTGGTATATCGGCTGTACAGTTCAGTGACAACACACTGTGGTTTAAAGGACCACAATGGATAGACGAAACAGACAAGTGGCCGTGTGCATTACAGGGACAGACCACTGTGACGAGCCTGAGCCACAGTCATCGTCAGAATCTTCGAGAAACACCATGACAGGAATCCATACTATCATCGATGTGACCAGATACAGCACTCTCGGGAAGCTTTTACGCGTCACCGACTACGTATTACGGTTTGCACAAAACTGCAGACTTGAAGTTTCAGCCAGAAGACTAGAACACCTGACAGCGAGTGAGCTTAAAGAGACAGAAGAATTATGGCTCAGAAGTTGTCAACAAAATACGTATGGTGAGGAAATCAAGCATCTGAAGTCAAATCGCCTTCCATTGGTTAAGCAGTTGAGACTGTTCCTAGATGCCACCGGCTTCATTCGTTGTGGTGGGCGTATTCACAATGCGCCTCTATCAGAAAACACCAAGTTTCCATACCTACTTCCTCAGAAACACCCATTCACACGTTTGGTTGTAATCGATGCCCACGAGAGGTTACTTCATTCTGGGTCAAGTTCAACCATTACATACCTCAGACAGAAATACTGGATACCGGTTATCCGACGTTGCGTGCTGTCCGTGTTACGGGCCTGCGTTATATGCAGACGAGTTAACGGCAACTCCTACCATGCGCCTGATCCACCACCGTTACCGAAAAAACGAGTAGAGGACGCGGAACCATTAACAGTAACTGGTGTAGACTTTACTGGTGCGTTGTATGTACGCAATAAAGACGGACATGAAAAGAAAGCGTACATATGTTTGTTTACATGTGCATCGACTCGAGCTGTACACCTTGAACTAGTGCCGGATCTCACAACAGAAACATTTCTGCAAGCGTTTCGTCGATTCTGCAGCCGGAAGTCCCTTCCACGTTTAATGATATCAGACAATGCTATTACACATATAGGAGCAGCGAATCACCGTGAACGCATGCAATCAAATGCAGTACAGGAAGAGCTCAACAACAAAGGAACAGAATGGCGCTTTATCGTAAAAGGTGCTCCGTGGTACGGAGGATGGTGGGAGCGCCTGATTGGGTTGACCAAAACCGCCGTCAAGAAGGTACTCGGTCGATCGTATGTGAACTTCGAGACGTTATCCATTATCATCACAGAAGTGGAGGCCGTTATCAATGACCGTCCACTAACAAACGTCACTTGTTTCCGGCAAAAACCAGCAGACGATCAATGTTGGCGACGTTGTCCAGGTCCACAACGAGACACCGAGGTCCTCATGGAAACTAGCAGTTGTTGAGGAGACCATTACCGGAAACGATGGGTTGGTTCGTGCAGCGCGGATTCGGACACAAAATGGACATCACACTAGAAGTGATGTGTGACACCGTCAGTGCAAGAGACTAATATCATTCGCCGCCCCGGAGTGTCATGAATTGTATTTGTATAACATTACGCGCGAACGGACGTAACGTGACGTCGCGGCGTATGGACTTAACGTCGACGTCACTTCCGTTGATTGGTATATATGATTGTTGAGTAAAAGGATCTAACCTGACACGACGTGTTGTTTACTTACTCAATTTTACAAAGACAGTATGTTTGTCTGAAGATCTGGTAACCCGTGACCTCCCGTAAAGAACAAGGTACGTTTGTCTAAAGATCGGGTAACCCTGTGACCTCCCGTAAAGGACAAGGTTCGTTAGTCTAAAGATCTGGTACCACTGGACCATCCGTACAGAACATGGTACGATTGTCTAACGATCGGATAACCCGTGACCTCCCGTATTGAACAAGGCACGTTTGTCTAAAAATCGCGTAACCCGTGACCCCCGTATAGAACAAGGTACTTTTATCTAAAGATCTGGTAGCCCGTGACCTCCCGTATAGAACAAGGTACGTTTGTCTAAAGATCGGGTATCCCGTGACCTCCCGTATAGAACAAGGTACGTTTGTTTAAAGATCGGGTATCCCGTGACCTCCCGTATAGAACAAGGTACGTTTGTCTAAAGATCGGGTATCCCGTGACTTCCCGTATAGAACAAGGTACGTTTATCTAAAGATCTGGTACCCTGTGACCTCCCGTATAGAACAAGGTACGTTTGTCTAAAGATCGGGTATCCCGTGACCTCCCGTAAAGAACAAGGGACTTTTATCTAAAGATCGGACTCCCGTGACCTCCCGTATAGAAAAAAGATACTTTTATCTAAAGATCTGGTACCCCGTGACCTCCCGTATAGAACAAGGTACTTTTATCTAAAGATCTGGTACCCCGTGACCTCCCGTATAGAACAAGGTACGTTTGTCTAAATATCGGGTATCCCGTGACCCCCCGTATAGAACAAGGTACGTTTGTCTAAAGATCGGTTATCCCGTGACCTCCCGTATAGAACAAGGTACTTTTATCTAAAGATCTGGTACCCCGTGACCTCCCGTATAGAACAAGGTACGTTTGTCTAAAGATCGGGTATCCCGTGACCCCCCGTATAGAACAAGGTACTTTTATCTAAAGATCTGGTATCCCGTGACCTCCCGTATAGAACAAGGTACGTTTGTCTAAAGATCGGGTATCCCGTAACCCCCCGTATAGAACAAGGTACTTTTATCTAAAGATCTGGTAACCCGTGACCTCCCGTATAGAACAAGGTACTTTTATCTAAAGAGCTGGTAACCCGTGACCTCCCGTATAGAACAAGGTACGTTTGTCTCAAGATCGGGTATCCCGTGACCTCCCATATAGAACAAGGTACGTTTGTCTAAAGATCGGGTAACCTGTGACCTCCCGTAAAGAACAAGGTACGTTTGTCTAAAGATCTGGTAACCCGTGACCTCCCGTATAGAACAAGGTACGTTTGTCTAAAGATCGGGTATCCCGTGACCCCCCGTATAGAACAAGGGACTTTTATCTAAAGATCGGACTCCCGTGACCTCCCGTATAGAAAAAGATACTTTTATCTAAAGATCTGGTACCCCGTGACCTCCCGTATAGAACAAGGTACTTTTATCTAAATATCTGGTACCCTGTGACCTCCCGTATAGAACAAGGTACGTTTGTCTAAAGATCGGGTATCCCGTGACCTCCCGTATAGAACAAGGGACTTTTATCTAAAGATCGGACTCCCGTGACCTCCCGTATAGAAAAAGATACTTTTATCTAAAGATCTGGTAACCCGTGACCTCCCGTATAGAACAAGGTACGTTTGTCTAAAGATCGGGTAACCCGACACCTCCCGTATAGAACAAGGTACGTTTGTCTAAAGATCTGGTAACCCGTGACCTCCCGTATAGAACAAGGTACGTTTGTCTAAAGATCTGGTAACCCGTGACCTCCTGTATAGAACAAGGTACGTTTGTCTAAAGATCGGGTATCCCGTGACCTCCTGTATAGAACAAGGTACGTTTGTCTAAAGATCTGGTAACACGTGACCTCCCGTATAGAACAAGGTACGTTTGTCTAAAGATCTGGTACCACTGGACAATCCGTAAAAAATAAGGTACTTTTGTCTAAAGATCTGGTAACCCGTGACCTACCGTATAGAACAAGGTACGTTTGTCTAAAGATCTGGTAACCCGTGACCTCCCGTATAGAACAAGGTACGTTTGTCTAAAGATCTGGTAACCCGTGACCTCCCGTATAGAACAAGGTACGTTTGTCTAAAGATCTGGTAACCCGTGACCTCCCGTATAGAACAAGGTACGTTTGTCTAAAGATCTGGTAACCCGTGACCTCCAGTATAGAACAAGGTACGTTTGTCTAAAGATCTGGTAACCCGTGACCTCCCGTATAGAACAAGGTACGTTTGTCTAAAGATCTGGTAACCCGTGACCTCCAGTACAGAACAAGGTATGTTTGTCTTAAGATCTGGTAACCCGTGTCCTACGGTAAAGAGCAAGGTACGTTTTTCTAAAGATCGGGTATCCCGTGACCTCCCGTACAGAACAAGGTATGTTTGTCTTAAGATCGGGTAACCCGTGACCTCCCGTATAGAACAAGGTACGTTTGTCTAAAGATCGGGTAACCCGTGACCTCCCGTATAGAACAAGGTACGTTTGTCTAAAGATGTGGTAACCCGTGACCTTCCGTATAGAACAAGGTACGTTTGTCTAAAGATCGGGTATCCCGTGACCTCCTGTATAGAACAAGGTACGTTTGTCTAACTATCTGGTATCCCGTGACCTCCCGTATAGAACAAGGTACGTTTGTCTAACTATCTGGAACCCGTGACCTTCCGTATAGAACAAGGTACGTTTGTCTAAAGATCGGGTATCCCGTGACCTCCTGTATAGAACAAGGTACTTTTATCTAAAGATCTGGTATCCGTGACCTCCTGTACAGAAAAAGGTATGTTTGTCTTAAGATCTGGTACCCCGTGACCTCCTGTACAGAAAAAGGTATGTTTGTCTTAAGATCTGGTAACCCGTGTCCTCCAGTAAAGAGCAAGGTACGTTTTTCTAAAGATCGGGTATCCCGTGACCTCCTGTACAGAAAAAGGTATGTTTGTCTTAAGATCTGGTACCCCGTGACCTCCTGTACAGAAAAAGGTATGTTTGTCTTAAGATCTGGTAACCCGTGTCCTCCAGTAAAGAGCAAGGTACGTTTTTCTAAAGATCGGGTATCCCGTGACCTCCCGTATAGAACAAGGTACGTTGGTCTAATGATCTGGTACCCCGTGACCTTCCGTATAGAACAATGCACGTTTTTCTAAAGATCTGGTACCCCGTGACCTCCTGTATAGAACAAGGTACTTTTATCTAAAAATCTGGTACCACCTGATCACACGTATAGAACAAGGTACGTTTTTCTAACGATCGGGTATCCAAGGACCACCCGTATAGAACAAGGTACGTTTGTCTGAAGATCGGGTATCCAGGGACCACCTGTATAGAGAAAGGAACATTTGTCTGAAGATCGGGTATCCAGGGACCACCTGTATAGAGAAAGTACGTTTGTCTGAAAGTATGGTACCAAGGGCCCTCCCGTATAGAACAAGGTACGTTTGTGTAAAGATCGGGTAACCCTTGACCTCCTGTAAAGAACAAGGTTCGTTTGTCTAAAGATCTGGTACCTCTGGACCATCCGTATAGAATAAGGTACTTTTATTTTAAGATCAGATAACCCGTGACCTCCCGTATAGAACAAGGTACGTTTGTCTAAAGATCGGGTACCCCGTGACCTCCCGTATAGAACAAGGTACGTTTGTCTAAAGATCGGTTATCCCGTGACCTCCCGTATAGAACAAGGTACGTTTGTCTAAAGATCTGGTACCCCGTGACCTCCCGTATAGAACAAGGTACGTTTGTCTAAAGATCGGGTAACCCGTGACCTCCCGTATAGAACAAGGTACTTTTATCTTAAGATCTGGTACCCCGTGACCTCCCGTATAGAACAAGGTACGTTTGTCTTAAGATCGGGTAACCCGTGACCTCCCGTATAGAACAAGGTACGTTTGTCTAAAGATCTGGTATCCCTTGACCTCCCGTATAGAACAAGGTACTTTTATCTAAAGATCTGGTACCACTGGACTATCCGTATAGAACAAGGTACGTTTTTCTAAAGATCGGGTCTCCCTTGACCTCCCGTATAGAACAAGGTACGTTTGTCTAAAGATCTGGTATCCCTTGACCTCCCGTATAGAACAAGGTACTTTTATCTAAAGATCTGATACCACTGGACTATCCGTATAGAACAAGGTACGTTTTTCTAAAGATCTGGTAACCCGTGACCGCCCGTATAGAACAAGGTACGTTTGTCTAAAGATCGGGTCTCCCGTGACCTCCCGTATAGATCAAGGTACGTTTGTCTAAAGATCTGGTACCCCGTGACCTTCCGTACAGAACAAGGTACGTTTTTCTAAAGATCTGGTAACCCGTGACCGCCCGTATAGAACAAGGTACGTTTGTCTAAAGATCGGGTCTCCCGTGACCTCCCGTATAGATCAAGGTACGTTTGTCTAAAGATCGGGTCTCCCGTGACCTCCCGTATAGAACAAGGTACGTTTTTCTAAAGATCTGGTAACCCGTGACCGCCCGTATAGAACAAGGTACGTTTGTCTAAAGATCGGGTCTCCCGTGACCTCCCGTATAGATCAAGGTACGTTTGTCTAAAGATCGGGTCTCCCGTGACCTCCCATATAGAACAAGGTACGTTTGTCTAAAGATCTGGTACCACTGGACTATCCGTATAGAACAAGGAACGTTTGTCTGAAGATCTGGTTTCCCGTGACCTCCCGTATAGAACAATGTACGTTTGTCAGAAGATCGGGTATCCCGTGACCTCCCGTATAGAACAATGTACGTTTGTTAGAAGATCTGGTATCCCATGACCTCCCGTATAGAACAATGTACGTTTGTCAGAAGATCGGGTATCCCGTGACCTCCCGTATAGAATAAGGTACGTTTGTCTGAAGATCGGGTTTCCAGGAATCGTCCGTGTAGAATAAAGTACGTTCGCCCAAAGAATGCTTATTTGCGACGAGGCATTTTAGAAGGTATATGCTCCAGTTAGATAGTAAGTCCGAAAATGTACCTACATACACATGTTTTGCATGAGTAATGTTATTACAAATAAACTGAGGTTTCTGATTAAAATATCAACTTAGGCGTTGTTTAAATTTCTTTTCTTTAGAATAATTCTGGACAATATAAACCACGCACACTGAGTTAAATTGTGCATCTATATGTCCAACAACAATAAAATTTGTAGACGTATGTCGAAGTTTCAACTCCGGTTTAATTTATTCCCTTTGTCAGTTGGATGCCATTCGGAATTGGCAAGCGCTCTTGTCCAGGGGAACCGTTTGCTCGCGCTCGCTATTTCCTGTTCGTGGCCACCCTGCTACGCAACTGGAGATTCTGTCCTTCCAAGGACCAGCCACTGCGGGACTATGATCCTCGACACCTGGAGAATTTCGACCTTGAATTCTCAATCCGGCCCAAACCTTACCTGTGTCGCATTGAGAAAAGAGAATGGAATTAAAAAGAAATACAAAATTATGTTTAGCTTGAAGTAATAGCGAGACTTATGTTATTTTCAGGTAAAAATCAATTTCTATATTGTTTTTGGTTTTATTGATACTACGCTTAAATATTATGCTTTATATAACCAATTTAAAACATTAGTTCAGCCGAATGCCTATTTTAACTTTGTTTATTGTTATTCTCTAACTCTGTTACGCCTTTATACAGTGCATTAACTAGACTACTTATTAAATGTCTTTGATTGCTTTGACATATCCGGTAATAATTGTTCTAGAAATTGTGAGATAGTCAATACTATTATAGTATGGTCAGTTCTTGCTATGGCGATTTTTTGTCAACTTAGGGCTTTAAATGTTAACACGTTTATCAACTTAGATCTTGTCGGCATGGCATGATATAAATATGGATTGAACTAAACGTAAATGATGATTTGGCCAAACCAATTATATAATTTGAATATGTTTTATCCATCATTTATCTATGCGTTTCAACGTCCCGTTTGTTGTTATGGATGGTGACCCAGCATATAATCGGTACAATCTGAAAGGTGTTTTCACGGGATTACAAACATACAAGACAAACACTTCGTGGTGTCTTAATGTTTAAAAGACAAAAAATATGCTGGCGATTCGAAACAAATGATATGGTGTTAATAAGCCTTAATGATACATGTGTTATTTGTGAAATTATATTGTCTTCTTATCCGCATTTTAAAACATAAATTTCTTTAATAGAATCGCGAAGTGCTTTTAGTCGTTGATGTTTAGAAGTTGATTTTATGGTCGCTGATGTTTGTCCTTTTTCACGCCATAGGCTCAAAGGTGTCAAGTACTGGGGTGGAAATGTGCCAAGTGGCGGGGAAATGCGTAAAGTGATTGGGCGATAATAAGAAATAATATTGCAATGAATAGATTCCCCGCCATTTGTCGCATTTTTGCAACGCCATTAAACGCCATTTTGCCTTCATGGAGGCATTCACCATCTGCATTGGTTTAAACCATTTCGTGAAAACGTCTTTTAATACAATATCGGATGTATCAGTGTTTAGATATATCATAATTGTGCGGCACATTTTGTCGCAAAAAAGGTACATACAAGCACAGGCTTAAAAAGGCAGATGCACGATTTGAGTTAATACTACAATGTGACGATATTTTTCTAAAGGGTTTGCAGAGATCTCCTTTGGTGCAAATCGATATTTTATATTGTAGTACCCTTTTTTAAGGAAGTTGAAAACACTACACATTTGTTTGACCTCAGATATTATTTTATCTCATTTATTTTTCATATATATATATCAGTACAGTTTTAAATTCTCAAAATATACAACATATCTATGTATTTTGATAGGATATACATATATTCTGAGACAATAATGCTCACACACATGCACACGCACATACACTCGCTCACAAGCACATACACTCGCTCACACGCACACACGCGCACTCACGCAAACACACACGCACGCACGCACGCATGTACACACGCACGCACGCACGCACGCACGCACGCACGCACACACACACACACACACACACATACACATTGCATACACACCCGATCGTATGATGTTTATACGATCGATGTCCCCTGTATTAGCTTATATATTATATTAATGTTTTTGTATTGTTTAAGTCTAAGATTTCTTTGTATGGCTAATTGTGTCTTTTATTATTAAGTTATATTGTATGTTTAAGTACTTCCCATTTTTGTTATGGGTTTCAAGTTAATCTTTGTTCAACGCAATTTGTTCTTCTATTTTAATCCTTAATCTCAAATACGTCAAGTATGCATCAAAGGATAGTGTTCTATTATTATACTTGGTTGAATGTATATAAAATTTCATTAGAATAATAAGAACGTTGCATATGTTGTTGTGTTTGTTTTTTGTCCCTGTTCCCAATAAGGCTTCACGTTTACCTATAATTATATTAATTGTTTGTTGAATCTATGAAAATGTTTAATTTATTCCATAATTGTTGTGTCTCGTAACACTCCCAGTACAAATGTTCAATAGATTCAGTACCTGAATTACAGAATGTACATAAGCTACAAGTTTCAATTTAAAAAGCTGTTGGTTGGTTGGTATTGTTCTTAAAAGAAATTTGTAGTAAAAGCTACTGAAAGTAGTATCTATTGTAGATGTATATATATTACAGTATATATATTTTTTTGGTATGATGTCATTTCATCCTCTATTATAAGTTCATTAATATTGTTATTGTTAAAATTTATATGACCTCTATTTTGTGGACCTACAAGTCAAATCTACGACAACCAAACATAATATAATTCATTTTCGTTTTAATTCGAGCATTGTTTATATCGCATTTCGTAAAAGATTTCGACGCACAATCAACAGGACGTATATAGTACATCTTTACCTACTTTGCTGATGTCACATTGCAAACTGATAGGCTTGGTTGGATCAAAATCAGTATGCAATTTAAAGGGAACGTCTGATCGTACCCTTGATCTTTTGAGATTTGGTAAGTCCTTATATTAATCTCACCAGGAAATAAACCTTTGCAGTCTTTAACTTGAATTAATTCAGAATTGTTGTGGACCAGCATGGATATTAACAAAACATTGATTTACAGTCACTCTTAAATGGTCAACAAAATACTTTTCAACAATAACATTGAAGGGATCATGGTTCATTTACACACATAAATAAAGTCATTTTGTTACACTTGATTACGATTTTCATTTTGCTGAGCAGAGCTCAGTACGAGGGTTTTTTAAACCGTCACATAAACGAGGGCGTCTCAGAAGTTTGTTTAAACGGATACACTTATTTGTGACGTTAAATAATCTTTGGTGTTGATGAAATGAAACAAATGTTAAATCGATGCATTTGCATTCATACAATACATAACTATGGAAAGCTAGTAGCGTCCACCCGGCGCACACTAATTTTATTATACTAACTCCAAGCAATCGCAAAATAACAATTCCTCTCTGTGTTTTACGCATAATTCTGTGTGTCAGTTAATGCAACGTCACATCGTCATTTCCTGTTATTTTAATGTTTTTAAACAGTTCATGTACATAAATAATGACATCGTTTCTAAGAGAGACTTGAAAAAAGGTTAGTGATACAATTTTGTAAAGAGCTCGAGGAAAATGCCCGCACAAACCCTTTAAATGATTAAAGTGTCCGGTAAGAACTCCAACAGATCCCTTGTATATAAGTGGAATTGATGATTTAAAGACGGACGTTAGTCTATCGCAGAAGATGGAAGGTGTGGCTGTTCCCCGAATGTGAGATCAACGATGATGCGGATGGTCAGAGACATAATTCAGAACGACAGGCGTTTCACTGTTAGAATATAACTTCTGGGACTCGAACTGATTCATATTCATGATTAACTTACTTAAAGTAAGTGGATCTCGCGCCACAAAATGTGTATAGCTTGCCGGTGATTTCATCGAGAAAAATTGTCGCGTGAATAAATTATTGAAAACTGACGTAGGATAACGTAGCGGGCGACCTGTCGTCTTTATTGCCTTTGTTTCATTAACTGTTAAAAACTAGGTTTCGTATCGTAATAATTTATTGTAATATATAATGAAAGTTTGAAAAAAGTCCACGAACTTTTGAGACACCCCTCGTTCTCCCTTGGATACCTCCCGCTTAGGGCTAGACACCTCAAAACAAGCCAATAATTGTCAACGCGAGCTAGTAGGAAGCCGATGATATGATCTGGGAAACATAAAAAATGCAACAATCATGCTGCTGTCTCATCTGTGTTCCCCGTTTATAATAGCGCATACCGGTTTGGCAGTTTAAATCATACCTGTTTATGAGTACAGATAAATATAACGATGCTATATTTATACTTACTGTGATTTACGTCGTAGAAAATTGTAGTAAATTTCGAATTGGAAAAACGCGCAAATACTGCGAAAGATGCACGTGTCGTAAGCGATGTGATACATGAGTAAGTAAGATTTATTGCGTTCTATACAATGAGGTCAACTTAATTTTTTTTTTTACAATATTCCTTTCTTATGAAATTATATCATCGGGTGTCTAGCCCTTTTAAGGCATTTCTGTTTTTGGCGGAAATGTCCATGTGTTATATATATCACGTCCCTGATCCAATACATTGTAGAAAATTTGATCTGTGTTTAAATGAACCGGAATATAAAAACTGTTGTAAAAAAGAAATCGACGCCTGGGAGACTACTGGCCGGGTATCACATATTCAATCAATGGTGATTTTCTGTTTTCTGTCTTTGATAAATGTATTTAAAACTCAATAACTGCAAAAATAAATGATACAGAGATCAATTAATGATTCAATATTGTTTATTATTAAATCCGATAAATAGCAGCACTCAGAACACATATCATAATACCAGGTTGCGTTTCTTAAAAGGGCGCTGTCAAATGTTGTCTTCTGCAGTATTTTTGGAAATTACAAAAGTAATTAATTTATTTAAAAATGTAATTCAAAAATAGATTGCTGTAGTTTTAATACGAAGAAATGAGACTCTCATTTATTTCAAACTGCTGATCTCTGAGCATATTTAAATAAGATAATGACGGACAATACTATTCTATTGAAACTGTTTGCACAGGCTATGATACCGACCACAAGCTATATAAAGTTGTAATTATGACCTACTTCACTGTTATCAAATATTGAAAGCGTCATTTTGATCCACTTTTACGAGGTTGTACTAGTATTCGAATGCTTTTGTTAATGAGAAATGTTCAAAGTGCTGTTTATACCGCACCATCTATCAACTGCTTTCAATTTTTCTTGCTGTTAACAATAGTATAAAAACGAATCAATATGTGGCTTTCAACTTATGAAAGAAATGTTATGATGATTTTATTCAATACGTTATAGATAATGGACGTACATTGAACTTAGGAGAGATTATTACGAGATTATTTCTATGTTTTATATATACATATATTTACCATGATATAATTTGTACATGGATTACATTTTTTGAATAACACCATTATGAAGTTTCTGTTATGATTTCATCAGAGAAAATTGTGCAATTTTTAACTATAATTACATGGCAATTTAATTAAAATGTTTCTTAAGTAACAAAAGTCTTAATACAAATAATCGAGATGAAAACTATTCAAACATATAAAATAAAATTGTCTATTTTTAAAATTAAACTTTACCAGTAATACTGTTTTGTATTAATGATGGATGATTACCATTTGTAATTCTTCAATGCATGATACTGCTTTAGGTATCCCACCCACCAACATTTTGAATTTAAGATGTGTGTCGCCCTAGAATATATTGGTATCATTGAAAAGTGATTTGTATGCAGAAAAAATACGATTTTTATAACAAATGGTATTTTTACATTCAAAAGGTGCAATATATCGCATTTACGTTTGATTTCACTTAATATATGATAGAGCCAAACCTACAACTGCAATCACCTTATCTATAGTATATTGTTATTGATTTATTTGACATAAAACAATTAAATGGAATAACTAGACATCACAATTTAACAATCTATCCGTGCTACGCATAGTATCATCGCTCTGGTGAACGAGAAAGAATTTAGCATTAAGGTTAACTTGTAGCTACACGTCAATTCGGTGAGTTTGAAAAGGTATTGGATACATTTATGAGCTCATTATTTTCAAGATGTACAGCCTTATTATTGTAGCTGTAACTTTATACATAAAATAATAAAACAACGCAGCACAAATAACGATACATTATATTTTCATAAGAAATGTGATTGACAAAAGTAAAGATAAAACATACAGTATCGTAACAACAAATGTTACCTATTCTTAATCACGGCGATTTTAAAGTACCAAACACACTATCATATAGAACATATTAAGGGATTTGCATTTTGAAGGATAATTAAATAATTAATATGCCAAAGCACTCAAGGAAAAGTCATAGGTACCCTGTTTAATAGACTTGCAGATGCATTACAGAGGGGCTGGATGATAGCGATGAACAAAGCAAACACAGGTGGTTGTTTTAACTACTTTCTGGGAAAACTTTCATATTTTTGAAATCAATACAGAAATGTGTTCAAATTTACTCGCACTTCAATACCATATAAAAAGTTATATTCGACATACAGTCGAAACTCTCTTATATCGATTGTTTGTTATCTCGAAGTAATTCCAGAGGTCTAAACTACTTCGACAAAGCGAATTTATACTAATATATTCACAAATTACATTGTTTTATTTTCAATTCCATTCTCTTTTCTCAATGCGACACCGGTAGGATTTGGTCGCAGTGTAAATTCTAATCCAAATTTTCCAGTTGTCGAGGATCATAGTCCAGCAGTGGCTGGTCATTAGAAGGATAACATTTCCAGTTGCGTAACAGGGTTGCCACGTATAGGAAATATCAAGCGCGGGCGAACGGTTCCCTAAGACAAGCGCGTTTGCCAATTCCGAATGGCATCCAGTTGAAAATTGAACAATTTCAAATGAATCTACAGTCAACATTAATACATGTTTGGTGACGTATAGGTGATTATTTCACAAAGTGTGCGTAATTTTGTAACCAAATTTGAAGAAAGGAAGGAGCATGAATTATGGAACAGAATTAAGGTCATGAATGTTGTTACTAAACTACTGTTGCACAAGTAATTTTAAACACTTTCGGATATTTAAACTGAATGAGGCCGAAAACCTACGTGTATATCAATGCTAGTCAGATATCTTTAGATAAACGTACCTTGTGTCAAACAATAGGTACCAGATCTACAGACAAACGTACCTTGATTCATACAGATGGTCCCTGGGTACATGATCTACTGATAAACGAACATTTTTTCAAACTAATGACCTGTTTGTATTAGATATTCAGACAAATATACGGACAATCCCTGTTTCCAGATTTACAAATAAAATGTTATTTGTTCTTTACGGATAGTCCTATGGTTACAGACATCAGAAATAAAACATTTTGTTCTATACGGGTTGTCCTGCAACCAAATTTTCATTCCAACGTACCTTGTTGAATGGCCGATTCCTTGGTATAAGGTTTATCAACGAACCTTGCTTTATACGGATGGTACCTGATCTGCAGACCGAAGAACCCGATCTAAAGACGAACCTTCCTTGTTGCTTAAGGCTCTTCCTGGGTACCAGATCTTCAGAAAAACCTACCAAGTTCTATTTGGGTGGTCTCTTGGTAACAACAGACCATTTTCGACCAGGAAACGTTCCGGCCGAAATTTACAGGGATCTC
Source organism: Mya arenaria (assembly GCF_026914265.1). NCBI lineage: Eukaryota > Metazoa > Mollusca > Bivalvia > Myida > Myidae > Mya > Mya arenaria. The sequence continues at coordinate 6,367,249 of NC_069131.1, read as the reverse complement.
CCCAGATCTTTTCGTCATGATGCAGTTTCCAGACATTGGAAGTTATCTACAAGGTGCTAATAGTGTTAAGTAATGTTTATTATGCATCCATAATGATATCTAAGAAGAAGACTCATATGATAGTAAAAACATGACTTAATGCAATTGCAGACTGTCTTTTTATAAATAAATAAAATAACTGTATAAATATTATCACAATGTTGGTTTAATTCAAACTAAACGTCATAGTATTCTTATAACAGTTCACAACTTCTTCAAGCAAATACTACTTACCATCGTTCCTTCAATTATGGTGTACCCTTCATACTCGAAATCCTTACTTGCCACCCGGGATAAAAGCGTTGGGTTCACGAGCAGTAGACGATGTGTCTCCAACTCCAGGGCTTCCATGAGGGGGGACTTAACCTTGTCCCGACTTGTAGCTTCTTCGCCCTGTTTCACAATTTCCTGCAGTTCCTTGGCCAGGCGGTCTTGGAACTCGGGATGGTAAAGAAGGAGGAATATGGTGGAGCTCAGGATGGACCACGTTGTGGTTATTCCTGGATAAAAGAAGTATTATTTCATTTATAATAATGACACTGGAAGACTTTGAGCAAAAACGATAACTTAAGGAATTAATACATAGTTTGGTGAAAAGGGAAACAATGGTCACTAGGAATATAGGGTCTCTAAACATTTAGGCCATAACATTTTTCATTTGTTTCAACAGTATGAAGCCGAGATCCGTAAAGAAACGGCAGACGTTTTTGAAGATCTGTAGACGTTTAACTGTAAGTATCTAGCTTTGTTCACATTTTGACTGTATGCCATATGGCTAATAACTTGAGTTTAACAATCAAGTATCATTCGATGTGTCTCTAAAATGTCTCAAAAATGTAAATAACTTATTAAAACATAACTGACGACACATGTACGTCAAGCAGCTTCAATATGAGTGTACGGTGTTGATTGCGCTTCATTTACAAAACCATATTTGTAAACACTATTAAAATACTACACCTCCTAAGATCCATAATGTTAGAAATAATTCTTTCTTCTGTGAGGACGACGTCACCCTTCACGTTCTCCTCTTCTTGAGCGTCAAACAACACGTCGCAGATGCCACTTTAGGCATTTTAGGGATGTGGGTCTTCTGTTATTGGCAGAATAAAATACCATCAAGCATACTTTTTTGTCAACAGCAAAATAAATTTGAAAAGATATCTGTATTGTATTCTTCATTAACTTTTATCAAAGCCAATATGTCTGAAATAGAAAATATTTGAAAAGGGTAGGCTTAATTAACCATCAGGGATTAAATGTAAAGAGGTCAACTTTATGAATCAATACACATTTATAATTTAAATATTAATCATTAAAAAAAAATAGCGATGCATTCAATAAAAATAAGCACGACAACTTGATTCAAACAGAACGATTAGTTTTATCAATATCTGCAACGAACAAAGATGCTTGGAATATATTTGTCTTATCTGATTAGTCAAAATGGTTTGTGAGAATACCTTTTGTGCAACAAAGTAGTTTTTGATGATTTTTGCCTTGCTGTCGTGAAAGCGCTGCCAATTGCGTCTGTATGGCCGGGGCAAGCAGCAAAGCAACGGAAGGAAAATCAGAACGGCGTTACGGGAATTGGCAAGGAAGTACAAATTTGCGTCGACGATGTTCCAGAACATGTCCTCATCTTCGTCCCCTTCCGGTATTACCTCGCCAGATATCTGTTTTGGCAAAGGTCTACTAAAGTTCGGATATAACTTGGTTGAACATCATGACATTAAAATGATATATCCAATATTTGCTCAATCTTATTTTATACACATTGAGATGCAGACATAATCAAGATACAGGTACAATCTCAAGAAAAATCCTTCAAATTACCTACCTAATTACTTTTGTGTCAGCAAAATTATTATCATGACCCTAATAGACAGATTCAACAGAAAAAAAAACAAGAATGCTAGGGTGCTTGTTTGATGTCCTAATTCACGTTGATGCATATTTCTACACTAAGCGAGACGTGATACAAGGTCAGGCTAAAAAATTCTTATCGTAATATCCATTTCATAGTACATGTATGCCTCCTTTGAGTAATGCCCTGTGTTGGGACAAACAATTTGTTCGGGAGCCAACGTGTTTTGTAGTATAATTCATTTATTGCTGAATACTTTCTAATTGAACATACGCGAAGTATTTTACTGGCTATTGCCACAAAAGGGAGCTTGTCAATCAGTAGTTTCAGTGACGTAAAATTGTTTAGACCTAATCATTGACACAATTTTAGTAAACAAGGTTATTGAACTTATTTCTGGACAGTACTTGAATTAGCCATTAGCGGTTGTCGTTAGCCGAAGCCGATTGATCTTCGATGGAAACAAGTAAGATAAGAGTTTAACAAAAGTCAGATCCATAGATAATTACTATTCAAGTCTTTTGGCCATTCTACACATACGCTAATGCGATTAACTGTTCCATCTAAATCCTCGGAATATCTAATTGACACCTGCCCGTAGCGGTAATAAAGCTCAAGCGTAAATAAATGCTATGTTATTTTGACCACTTAGAAGCCTAATATTGAAATGATGACCTCACTAGAGATTATTTAATATTGGCGATGGGCATTGTGTTACATAGGCTAATAATGAAAATAATGAAAAAAGAAAGACATTACCATTTTGCTAAGACGAAGATAAGTGGATAAAAGCCAACAATCATAAAACTTATAGAATGTCGTTTTCACCTTTTAGCTCCGATATCCCATCAAAATAAACCGGAACATTCAAGATGATAAGATAATTAAGACTAGTGCGATGAAATTTAGAAATGACACAGTGCAAACATGGATATACCTGATGAGAACCAAAAATGTAAGACCGTAGTTATTAAAGAAAATGCAAAGTAAAGAAAAGTAATAAAAGCAAGGTCGAAACTATTTTACCTTGTTAAGAAACAAGTAGACATATCATCAGGAGAGTGACCACTTTTGGCTTTGTAAAATAGAGAGAGTTTGGGCTTCTCTCGTTAAGAGTTTTAACTTTCCCATCATGATGCAATTTGATACAAACACATGGGCTCAGACGAAAACAACGATTGACGATTCTGGATCGTATCCATCATTATCATTCTGTGACACATAATGCAAGCATATGTGGCATAATGACTGATTATCCAGTTGACTATTTGTTTGATATTTTACCAGTTTTAAAGGTTAATTGAGTCAGGTATAAAAATATGGATTTACCAAATGTTTCTATCCATATTTCAGTTTGTTTGTGCCATGCGTTTGTTTTTGTGTTGCATTGTATTCTTTTGACTTGAATTCTGAATTAGTGACATGTTTTCGTGTTCCTATATGCTAAAAACAGTTTTGCATTAGCATTTTATAACTGTGTAATGACTTGTCTAGTTAATTGTCGTTGGGGTCTTTAAAAAATGTTTATTTTTCATTTTTCGAATCATTTGCCAGTTTCTTAAGCTGTTATTGTTCTATTGCAGTCATGACATACTGACCGTGTTGATAGTACTAACTGTAAAGGTGCTTTACAGGAAAGATAGCGCATTCGAACCCTGTAAGTCTTCAGTGTTAATCCAAGTAAGGCCAAGAAATTGTTGTTTTAGGTCGCTTTAATACGAGTAAGGTCTGTAATTGCGTTATAAAATTATTGTCAACTAAATTTCGTACTATTATACTTGTAACATATCTTACTATCGTTCTTGATTAATAAATTGTATAATGTAATGTATAATCTTTATCATGAATCGTTCATATTTGCTTACTATTGTGAATTTGTTTATTTAAGTATGTTGATCATTCTCATTCGTGTAAGCCCATTGAAATGGTATACTGAATACAGTGTGAAATCAAATGTAGTTGTACACCTGTTCACAGTAGTAACACACGAGTATAGACTTGAAACCTCTTCTAGCTCGTCTACCATCCGTCAAAAGTGTTTGGTTGAGCTGATATGACAGATTTCCGTGAGTAACAAAAGCCTTGCAGAGAGTTGGGCTGTATTGCATATAATGGTTTGTCGACGAGTCCTAACTGTTACACTGTTAGAAGCAGATGGTGTATAAAGCCATGCATAGTTCAAACACCCCCAGCTAATACCGGGGTAACGAATATTACATAAAGGTATTCTTTTTAATCGAAAAGACATCCTCCATGGCCGATACATCTATAATTCATTTCCTACAACTAACTTAATAATTTGATTTTCAACTAGGGTAATGACTTACTGCAATATATACAATGTTGGACAGCGAACGCTGCAGAAGCGCCATCACATCAGCCTCATCACCCCTCAACCTCAAGTTTTCCATCTTCTCATTGAGATTTCAAATCTCCGACAAAACTTTCCTCTCAAACATATCTCGTCCATCTTCTCCGTAATAGTGCATTACCCTTTGACCATATATTTCCTCATCTTGTTGTGTACATGACTGTAACCTTCTTTGTAAAATGCCGTACCCTGGCTGCCATAATAATCATAATCGCTGTTAAACGCCCTTTTTATTTGTTTGGTTTATAAAATTTATTTGAATAGTTGATTTAACTATGATATTTAATGCTTAGACTTGTTGATTAAATATACCAATTTAACGTTTCTGAAATGATCTGTTCCTACGCAACACAAGTCATGGCATGAGTTGACGTTTTTAATTATAACACAGGGTCTACAGGGCAATATATATGAAAAACTACATAAACAATTACAGTAATTAAAGGTTTACACATAATTCCCGTTCATTAGCAGTAGTCGAAATTTCATAAATAAATCCTGTTTAGGGTACAAAGGCTATGGGTCAAACGACAATAAGCTTGAGTCACAAACGTATCATACACAGAAAAAAAAAATACAAACAGGCCTTGTCCGAACACACATTTTCAAAGCATTGCTTTTAAATCAGCATGCGTTTAGGTAAATTACACTTCATATATGGGATGACAAACACTGAACTCAAAACCTACTTCAGGCCTGTTATATATGAAGATAACGAAATTACCTTAATGACTATGCTCTTTTCATCAGGCTTTCGACTGAGGGTGAATTATTGGAATGTTCTATCATGCATCTTTTATTCGTCACATTGTGAATGGACATAACGTCGGTACAGTGACAGAAATAGAGGAAAAAAAACGGTACGCAGAAGATAAACGGTATTGGCAGTGACATTCATTCTAACACGTAGTTTTCCATATAAATATTGTATTTATGAAGTCATCTTTGGAACTTTATGATAACAGTTTCGCTTTTTATTTACTTCATTGTAGTTAACCCAATAAGTACTAAATCCTGAAAAAATATAACAGCGGTGAGTAGATTACCTAAAAGGAAGTTGAATGGTCCTATCAGTTACAAAAGACGTGGGTTGTACCACCAAACAGTAGCTAAAATCTTTACTGGTTAAGACAAAAGTGGAAAGATCCCCCGATACGTCGCAAAATGCCCGATTGTTTACACAAGAGTTCGAGATATCCCCAATAAGTAGCAAAATGCCTATGGTAGGATTCCTATTCCGGTCGTTATTTAAGACAAACAGGTAGATATATAAAGACCGAGAACCGCGTTTAAAATATGAATATAGCAAGCATCAATAAAAAAAGCACAAGGCGCCAAATATCGGTTCTACAGCCATATAACAAGGTTTTATTTTAATAAAAATAACATTAAGTCCAGGCAAAAGTATATTAGATTTTTGTTATTATCCTGAGATAGGCAATGACATATGCTAATATTCCGGAATTCAGTTTCGTATGTTAGACATGATTTATTGCATTATTATTGGCATACATAGGGTGCCAGTTCTTAGAAGATTTGATTGTAACACGAAAGAGAGATTTGTAAGGGAAGTATTTGTAATCCGAATGCATAACAACAAACTATCGCATTCTGCTCTTACGTCACTGGTTATTCGTCGTCATTCATCCTCGTCCCTAGAGAAATAACAAATTCCGCGACATCTCCATTCTCCAATAGAGATTTACGTAATGAACAGTTGTGTATAGGTATATGTCATCTTGTAACTTATCACTTGTTCCACAGAGAATACTTCTCCCGTTGTCTTATTGAGAGTATTCAAAAACAAAGTCTCCCGGCGTAGGTTCCACCTTGTATTACATTGAAAACAACCATGTCGGTGTTTCACAATCCGGTCGTGAAGAATAGTTTACAAGTCGATCCAACGAATGTCTGTATAAAAGACTTGTATTCAGGAAGGATCTGTAGAAAAGTAATGTAAAACACATAATATAAACTAAAAATAGTAATAAACGAGAATCCCTAAATCAAAGAAAATTAAGATTAAATAATGTAGCTTAGAATACTTGAAATGAATTGTGTCACCGTGAAACGTAATATCTAACAAGTAAATGAAGATAAATGTTACCAGAACAACAGGGATGTGATATGGGCCACGAATAATAAGATATAAGACAGGGAGAACAATAGGAAGGCCTTTTATAAGAAACCTATGCAAATATTGACTATGCAGTAACAACAGTGTTCTTAGATATATAAACAGTTGTTCTTGCATCCCATCAGGGGGACATTATTACGATCTCTGCTCGAGATTCGTTTGAGTTGTTGTGAGTTTGTATGTACCCCTTCAACATGTTCTTGCGACTGTTGCGACTTCCGGTGAGTTCAATGTGATATGATCAAGAAAAATCACTGCATCATTTCCTCTAAAGATTCCAACCAGTAAACATCACTGTGTTTACAAGAGGTAAACCATTGTTAGACTAGTCATGCCTTCGAAGAGAAAAGGAAAGGCTCCGTTAAGACAAAAGGTGGCTGTGGAACAAGATGTTGAGTCACCACCCTCTGCATCAACAACACCTTTGAATTCCTACGAAGCGTCACCAACGCTGATCAACTGGAATTTGGTCCTGATGTGCGGCACCATCTGTATTTATACCCTAATCGCTATGTATCGTCCTTTCTAGTACATTCTCGTAGCTCACTCTTAATAACTCGTCGTGATATCGTGCACATATCGGCATAACTCGTAGAAATCTCTCTGGTTGTCGAAAGAGTGTCGTACAAAGATCGTACCGATGTTGCTTAAACTCGAGTTTAACAGACAAATCTCGTACTACTCTCGTATTCACATGGAAGAGAGCTCGACCAGGTGTCGAACTGATGTACCCAGCATCGGAATCCGCAATCATCTCGTGGCATTTTTGGCGAGTTATAATTCACCAGCACTCGTGGTAACTCGTGGATGCAAGTCGTGACAGTGTGACAGGGTCTTTATTAAAAAGACAAAACAAAGAACAAGTAATGTGTCACCAAGTAAACTTACGTTGTTGTGAATATTGGCATGAACAAACATTTTCAAATGGACAAAAGAGTTTTCCACAAACTGGTCAAAGTTTTGGACTTTTATTGGCGATTCTACATAATGGAGAGTATTTGTCCACTTACACGACAGTTCCAAACCCTTGACTACTCTGCACTCACGGTATCCTTCAACATTGTATGTTTCACAGTTCTAACAACGTTCTTGTTAAGTAATGTGAACCATTGAACTTCGGTGTTATTCACTTATGATTTTAATAAAAAAAATACAGAATGTATTTAAGGAAAAATATCAATTATCTTGGGAATAAATCTCACTTGAATATACATGTTCATAAAACGGGCAAAAATGTCAAATACCCCCCTTGGCTAAATATTTGCGAGGCAGCCTGCATAAGTGGAGAACTGTAGAAGTTTCCGATGGTTAATCGATAGTCAATCATTGAACTTTTCTATAGCACCAAAAACAAACTCGTGTGTGTATGTAAATGGATCAAATATCATTTAGTTTAGGCTACAAAACATATAAAACAATCAAATCAATTACTGTTGTTGTTTTGAACTTATCAAAGCTGGATTCTAGCTTGGACACAAACGTTAGTGTCTTAAAGAACTTACCGGGGACCAATGGAGAAGGTGTTACAGGGGAGTAGAACGCTAAATAATCACGGGGGCATTTTAGTGATACATAGATAAATATGTTGATTGCGATATATGCTTTTTGTGAGTTTTATATTGTTTATACCAGATTGTGCCCAGAAACAAATACCAATTTATTTGTTGAAAACGAGTAAAGTATCTGGTTAAAAAATGTTAGCATTTGAATAAAGAAGAAAAACGACAACATCACATGGATATTGAAAACAAAAACATCGTACATATAATCGTATTACAATTGCCAAACTATATAAGCATTACAAAGGTGTGTCCAATTGCGAGGCCTGTAAACAGCACTTCACACTAGAAGTGTTGAAGTCCTATTATGTTTTATTGATGTAAACTTATTTGTATGTATAAACAAATGGCTTCTTTTAATCTTTTTTTGTACATTTTAACCCCTCAAAAATGCATTTATCTTAAAAACAAAAAGTAAATGAACCAAAAGATACTCTTAGTATAATATAAATTTAGCGCGCAACATATAATGACAAAATTTGAATATCACGTGCGTTTTTAATAAACACTATGTTGCTTTATAAACAAATAGTTTTGACGTTTTTATGCATATGAAAACACTTATTGTATCATTATTTTACTCCATGATATTTAAATTGCAGAGAAAACACAGTTATAGTTTAAAACTATATTGGTTTTAGTATTGTGTGAGAGCCCACGCCGGAAAGGTCAAGATAAAATAATGCTTTGTAATCAACACCTAAACCATTAGACCACCAGGACTGCAATTGTCCACTAAACAACATTCATGATAATGTTACAATCGAATATCGTTGAATCACATATATTTTTAAAACAGGAGCTGAATTTCTTTATATAAAATTTCATTTTTGGATATGTTCGATATTTGTCGTGTTAAATTTTTAGTCAATTCATGCAACTGATCATGTACTGTTTGCGCCTTCCTCATTAGCATATAGTGAGTCAGTGATCCAGTTTAAAATTTCGTTGGTATTTTCCAAACATTTCTTTTTACTAAAGCATCGTATGGACATTTTTATTATTTATATATTTATCAGACATTTTATGAGACTCTATCAAAGTTAAATACCCAGTTTTCGACACATACATTTTTCAAAACTGTATTAGTGTTATCTTTAAATAAGATTTATTTGTTCCGAAAATGACAGGCGTTTAGTAATTTGAGTAGATGCGTTCGATTAACAAGCGGTTAGCAGTTAACAACTTGTGTTAGAAATGAAAGCGTTTTTTACAATGAACGTAGTTATAAGCTCTTTATGCACGGGAATATTAAATAGTTACTTCTGTTTTATTGTCGTGCATTTTATTATTATTTTGGTACGGTAATATGAATTTTATGTTACCAACGTTCGAGATGAATTTAACTCTCGCTGAGTATTGTTAGTGTGTTTCCGGAAATTTCAATTATGCTGAAGCATTACAATAAGCATGTGTAGATTCGATGAACAGCAATCTTTCAATGTCCGGAATTACACGGAAATAGTGTAAGCTCTTCCCAGATTGCCTTAACTTTAAAATTAAACCTTGTGCTTGTCAAAAAGACCTGTCAATCACTGCCATACATTTTGACGTCATTTAAATCAGCGTTGACACAGAAATTGCGCCAAAGCTTATGCAAAAAGTGGGCGTGGCTATATGCCCATGGGTTAGGTAATGAATACTTGGTTCCGCATATTTCAATTGAAATAAAAACGTAATCATTATTACTATAGTAGACCCATAGTTGTACTTGTTCATGTAAGGGAAATAATGTATGTTTGCAATGAAGGTCTAACGAATAAACGAACAACTGGGCCAAGTTCTGAATCGATCGAACATTGTAATGTCAACAAATGTTTGTTATATTTAATCTTATTGTCTCAGACCATGAAGAGCAAAACGCTTTTACATTTGAAAATGATAAACAGTATGTGCCCATAATTACCTACAGTATGTATACGAGCGTGTGAAATTATATAGAAATGTACATCAACATCGATGACAGTAGTTTACATAACATTTAACAAATTTAACACTACAAACTACAGATGACCATAGCTATTCTTTGAAATGTGAATATGCTACATTATTAACATAACATTCACGAGCGACAAGTCAAGGTTATTCTACCATCAGCATAATATAATAATTTAAAAAACATTCCTTATAATTTATGGACGAAACACTAAACACATACTTATACTGATCATCATATGACATCAGCATGTTAAAATGATGGTATTCCATATCTCTCTGACTCATGGAATACCAAGTGTGTGTTTATTAATTATATAGGTCATCAAGTAACATAATTTTAATTGCTGTGGATATAGGCTTGTCTAATAGCTGGTATCTATCAACATTGTATGTTTCACAGTTCTAACAACTATTCCGTTAGTATGTAAATTGAAACATGGAACTTCGATCGAATTATGGTGTTATTTACATATGAATTTTAATAATATAATATAGACTGTATTTGTAGTCAGTTAACATGGAAAACAACATCTTACTAAAATATACATGTTCAAAACACGGACATCATTGTCAAATTTCTCCTAGACTAAGTCTTTGCAAGGGAACCCACAAGGCATGAAAAAAGTTGAACGGAAATGCATTAAAATGTATATAAATGTATATGCTTAGCTCGACTGGTACGTAGCCAGTAAGCAGACCAAATACATTTGTATGATACTTGTATGATACTTTCGAGTTTATTCCCAGCAATTGTCAAATGCACAGACCATAAAATTGATTTACACCCAAGCATTTTATCATATTTCAACTCTTCTGAAGTGTTGTTGTAATAAAATAGCGCACTGTATGGCGCCTGGCATGTGTTATATTTACTGTATAAATAATTGGATGTCAGAATCGGTGAGATTGCATCCAGGCAATCAGGATATGTTCTTTGAAAGGGATATTGGATAGAAGCTTTAAAAAAACATATGCAAATACTTTATACCGATTGCAAGGAGTTGAATATTAAAATAAATTGTATCGCAGTTTCTTATTTAAACTACTGTGACGAGCCTAGAAGGATCTACTTTACTGTGCTTATAATGACAGCGGTGATATAAAACTTGATTTATTTAAAAGACACGTCCATCAACCATACACAAGGATATCAAAATTTCGTTTATTAACATATAACGTATTTCACATCTATCAGCGACAACTAAAGCAAATGGAGGATGGGCCTGTGTAAGATACCATTATCTTACTAACACCAGGATTAACCTAACATCTTCAAAAAAGTAAACAGTAAACATTATCACAACAAGTATCAAATAAGAAGAAATATAAAAGGAAGGGGAATATATAAATTTCTTTAAGTATCAATTAAGAAAAAATATAATAGAGCTTATATATCAAATTTTTAAGTATTATTCTACAGTAAAATGAGCACGTTTGTCAAATGGTTAAGTAACAACTAAGAAAAAATTAATTGAGAAAATATATATCACATTCGTAAGTATCTATTTAGAAAAATATAGCATTGAGCACATACGTCGAATGCCGAGGTTTCAATTCAGAAACAATGAGCACATCTATCGAATTGTTATCTCAAATAATTAACGAACATATACTTCATAAACCCGGTGAATTCGAATAGATTACAGTTAAATGGGAACGAAATTTCTGATAATTCATTTTAAAATAGAGATACCTGCCAAGGTATAAACTTTTCTTAAAAAAAAAACAGAATCAAAAGAGACTGAAAAAGGCAAAAAACTACAAGCACAGAAGATACTTGATTTGAACGGACAGTATAAAGTGTTTCTTTGTGATGAAATCGCTGTTTAAAATCTCTCCTTTACACCTGATCAAATACGTATGTATCAGGAAGGGCAAAATGTAATATGTAACAATTAAACAATAAAAAACACATAATATTTCAACATTTGAGTACAGTAAATCAGACATGCATCTTACTAGCAATGAAGTTACCATACTAAAGTACTATAGCCACTTCTTTAAATCGAAGATCAAGCTTAGAACAAGATTTATGTTTGACGCATTGTTACTTTGATCTTACAAAACGCCCAAATTCGAAATATAAGAAAAAATAATGTTGTCATAATGAGCAAAGAATAAACAACACTAGTTCTACCTAACTGACAGAATGTATGCACAACGGTGTCCCGGGTTGGTTGTATGCCACCCAGCAGGACAAATAGGATTTCTCTGTTACGTTGGAATTCGGTTTCGCACACAATACACTACTAGGCTTTCACGTAATATCGAATAAAACAAGAGTGATTCATGTAGTATTAATTTGCTTCTCAAGCATTTTAAGATATTCAGTATATTATATATTGAGAACCATTTGAAAGAACACATGAACATGCCCTTGTCGGGATTCAAACATTTATTATATCCGCCTCGCATTCAATTCATTTTAATACAAGCATAATCCTGTTTGTAAAATGGTGCAAAAACAGTCGTGTTTCCCAGCAGACAAATAACCAGACTGTATAAAATTAATTCAATATAACAGTTTGATTGCCACGATTCAAGGGGGAATTATTTTTTTATCAGAGAAGATCTCAGACATTATTATACAATTAAGTATGATTTGCCCTACTACGTGATTAGCAATACAAGTCCAATGTGTTTTTATTGTGACATGAAGGCCAGGTTGTTCAAAACTCTCGTTAAATTACTTACGCTTACGCTGACATGTTAGCGTTAACCGTTGGCGTTAACGTTAACTAACGACATCAGCGTTATCCTGTTGTTCAAAAATCTATAGGCGTAAGCGTTAGCTAATACTGATGTCACGCTTACGTGTTGGCGTTAACACCAGCGTTAAGCTCACTTCCTGTTTGTATTTACATAATCCTTTACCATTTCTGTGGTCTGATGCGGCGAAATTACAAATAAACTTACCCCGTCCACTTGATTGGTAAATCCACTTAAAATGTTAAATTGTATAACTAAGTCACAGGCAGTGGTGTATTTCATTATTCATTTCATCACTTTGCTATTTTTTAGTCAATATTAAATGAATAATGATATAAAAATTAAGGATGCGTTTTGTTTTGTAAACCAACCGTTATACGTAAAGGTATATATAACATGATATATATACACTGGTATATCTATATATATTACCAAAATTCTACAACTGCTTCTAAAAATCCGTTGTTGTTTTTTTCATGAATGTCAAGGCCATGTTTTAACCACAACGAAAAAAAATGGGGAAAAAATGATTTGAGGTTACATTACACTAAATATTCATGTTGACTGAACTACTTGCCCTTAACTAGGATATCAGTTGAGCTTTTTTAATACCGTCCTATTATTGATTTTTTTATATTACTAGTATAATAGTCTAGTTAACTTTGCATTGACTTATCAAATGTAAAGTGGATTAATGCTTTAATTTAATCTGCGTGATAAGTATAAACACTTAAATGGTGTTCGATTAAATAGACCAAACAGGGGATATACAGTGCTTTAAGACCAAACTTGTGCACCCATGTGCAATATGTATACCACAAAGGGCAGCTTAAAAAACTTAATTTGTAAAATATGTCAACATTGGAGCAAAAACATGCTTTACATATATAAACAGAAAATGATATAAAAATGGGGATCACAACAGAAATGGAAAATATTAGGCTTTATTAAACAGGTATGGGGAGTTTTAACTGGAACCTCCTCAAATATAATTTTGCAATACTTTCATGTTGCATTTTCACAATTATGTTGTTCAAAACTGGTGATTCTAATGCAATATTCATGTTTATTTGTATTTTGATAGGATAAACAGTTAACCTGTTAACCTGTTAATTGAAGTGAAACAGGTTGATCCATAAAAGGGGCGATTTATTAGTGGGGTGAAGCGTCCGACCGTTTCTAATTTACCGACTTATCTGTGTCGTAATTTCAAGCGTTCGGATGATTTAAACAGTGGAAGAAAATATTTTTTAATTAGATAAATTGGATTTAAAACTGTACTTGTAGAGGCTTCCTCTATGGAAATAGGAAAGTGAGTGGTCTACCACACTTGTCACATTGACAGTGCATTTGTGGAAGCCCAATCTGTCATCATGGAGATATTTCACCTCAGGGTCATTTATGCAGGTAAATATTCTGCAATTATTTGGTAACCATAATCATTTCATAGCCTGTTTACAATTACTGATTCAGTTTGGTACTGTAAATAAATGTGTAAGTAGCATAGTAACAGGTACTTAAAAACACTGCGCTTATTGTTTCAAATGTGCGACAGGTGGTTGGTGATTTAACTTGCAGTGACCAGTCAGAGGATAGTATCAAATGTCAGGGACAGAATGGTCGACATATCTAATAAATTCACCACCTCAGAGCCACACTTGCTCGCTCCCGGACTGACACCGCTCTGACCGTTAAGTCTTACGTTGAAAGTCTTCGGCAAGCAGCTGTACAATTGATTCATTGATATCAAAACAGTAGCGGCATCGCATTTCTAAGTCAACACTTTTCATGTGGATCAAAATAAATAATTTAATCCTCTCTTTTCTTCTGTTGTTGAGAAAAGCACCAACTGTGTCAGCAATTTTTAACGTTGACAGACTATTTGACGTTGACTCTAACATTGGTCCAGACCAACGTTAGAAGAGTAGTTAAGTTAGCGCCTACTTTATCGCCGTCAGCGTAAGTGTTAAGTTTGAACAACTCATTTTTTGTCAACGTTAAAGTTAACGTTAATTTTAACGTTGACAGCGTAACATTTAACGATGATAGTTAACGTTAACTCCTTAACGAGAGTTTTGAACAACCGGGCCGAAATGAAGTTACCTCATAAAGTATAAGAAAGCATAGAGAAAATCACCAATCTTTAAACATAACTCAAAATAATGATATTCAGTCCATTTTTCTTCGGTTATTTATCACCATTGCTCGTTGTCCCATGAGTAATTAAAAATTCAACGTGCGTACTTACAGAGTCTAACGTAATGAACTATCTGAGAATATCCGATACTTAATGGCATTTTATAGAATGGGAGCAAAATTAAGCTTATGTTTTGTTTAGTGGGCATCAACCTCATTTATATAAAAGGTGATCGTTTTGAAGGTTTATACGAATTAGCAATTGGAAAATCCTCATGTATAAACAGACTACAAGGTAATATTAATAACTACATAATTTAATTAAGTTTGTATTGTTTCAATTGTGTGAGATAAGTCAACGTGGTAAATAATGCTTGTAATATTTGAATGTACGAATCTTACCAAAAATCGACCTGATCTTCCCCATGTCTTTTTACACTCAAAACATTTTGAAAAATACTATCTTTACGATTTTAAGCACATGATGTGAACAGTCGGGTGGACTCAATATGTTCCTGCTAAAACATTCTACGATTTAAGTTTTAAACCCTTTATGAAAGGGCCTTCAAATTCTTTATTTATGCAATTGCCCAGAGTATTGGATACACATAATTAACAAGCACTGACATACTTTAGAATGTTACCCGGATGCATGCTACCTAAAGTATACCGCAAAACATGAAGCACACAGTCAGTGAAAACAGCCACTTACGTACACACATCAGTTCATGTGTCTGCTAATGTAAACAACTATTTTTTACGGTTGTTTGTACAAGTGTAATTATGTGGAGAAACATTCACCAGGACAACAGTTTTTGGCGAAATCAGTCAATTGCAGTATATTTTGATATCGAATGTACTATGTGTATATTGGTATAGCTCTTCCAACAAAGTGAGGTCTGGACTTCATTCCTTAACGGCGCACAATATAGGTCGATGCATTTTTAATGATTTTTTTATATAAAGCATTAAATATTGTAATAGAAGAGAATAGTACAGTTATGTTTTATCTGTACCTAAATAATATGCATTCTTTTGTTTGACCAATAAAGTCAAATAAGTTTAACATGAAAATGCTTCAACATAATAAAAAAGAAATAAAGCCAATCTATATTCTGCTCCTTTTACTGTGAATCAGTGTAATTGCAAGCATCATGTTTTGTATTCCCATATTTACATATTGTGGTGAAGGGAATACAGATATCTATAATACAATTACAGTGAGAGTGACACGCACATATTGTGATGAGTGACACATAGATAGTAATAATGCAATAAAAACATAAGCGGTAAGCGCAGAAGTCTGTTAGTGATAGTGGTGAATGACACATAGATAGCAGTTATACACCAGCAACATGAGCAGCGAACACAGATGTCAGTATGATATTGTGTCATTGCAGTATTTTGAAAAAAAAAATCTGTATCAATATAATCTACCAAAGAATATACTTAGTATATAACAGGGTGTTACTAGAATGAAATATTGACCTATACTATAATGAAAAAGGGTGAAAGAGGTGCAAAAGTTATTGAGTAGTAAATATTTATTTGTTGCTTAGAAACTGATCTCTGACACGTTCCGTCCTAAAACACGTGGCAGTTTTACGTAAAAACCATGTGTGTAACCCTGTAGTTTCTATAGTGCTACTGTTACCGTACTTGTAGTAGGAATACTATTATTGACTGAATCTAATGAGTTGTTACCAAGATGGGCATGTAAACATATTTTTTGTTTTAACAAAAACTTAATAAGTAATTAGGCTTCTTCCTTTCAAAACAAATGTATATGAAGAATATTATATGACAGTACCTGATTGGTCCAGAAAGACATATATCATAGTTATTGTTGTTTTTTCTCAGTTCATAATAATACTTTTAATGTGTTTCCAGATTTTTATTCTTTAAACCTTTAATGGTTAATTAAAGATGAGTGCAATGGTAAAAGCTTATCATGAAGCTTACAAACCTCAAATTTAAATTATATAAACTACATTGAACTTACATTAAAAAGTGTATGAATGAATATAACAATTCAGTTTAATGAAACTCAAATGTAGTTTTAAAAGTGTAACGCGGCCAGGGTTTTAGAAATACGGGCTGGAAGCTTTCCGCAAAAAAAGAATACCTTTAGTCCGTCTGCTTTGCAAATACATACAGAAAAAATGGGTAAAATCCTTTCAATGCAGTAATAATGGACTTGAGTTATTTTGTTAAGTTACATGTAAGGAAGAAAGCTTGTTCATATATATGCATTGGTAGGATTCGCTTGACTCAGCTAACCTACGCCTTACCATTAGGAACAAGCCCCAAGGTATGGACCCACTATCTTTGGAATAAACAACATGGGGGACGACCTTGGATGGCTGGTAGAAAGAAATGATGTCACCCCTAAAAAGGATTAAAGCGTGAATGGGACAGCGGTTGTTATTATTGACCCTCTGGTTGGTTTTACAGAAAATGACCTTCACATTGTCAAAATGTTTAAAAAAGTAAATGTAAAATGTAGAGCTGTAAAATCTCTATTTATATATTGTTGATTTGAAAAATATTGACATAAGCTGGAAATTCGCGTTGATTTGTTTGTACCGTAAGTCATGTTTTGTTTTATTATTTAGTTCTACGAGCGATGATTCCAGTATATATATGAAGACATGTTTTTATTTCTGTTTATTAAACTTTGCAAACGTTGTTAAAGTTACTTTTTGATATGTTCTGAAAGTAGATCAATACTTTAACCTGCCTTTAATCTTTTTCGATTGCGACTTATACATATTTCGTTGTTGAAGATTTCCACTTTAACAAGGGTGGAATATGTACATTTACATATGTGTATTTCAAAGATTTCATTCTTGAACATATCACAACTTTTTTTTATTATCATTGTATAAAAACATGTTTGGAATATTTACACATATTAATGTTCACCATATCCAACATTTCTACTGATCAGTTAATATAGAAAGGACCTTCTACATAAATTGTAACAAATGTAGCGTAACACTTTTAACATATTATGGTCATACGAATTTCATATTGGGCATGAACTGTAAAATGTCGTCGTAATATACATAAAACAATACATAATTCGTATTACATGCATATACAATTATGTTGATTCCGATTTAAAACTTCGATTAACAGAATACAAATTCCATGATTTTACTTCTTCCCGGAATCAAATTATTCTGGGCATATAATTTATTTCTGATATATTAACAGTTGTCAGTATTTCCTCTAAAGACATGTGCCGGTCGATAATGCTACCTGTGCAATTAAAAAATATTGGCATGACACGGCCGCCGTGAAATCATGCAAAAGAAGCGGGCGCTGTAGCGCACTTGGACGATTTGTCTTTTTACAACTGACAATTTACTTGAATGAAACGGCTGTAGTTTTCACAAATAAAAGGCAAACTACAGGGATAAAACCAGTAGCCAAAACAAGCCCTGACAAGAGTCCAAACGACAACAAACCAAATACACACATTTATACACATTTACACACATTTACGCAAGTTCACTCACAGCAAAAACATACCACACTTGTATCTATTCAGCTTTATCGATAAAATATTAATGCGTTTGAACTGTTAGTCAAGCACGAAGTCACTTGCATTTTTTAAGTACACATCAGACAGTCGAGAAACTGTCCTTTTTGAGTCAACCAATTCATAGTTGCGTTAGGGCATAGAATTGCAAGTGAACGTAAATGATAGAACTGTTAAATGTCGTAATTATGAACGCATAATTTACCGTCAATATTCCCTTGTTTTATAATGAGATAGGTCAACATTCCATGCAGTCAGCTTTGCGGACAGTGTCTCTTATTTTGATGATATTTTACAACTAAGTAGTATATGTTTTTGAGGTCGTGTGTATATCAAGAATACGTTGAAGATTATTTTTTAAAGCAGTTTCATTACCTTTTGACATATCAACAGTTTATTTCTGTTTTGTATCAAAAACATGCAATTGGATTTTTAAAATCTCAGTGCATTAAATAATGAAGGCCACATTATACAGTGTTCGTTATGAAGGCGCATATTTCATCAGCGAAATGCAAACTACATCAGAACTTCATATGGTGCTAAGAGCATTCATTTCCAGTTTAAATCACGCGAACTACCGTTATTCAAAACATGTCAATGATTTAGACATGGAAAAATGTATAATTTTGAGTTTGGGTCTCTGGAAATTTAAATAAAGGCACTTCATTGATATGATATGTCACTTAAACTTTTATTTTGAGTGACAGGGAAGCAAAACAACAAATAACCTGATTGTGATGTATACAACACACAATGTAATGTTGAGGATACGCGTGAGCCATCTCCTCGGATAAGGCATACATTTAAATAATAATAATGATCGAACGGGTCTAACTGCAAACATGCAAGATTTCCCATTAACGTGGTGTTACTTAACAGCACATACGGCCCACATTTGGAAAGTGGGGACTTCCAAGATATGGAATAATAAATTTACAATTCGACCAAAAATCAAGTAATTTAAATAAAATGATTATTGTTTGAGGTGGTTATACGATTAGTTAAGTGAACTCTAGGGAGTGTTAAAATAGATGTTTGGATTGGATTGTGGATAAATCCAAACTGTTTTTCGAATAACAAAAAGGGATGAATTTATTTGCCAGCAAAAATTAAAAGTTGTAAATAACGTGGTATTACATTAATTACATGATATGCTGTTCAGAAATCAGGCTCGGGCACTACGAATAATTACGATAGAAGACCTTAAATAACATATCAGTACCAGTAAAGAAGTTACATACAACATCCCGTAAGTAGGTGGTAGAACATAGCGGTTGTAGAACAAATACAAAATAAATGATTTAGAGAAAGGAACAGTATTGCGATTGTAGATCTAATAAAGTTGCTGTTTGTGGAGTTTTGTGCTGTTGTTCCATTGTAACAGGGTATTATATTCATCCGTTCATGTTCATTCATCACTGCCTGCTTGCGTTTAGATTGCGCGTATATTATTATGGAGTGTTTGTGAGAGTGGTCAGTGTGTATGTAATACAGTGGTCAAACAACTTTCAATTGTTTAATATTAGAATTCATCTATGCACGTAATCACCCGTATCATTCCCGCCATTCTTTCTCTCGGGCATTGCTGTCCCGACAATCATTGGGGTCGCATCTTGGAAACGTTTAGTATCTACTATTTTGCATTGTTGTAAAACAATACTTGTACACCGCTGGTATGTTTCTTTTATTTACTGTGCTGTATTTGATTTTATTTGTATTTACCAGGTAAGTGTATTTATATTACTTGATGAAAGTATTCATTTGTGTATTTTAATATGTTGTCTGGAATATATCTTTATACCTTGTATTATATTTTACAGGCTTTTTGTCTATGTGAATGAAATAAAGAATAATAACGGATTGACACCCGTCGTACTTATAAACCCCGGTTATAATTGGCTCCCGACGAAACCTTCACGCACTGAGAGCCAGCGGTGCCAGCTTCCGCATTAGGACCACGTGGCGACGTCGCGTAGGAACGGCCATCCCGCCTCTACACGAGCTTGAGGTCGTCCTGCCCCGGAGACGTCCGGGCGCCACAACGAGGTCGGAGACTCGAGGGCCTTTCTTCCGGTGCTACAGGCATTACCGCCATAGGTTTACCCTACACAGTCCCAACCGCCCATTTCATTTAAATTTGTATTTCGTCCCTGTGATATGAACTCCGTATTCTTTACGTGAGCGCGTTTGAGCAGCGTCACCTCTCTGAACTCCATATCTGTGAAAATATTAACTCCGTATTATCTACGTGAGCGCGTTTGAGCAGCGTCACCGCTCTCAATCTCTATATATGTGAAACCATGGACTCCGTATTCTTTACGTGTGCGCTTTGAGTAGCTTCACGACTCTCAATTTCCTGTTCCCGTCTTCATATGTCTTCATTCGTCTTCTTTCGTCGCTGGAGCAAGAACTTACTTTCCTGGACGTGTTTTCTTTTTGTCTATACGTGTTTTCTATATCTGTTTTATTTTACAAAGTGTTATGGTGTTATTTTTTGTGTATTTGGATATTTATTCTAAGAAGGACTTTACAAGTAAGTGTAAATTGTTATTTTTTTCATTTTTCGTAAAATTTTTCATTCTAGTTTACGCGTAGCTTATTTTTTAGTATTTTGTTTATAGATGTCTTCTATAAGGTTCGCGTTGTTTTTTTCAAGGTCAATCAATATAATATACATGTACAATTGTGTGCAGTTTTGGACTAGTATCTAGTGTCCGGTAGCAGTTTTGTCTCTAACTGTTAGGCTTAGTGTTTTTCTTTCTCCGTGATATCTAGTAATTGGACTGCTTTATAAATTTTTGTCCACCGTAAGAGTGCATTTTTTACTTAATTCCATGCGTCTTCGTTTCATACTCATAGATTTGTGTGACTAGATTTTGTTAGATTGGATAAGATTTTCATATGTCAATTGTGTAGTGTTAATATGTAAATATTGCCATATATACGATATCTAAACAATAAACAATTCTGGGTCTGAAAGATTGTGTTTATTTGACTATATATATTGTGTTATTTGTGGGCATTAACGTTACAATATTTAAGTTAAGCATTAATATTATTATATAACGTGTATATATTGAGGTTTAGATCATATTTTCAGTGTTTATTCATTTGCATACTATATTAGTGTAGTTTCTAGATCTTACTACTTTATGTTCCAGGTCGACTTTCCAATTACTCTCAGAACCGTTAACTTGCACGATTTAGGAATCATATAATAATAGTATAGTTTTTTATATTGCAGGTTGTTTGATCCTGGTGTGTGCGAATATTGTGTGTTTGTGTTTATACAATCTGCTAGCGTGCTGCTTGCTTGCGCTCTTATTTCATTTACCATATCATTGAAAAAAAAACTAGTACTGGGGTTTGTGCACATAAACTGGTTTAAACCCCCAGTAAATTTACATTTTACTGACCGTTCCAAGGCGGTTCCTAACAATTCTTGATAAACATACCTATTTGATTATATATAGTATGTATGCACTGTGCTGTTTGTGGAGGTTTGTGCTGTTCTTCTATGTTTCTTGTTTGTGATTTTGTGTTCTATGTCTTTGGCGTTTGCCCAGTGCCACTAAACCGGGTTTATGTTTAAACTTTTTGCTACTGAGGTTGTTTCTGTAGCTTTTTGCATAAATACCCTATAAATTAATTTATCAATTAGTATTGATATTTAATTGAATACAATATTCTAAGGATTTTGTTCTACCGGGGTATTTTTTTATTTTTATATATATATTTTTTTCTCTCAAATATATTCGAAAAGTCGCTCATACAGTTATGTTTAGTGAGGTTTTCTTTATGTACAAGAATATTACATAAAGTTGCATACTTGTATTCAAAGAGTATACAGTTTTTGTTCAGTAGAGGTGATTGAATGTGCCGTCTGCTAGCAATATTGTCGTCTGCTTTGTTTCTAGGATACAATACAGCACGTGCGCAGAGTACATTTCATTCAAACAATAGTAAAATAAATTCATTCCTGTCGTTTGTAATTATTCGTAACGTTTGAATAGGTTTTCGCTATAAGCTGTATTTACAATTTGTGATTGTAATGTTTTATTGAAATTGATTAATTTCTCTTTCAAGGTAGATAACCTGTGAGGGATTGTGTTAGTATTTTGGTTCCATTTTGATTATTCTTCCAACGAGTGAGGTTTACATTATTTGTGGTTTGTGTTTCACGGAAACACCATTATATTTCGCTTATTACCCCACAGTTCAGACAACGAGTTCTATTATATATAAATGTGTGTTATTTGCAGTGTTATGCGTTGTGTTCATAATAATTGCACAAAAGCGTAATGTGAACACGTATAACCGATTACAATATACTCATTTTTTTCAGGTTAGTTATATTGTGTCATTTGTTGATATCGGAAATATTAGAAAATATATTTCTTTACGTAGTGGTGGCATAGAACGTTTAACTTTGATCGTTATGTTTTGT
Organism: Mya arenaria; assembly: GCF_026914265.1. Classification (NCBI taxonomy): domain Eukaryota; kingdom Metazoa; phylum Mollusca; class Bivalvia; order Myida; family Myidae; genus Mya; species Mya arenaria. The sequence goes on along the minus strand of NC_069131.1, from coordinate 6,344,499 downwards.
GTGTATGCGTGTTTTTCTTTAGTGTATTTTCAGTAATGGCTGAAGACAACATTTCGGTTGAGGATGTGGTCAAGGTTATGATGAACCATTTTCATGTTACTCCAAAGAAGTCCGACGGGCCGGAGCTGGAGGAAGTGATCGCGACACAACCCCGACAACTGCCTACTCGTACATTGAAATAGGGAGTGCTACCGCTAATAACCAAAACGCCATCCCCGTGATTTCCACCTATTCCACAACGCAAGTCAACGCCTATGCCGGGTCATTCGTTCAGCTTTCCTCAACAGTTTCCTGCAGCATACACACCACTACCGAAAATTTCAAATTTCAATTTTTTTTCTGGAGATTTGCCTCGTTCAAAATGTGAGGATCAGTATGTTGTTTGGCGTTATGAAGTACGATGTATCATAAGCGCTGGTGATTTGTCGGATATTCAAATACAGAAAGTCATACGTGCGTCATTACGTGGTAGAGCTCGAGAAATGTTAGTTTCACTCTGTGAAAATGCCTCATTACAAGAGGTTTTATGTAACTTAGATGCTTAGTTTTCAAATGCTTATACTCAGGAAGATTTGCTTACCAAAGTTTTCAATTCTTCTCAAGTTGTTGGTGAAAATTTGACTTCGTATGCTTGCCGTCTTGAAATTTTGTTGCAGACGATCATCGACAAGGGCGACATTCCATTATCTGCACGGAACGACCTCCTGCGTCACAAGTTGTGGACTGGTTTACACGCCGAGCGTCTGAAGTAAAGTACACGACTATCACCAGCTATGATGGAACTCCGTCAGGTGGAGGGTGAGCTGGGAGCTTCATCAGCAGTGGTCACCACGGACCAGTCACGAGGCCGGAAGCCAGTGCAGCACAACGCCGTAGACGCCAAATCCTCGACGGATCAGCGGATAGACGCGATGAGCAGACGAAATGATACACTGTTTTCTAAGTTGGAGACGTGCATCCGTCAGATGTAGTCAGATGCCCGAATGAATGCTTCCGCCCTAAGCAACCAAGCACCACCAGACCAGACATCACGTGGGCGTGGACGTGGACAAGGTCGTGGGGGTGGAAGAGGTATGTACCAACAACACCAACAACAGTATTATCCACAACAGCAGCGAAACCAACAACCACAACAACAGTATAATTCCAAACAACAACAACAACAGCAGTATAACCCCCAACAGCAACAACAGTACAATCAAGAGCAACAACAGACTTCAGGTCCAAGGAACTACAACAGTTACCAAAACTACTAGCCGCTCCCGCGTTTGGCCAACCGGCGGCGGCAAAGAGTGAAGGCCAGCCTGATTCTAACCGGAAAGCGTCTACATTGTCTGCTGCTGCGCCGATTTCTAACAAATCTACATTACATGAACGCCTGGTAGGTCGTTCAAACGACAGTGAAATAGTTTTTCATGGACACAACACATCAGCATTATTTGATTCAGGTAGTATGGTGACGCTTTGTTTTTTGTCATTTTATAATTCAATGTCTGATAAGCCACCACTACTTGATGTGAATTATTTGAATTTGAATGTGAATATTGCTGATGGTTTTTCATTGCAGGTTCTCGGGTACATTGACACTTGTATTACTGTTCCATTTGTTTCTGATTTTAGCATTGATGTACCTGATTTAGTTGTACCTGATGACAACTCGAGTCCTGTGGTGATAGGCACCAACGTCATACGGTGGTGCAAGTCATTTGTAGATTCGGAGAGCAGATGTACTGCTCCTGATGCTTGGAAATTAGCGTTTGACTCCCTGGTGTGTGAGCCGTATACGATGCGGTCTACAAACAAGCGCGCCATAGAGGTTGGTCCGTACGAAAGTTTTACTGTGAACGGCATAGTCAGGGGTGTTCCATCTAATGCTACTTCTTTTGTTACAGAGAATTTAGATGCAGATAGGCAATATATTGTACGATCGGATGTTGTAACTGTACCTGAAGTAGGCACTTCAGTTTGGGTACTTGTGTCGATAAGGATAGTGATATGTCTCATGATGAATCATTAGGGCTTAAGATTGAAGAGGAGAAATGAACTCCAAAGCAAATCTTACGAGTTTGACAAGTTGTTGGCAAGTGGAAGAATATATTTAGTACTGGTCTCACCGACATTGGTAAAGCAACCTCTGTTAAACATGGAATTAATCTTACGGACAGTACGCCTTTTAAACAGCCATATCGTAAGATACCTCCTTCAATGTATTTGGAAGTTAAACAACACATTAACGATATGGTAACGTGTGATGCTATTAGGCCGTCTGACAGCCCTTTTTCCTCCAATGTTGTGTTAGTAAGAAAAAAAGATGGCAGTCTACGCTTCTGTGCCGACTATCGTATGTTGAATAACAGAACGCGCAAAGATGCCTACATGTTGCCTAGGTTTGACGATACTGTTGATGTACTGTCAGGGGCCCGATTCTTTTCCAAACTTGACCTTCATTCAGCCTATTGGCAGGTCGAAATTGAAGAGCCGGACAAAAAGAAAACTGCTTTCTCTGTGGGAAACCTTGGTCACTAGAATTTGAATCGTATGTCATATGGTCTCACTAATGCCCCAGCTTGCTTTCAGCGTCTCGCTGAACGTTGTATGGGGGACCTACATCTAAAATATTGTCTCGTGTTCATAGATGACATCTTGGTGTTTTCTAGAACCTTTGACGAACACGTAGAGTCAGTTTTCGAGCGCCTGGAAGACCATGGTATTAAGCTTAAACCTTCTAAGTGTGAACTGTTTAAGACAAGGGTCGAATACCTAGGTCACGTGATGTATGTTAATGGCATATCGACAGATCCCGCGAAGACACGAGCGGTCTTGGTTTGGCCAGTCCCCTCTAATGTTACGGTCCTTTCTAGGTTTTGCCGGCTATTAACTTTGCTTTGTGCCCAGCTACTCTAAGATAGTCAAGCCTCCTGATATGTTGATGGAGGGCCATTGCACGGGAAAGAAGTCGCGGGAGTCAAGAAAGAAGGCTAAGTCTCCTGCATCATTGGATTGGGGTCAGGACCAGCAGTCTGCATTTGACTCGGTTAAGAGGCACCTTACCGAGCCCCCCGTATTAGGTATTGCTGACTATTCATTGCCATTTATAGTTCACACAGATGCCTCAGGCTCAGGCTTAGGTGCAGTTTTATTGCAGGAGCAGGACGGTGTTGAGCGGGTTATCGCCTACGCCAGTCGGGGACTTCGAGCGAGTGAGCGGAATTACCTCTCTCATAAGCTTGAATTTCTCACACTGAAGTGGGCCATAACCGACAAATTTCATGATTAATCTTTATGGTAATTATTTTTGGTGCTTACTGACAATAACCCGTTGACTTATGTACTTAGAGTGCCAAGTTAGATTCGACACAACGTAGGTGGGTGGCGGCCTTAGCAAATTATAACTTTACCATTAAAAATAAGACGGGCAAAACTAACAATAATGCTGATGGTTTGAGCAGAATTATATTCCCGGACCCTGTTAAGGCCGTTTGCCTTGCGGTTACGGTGGATGTACCTTATGTATTTAGTTTAGCCGGTGACCTCACTTCTCAACCTCCTTATGAGCAGTTCGAGTCCTTCGTTACCATGCAGACTGCGGCCTGGCATACCGAGCAGCGTCAAGATACAGCCATCGCATGTCTCATTGACCTACTGATTCTCGCCCGCGGGAGGAGGACACGGAACCACCGGCAGTACGGCGCCTCCTTAGGGTGTGGAACAGACTACACTTGGACAGAGGAGTCTTGTACCGGAACACCACTCAGGACAGTGAGCCTGTCAAGCAGCTTGTTGTCCTGGAAAGCTACCGAATTACAGCGTTTAACGGCGAACATAGTTGGACATCCTGGTAAGGACAAGACATTCTGGTTGGCTAGACAAAGATTTTATTGGCCAAGAATGGAGGCGGATATTGAGAAGTGGGTCACAGGCTGTATAAGTTGTATATGTCGTAAAACACCAACGAAACCAGTGGCTGAACTTCTGCCCATTGTTACCTCTAGGCCAATGCAATTAGTTTGTATGGATTTTCTAAAAGTAGATATAGGCAAGGGTGGCTACGAAGACATTCTTGTAATAACGGATCACTTTACCCGTTTTGCAAAAGCCATACCTTGCAAGAAAATTACAGCTCATGCCAAAGCAAAAGCTCTTTATGATAATATCACTGTACATTTCTCCTTTCCAGAACAGCTTCACAGCGATCAGGGGAGAAACCTCGACTGCAAACTTATTTAGTCCTTATGTGAACTGGCCAATGTTAAGAAAACCCGTACGACGCCGTACCACCCATGCGGGAACGGAAGTGTGGAACGATTCAACCGTATCTTATTGAAGATGCTTGGCACCAGAAGACGGACTGGCCGACATATATCGGACCTTTGATACAAACGTACAATGCCACGAAACATGAGTCGACGGGATTTTCCCCACACTATTTGATGTTTGGCTGGCATCCCAGATTGTCCATCGATGCTTATTTTGGAACAGACCCTACAGCAAGTCAAGAGGGCGGTCAACCCGACAACTACGTAAGTCGTCTACGTGAACGGATGTGTTACGCATACAGGTTGCGGGTAAAAGTGCTGGCAAGCGGGCTACGTTAAACATGAAATGTTACGACTCTAGAGTTAAACAGAACCGTCTGGATGTTGGTGACGTTGTTCTCGTGCAGAAGGTTGGCTTGAGGGGCATGAATAAGTTGGCTGATAAGTGGGAAAGGGATCCTTACGTCATCGTTAACATTACCGATCCGGATGTTCCTGTCTATCAAGTTCAGCAAGAGACTCGGAAGGGACCTGTCCGCACAGTACATCGTAATTTATTACTTCTTCTTGTTTCTCTCCCACAGGAGGACGTTACCCATCTTCCCTCGCCTATCAAACCGTCGAATACACAGCGTAGGCCGCGAACCCGAGTATTTCCTCGCGATGAGAGTGAATCCGGGACCGATTCGGATTCTTACGACGATAGCATTACTCGCTATGTGATTCCGCAACGGAGGTTCACCAACGTCGAACGAAACCAAATCGTGGACACATCTTACATTAGAGACGGAACCGAGGGACTTTCCTGTTACACCTAAGCCTGCCCCCTCACCGATTGTCCCAGCTGATACGCCCATCCGGCTCGACGCAAGTCGTGAAGACACAGCAGTGACTTCTAGCCATTAAATTGAAATCGTTAATGACAATCATTAGTTAAGATTCACTACTTTTTATTCATTTTGCTTCAAATGTACAAAATATGATACACAAAAGGTCTCCGCACACCGATCAGCATCGCGTATATACCGCGCCTATTTGTAATATTTATTTCTGTACATTTTTTATGCCGGGACCATTATCGTTAAGTTTACGGAGTGATGTCACCGATGTCATTAACAACGCTAACAGAACAGTATTTCCTAATGTTTTGCTGATGGAACCGGATAAATTATTTGTGGAGTAATGATAAAACTCAAATGTAACCATCTATAAATAATTACTTAGATTTAATAGCGACATATTAAGATAATTAACAAAGCTAAAGATATTTAAGCACAGGGATTTACTCGTATTTTTATGTTTAAAGTCTAGACTTCACACTTTGTAGGAAGGTTTAAGTTAACTAATGAGATTTACTAAAGATTTGTAATGCAATACTTTAAATTTATTGTGCATTAGCTGCTGCTGATATTAGATATATCACATGACTAGTCTGCAAAGTTAATTATGGAAGTAATAACTTACTTTAAAAAGAGGATAGTTTTACATTAACTATTTTGTATTGCTTCCTCTTCATAATATTGAATGATTTATTGTATTTTAATATCTGCTTATTGCGGAGTGATTTGTTCCTTCAAAGAGAACAGTCGAGGTAATTTCGTAGGATTAGTTCTTTTTGTGCAAAGACTTTATTATCGCTTGTATCTCGACAAATATTCAATGGTCCAATGATTGCCTTAGTCATACCTCAACAACCGGTCAAGATAATAGACTGAAAAATGGGTACATTGTTTTACTTGGGCATAACTCGACAACCGTTCAAGTTATTTAAATCAAACCAAGTACACATATTGCTTAAAATAAAACGCACATGTACAGCAAGGCTCATCACTCTGCTTTGAATAAGATTATTATTAGAAATGAATCCGCCATAAAACGGTCAAATACACTGTATTTAAACTGCGTGTTTTTTTTTTAATTACTTTAATCTTTACGTTACCTACTTAATTTAATTATGATAATTTTAATAGTTTGTTATCCTGTTAATCTCGCATGACTAAGAAACAAACAACGCTGTTGTAAACATGAAAGAAGCCATGCCAGGACAATTACACAACCCACCAAACCCACATTCACTCCCTAACTTTTCTTACTAATACGAAATTATCACACCATTTGCTAAAGTAATCGACCCACAGCATGCTAGAATAATCTCATAATCAGACGTAAAGTTTTAATGTTGATGGATGTTAAACCTCATTTAATGCAGGTATCACTTAAAACGTTATTGCTTGCTGATGACTAATAGGATATAGGAATGGACAAACAAATATTATCAAAAAATAGCGGAATATGTTGGGATCACCGGACATCCACAACACAAATAACCGTTGGTTGAGACACCTTGAATGTAACAACTAAGTTTAGATTCAAACCGTCCTTCAATGTTTAAGTTCATTACTACCAATACCAAGTCGAGAACAGTCGTAACAACAGAAAACCTGTCAAATATAGCATATTAACACGAATTTAGGTTCCAAAGAGAGAACAACTATTAATCACTTCAGATCCAGAGGAAGTGGTAAAAGAGTAAGCCTTAATCTTATGGCGATTTAACTGCATAAACTAGACATGAGCAATGTGATTCAATTTGACGTTATCAGTACAATTATATTAGATAGTTATTGGTTTATGCAATAACAAACGAGGTTTCTAATTTCAAGAGTATTGTTTAAATGTAGTCTGGAAATAAGGTGAATGCCGAGTTTGTGGAATGGTAGAATTTAGCGCATTTTAGTCGAAGAAAATAAAGATGTTATTTTCAATTTGAAAAATACTTTGAATTTAATTATATTTCCTATTTTACTCTTTGAAGCCCCACACTCATTAATTGTTTCCCTATCCATATCCATTTGCACTTCGGACGGTACAAATAAAGCACTTTCATATCCCTTTTGGCCCCGTATGAACAGTACGTTGTGTTGAGGGCTGCTTTTTAAAAAAAGTGTGTCTGTACTTTTGTATTCATATTGTTTTTTTTTTTTTTTATTTTATCTTTCGGACACATGTGTATCTTTTATGAATATTTTCAAAAATAATAAACTGCCTATTCGTGTTTATATTCAAGAAAATCGTAACCCGATCGAATTATGCCGTTGTTTCTGTAATGAAAATTTGCTGTGTCGGGAAATGTTGTCTGAACATTTAGTGCAATCGAGTTGGTTTAAAAGGGCGTTAACACATGATCAAAAGAGCCATATAATAATTGAATTTTCCACTAGAAGCTTTTCTGACGATGAGAGTTTGTATTCCTCACTCTAATCTCTACCCACATAACTAGCATATTACAATAAATCTGACAATATTCCAGTCATATCCGAGTATTTGTATCTTTTAAATCGTTAATGGTATTAAATAAATGTGCAAGTGTGTGATAGGATTGGAAATGATGATTATACTCAAATTATATTAGTCTTAAGTGCCTCGAGAGTTCATAAAATATTATCATTTGTGCATGTTTGTTAGCAGATAATAGCATTAAACAAGTTATGAGACTCGTTATAACTATGACAACACATACTATGCTGTAGCCATGAATTTTAGGCTAATAATTCACGAAAATATCACAAAAATGAGCTTGCCTGATCGAATATGTAAAGGATAATGCAGAGAATACGAAATTCAAATCAACTCGACAACGCAAACATGTCCGTTTTAACTAATACGATGGAAATATACCTTTTTAATATATGAAACCTGTAATAATTCATGGCTTTACCTCATCAATCAATATATCCAAATATATTTTATTCAACTGAAAAGACGGAAGATCAAATGTGTTCCTGTACTTCCGATAGAACAATGAACGTTTTGTTTTTCTCTTAACGACAGTGAAAAGCGTGCAAAGGGTTCACAAGTAGTTTTAGTAGTTCGGGAAAGTCGAAACGCAAGCCTCTCAACGTAAACGGAAGTTGATGCAATCGTATAAGGTTATCCTAAAATATGATCAAACATTGTATCATTCTTATCCTACCATGCATTATTATCTTTGTACGCTAAGTCTTGATATATAGTACGATTCGCACAACCAACAATTGCAAATGCATGTACAACATATTATGTTAACAGTCACCTTTATAATTAATACAGTTCTATACCATGAAAAGAAAATTTACCATGCCGTTTGTGGCCAGTTGCAGTCATTCATGGGAGTGGTCAGTGGTCATAGAATTAGGTCATACGTTCGGTTAACCTCCAATGTTCCATAGGCATTACTGTTGTTGGTAGCAGCATTTTATCATTCAGAATTGTTGCGTAACTTCATAAAATAATAAAAAAAAATCAAATGAAACAAGTGAATGTTATAACCATTGACAAAAATGAAAGAAGAATATGTGGCTAAGCCTTATAGGTGTGTCGACATCTTAATGTCTTATTACAAAGTGAAAGAATTAACACCTACGTTTCAATTTTTTCGGAGCGTCTTTGGGTCACAACGAACGTGAAAAGTGTAAATTATAATGAAGACAAAATGTAAAGCTAAGAAATATCAGTATAATTACCGAAACAATGTCAACAGAGCTTTATCCTAGTCATCGCATTAACGTCTTCAGAATTAGTATTCGTTGTTCCATCCATTTCACTTTAACATTCATAATTAAGTGCGAAGTTCACTGATTTCATTAATCCAAATGCCTTTTTTTGCAAAATACTCGAAACAATCAGTCAGATCATTAAGTTTACGACTGCGTTAATGCAAAATAGTACTTAAACACGTCTATTCTGCAAATGTCGTTTTCTAGTCTAAGGCAGTTGTCGGCTAAGGCAATGTTGCGTCCTTCTGAGGAACTTTGTTTAATGAACACTTAAACACTTAAAGGTTCCGACTATATAGTGTCGTAAATTGTAAAATACAGCAAACATCACTAAGTATCAGTTGTATGATTCAAACTATATCCGAAGTAGAAATGTATATTACAAAATTCTATCTAGTTTTGTAAATGTTTGGTGGTTTAAGGAAGTTTCTTTTAACTAAACGCACCAAAAATATAGTATATTATTAAAAGAATAGTAACCTAACACTAATAAAACAATGAAAACTATACATTTCCCCACTTCACAACACTAACGTTAGTGTGATATACCATTGTAATATTGTTCCTGATGTCATGTTAAGAATAGCATCGCTTCTGTAGTTGCACCATACGTACGAAATGCATCACCATACCATAATGGTCAGTATGAAAGCATATTCTAAAAGTATTGTCGAATAATTTGCATCCTTGAGAAGAATATATGATGTATTGGTGGTTTCTATAATGATGTATCTACTACTCAAAGAAATAAATGATTTATCCGAGACACCTGTTTTGTACTTCGAATGGTTTGTGTTTTTTAACAAATATGATTCTGTACTAGTAAGTCTTTATTTTCAAATCTACGACTACTAGGTTCGTCACTGTAGCTTTCATTACATATTTAAAGGTATTGCTTAACTGCTTTATTATTGATATCGTTAATGTACTTTAATACTACTTTGAACTCAATATACAAACGCATTTAAACAAGAAAGAAAAGCATGGCTTACTTAATTTGTTTCTTACGAACTTTGTGAAGAATATTCTTCTGGCAACAATGCGGAGCATTACTACGTACATACTTCATACACAAGAAATTGGCAATAGGCGCAAAAACATTGTTAAATTGCATGTTTGTATAAAATATTTATTTCAGTAAAAATTGGAAACAGGTTTTTAGTTTAAGAAGGTAATACTTAAACGACGGAAGACAGATATGCAAAACGGACGTCAATTCCCTGAAATTATGAGCGAAGGAAGTCGACTTAACGCAATGATTTATATATATATATAAATCATACATATCACACATTATATATATATATATAAATCATTGCGTTAAGTCGACTTCCTTCGCTATATATATATATATATATATATATATATATATATATATATATATATATACATATATATATTTGCTGCGAGTATTTGTCCAAGAGTAGCCGTGTATTTTCCCTCAGTTTCCCCTGATTTGTTTGTCCTAGTTGTTTAACCTTTTTACCCTCAATATGTACTAGATTCGCCGCCTGTTTGCGCTCAGTATAACTCTACACTCACCGCCGATTTAAAAACAGTTTGTTTTTCGTGCATTGCCTATTTACACTCATAAGCCGAGCTGATAATGCGAGAACGAGACAAGGCATTTATTTGTCTGATCTTGTTCTTTTTGACACAAACTCCATGCATGTTAAAAACATGCCGTTTTCTTAGGCAGTCAAAAATAATATGAAAACTCATAATGCCTTAAAAGGGCTTGCTTGATTCGATCGTACTGCATTTCTAATAGATAATTAATTTACTGTTTTTGTTTTTAATTACATGAAAAGTATTTATAGCAAAACGAGTACTTAGTTCATTCGCTAGTATTGACGTTTTCATGGTACAATATCACAAGCTGTCATAATTGTTATCAATAATCTCCACAGAAGTCATGTTTTTTGTTTAATAAAATCCCCTCATTAACGGGTTATTAGCTTGTACGCAATTGAAAAATTGCAGTTCAGCTTTGCCTTACACGATAATTTTCTTTAAATGTATTGCAAAATACTCCAGCCCAGAAAGTTCATGAATCTAAGAGTTATCACATTTAGAATATGCGTGTTGAAAGATTCAATACTTTGATCAAAACACGACTCAATGAAGAAGTTGATCGCTGTTCACAAAAAAGTCATTTAGTTCCTTTAGTTTGTTTTTCTATCGGTATCGCTGCAACATGCAATAGCGATGCCTTTATTTCAAATAAGAAGTTGGGCTTATTAATTCAAACCGTCATGCTAAACATAAATATAAGTCTTGTATCATACATAAGATGTGTTTTGTACACCTGATTAACTTGTACTCAAGAATGTATTGTCCTCACAGGTATGGCGGTCCAGGGATACTACAATCTTACATGAGGATGTGGTGTAATCGGCAGTTGGTTTGGAAGGCCAGTGATACTAAAAGAACCTTACCCCAAGACTGTGTTGTAATCGGCAGCCAGTACTGTGGACCAGCTTTATTAGAAAAAACCTACCTTAAAAATGTATTGTAATCGACAGTTATTATGGTGTAACAAGGATGCCCGAATAAAGTCTCTTCAATAATGTATATGGTGGAACAGGCTCGTATTTATTGTTGCTGTGTTGCATATTGTTTGAGTCTGTTTCGATCCCAAATATCAACAAAGTTTAATAAACGGACATTTGAAATTTAATATCATAAATAAAGCCTACTTTTCAAGTGACATACCACTTCAGTAAAAAATACAAACAAAACTTTGACTTTCTTGTTTGTACAATGCTTTAATACTTAAGTGGTCAATACATACGTCAAAAATATACCATCTTATAAATGTATCGAAATGTTTAAATGCAATCCTGCATTGAGTAGATGGCTTGGTGTGCTAACTTGCTCCATTTCCTCGATTTGGTAAAACTATTGGCCTACTTTTACACATCATAAACAACATCATCACGGTGATTTCCATTACCCGATTACCGGATTGGATAGCAAATATTACTGTTTAACCGTATTATAGAATTTCAGGCTGAACAATAGGTGCGTGTAATTGGCATATTAGTATAGTATATCATTTGCTACGTTAGAATATCGAAAGTATTAATTTTCTGGTTTCTTATTCATCAGAATTGAAATGGGTGGACTTAAATATTTTTTTGTGAAACAGCAACTTATGTTGACATATATTTCTGATATGTCTTGTATTCCCTTTTTTATATATAGGGCTTGTAATCGTCGGCAGTATATATGAATGTCAGTTCAAACTGTTTTTTCTTAGTTTAATATGCTTATGTAAACAAAGATACTCTATTTTCAAAACAACAACAGTACTTGAGAAGTCAAAGTGTGCATTTTTTCCGTCAAATAAGGACACTAGTGTTTTTAGATTGTTTAAACTAATGTTTATCACTCTATTTTCACAACAAAAACAAAACTCGAGAAAAGCAATTAAATTGAAAAGGGTGGTTTTCAAGCCGCTTATGCCAAGTGTCCATGTTTGTTCTGTCAAGTGTCAATACTGGTGTCGCAGGGTAATTTGTCATGTATTTGTCTTCTATCATGTGTATTTTAATGTGTATCATCAGCCTATCATCGCATTAATTTTATTTTGGTATCCCTGATTAACTTATGTCCGTTCCTGGCAAGAGTCTTTTCGACGATTGGGTTCAATATGGCTTACCCGTACTATAAAGTTCCTAGTCTTAAAGAAAGTCCTATACAAAAGACTAAACAGGGTTTACATCTAAAATTTCGACTGCTGGGCTGGTCCCTATCATTTTCATTGTATAATTATTAAAGGTCAATAGTAGAGACTCAATCATGGTTGTTTGATACTGATAACGGTGATTATCCAAGATTACATGTTGTATAGTACTTGTTTAGGGACGTAAGTCGACCTGAACGTTAGTCTAAGCTCTATTGTAGATTACAAACGCTTATATTTTATTTTGGACGTTTCTGGAGAAGCCTTATATCATCCTTTTACATCGAAAACATGCAGACTTCTTGGGTGTGTGGAACATGAAAAAACACTTTTACAAAGTCTGTCCGTTTTCAATTTTGTACATGAAATCAACATATAATCTATATTAAAATATCATATCGTATTAAATGTGTACATGAAGGCCAATGTCATCAAGCTTTCAGTGTTTTGAAATAATGTGCCTGCTATGGGTATACGTATAAATAGTTATATGTTTTTCCTATAGAAATAATTCTGTAATAAAACGTTAGAAAACTGAAAGTGTCTAAACTCTTTTTGCAACAGTTTTCGTGTAGTCTTTATCATCCAGTAGGGTCTCGTGTATGTTTACCATATATTTTCCACAGCGTGCGCATGGTTTGTTCAAATGGTTATTCTTACTACGCCTCGCTCAGCATATCCATGTTTCCCGTTGTCACCATCTGTGATTAAGGCTTAGGCTGACGGATCGCCAGTTCGGTGTATATTCTGAGGTTACTACACACGCTTGTACAGATTAAGCTGACAGAGGAGTCCCCAGCCAGATTCAAAACCATTTAAAAGCCTTCCTTTGGCGCAAACGTATATCCCTTCATACAAACTTCTTAGTCCTATGCATGGACAATACCAATATTGAAACTCCAGTCTCAAGCTTTTATATCGTTGACAGAATATAATTTTAACTATCATTTGCCAACTATTTAACATCAAGGACAAACGAAATATTTATTTAGGTCAATTATTTAAACGGACTGGTGTTTCAACAAATAGCACTGTTGGTTCTGTTTAATGACGTCATGGTGCGAAGTTTGTTAAGTTTCACGTTGACTTCGAACAGTAAATATTCTTTTACTCCGAAATTTGGTTGATGAAGTAGTGACAATTTAGTATTCATGTAAACAGTTTTCAAATAATTTCAGGATTTTGCTTGTTTTGCGAGTAATAAACAGCAGCAAATCCGTGGTTCTTAATATAGAGCACAATGATTTTTCCATAAAGATGTCTACCTATAGGACATCCTAGATCAGATTGGATGTGAGTTATCACGTACACAAATCTTCTATTTTGATGTCGAAAATAGTCAAAACGGAAACAAATTGTCACAAACAAATGTATTTAAAGATTTATTGATTTATTTCTGTGTTTCACAAAGTGTTAATATTTTAAACTTATGAGTATCAATTGTTAGGTCATATGTAAAGATATTGAAGGGTGATAAGAATAATTGGATATGACAAATTTGTTTCCATTGATTAAGGGCAATTATTTATCAGAATATGCTTAAAAGTGTCAATTATTAACACGTTTGAAGTGTTTTGTAAAGAATGTATTGCATTTTAATTGTGGTTCTATCATAGTTCACAGATAATGAAAACGGCTTAGGTTCATATCGTTTTGACAATACGTATCTGATTAGGTAAATATGCATCATAATTCGTGTTGATCCTTATATTTTCCATGAACCCAATTGTATTTGTATATTTTTACATAACCCCCCCCCCCCCCCCAGACTAGTTCTACATTGAAATAATTATTGTACAGTACATATCTACAAAATCATCGTATAATATTAAAATAAATAAGCATACTAGTCATCACTCGCCAATGGATCGCTTACTTACATATTTCCTGAACTCGTTGAATAAAATTGTGTATTATATGACAACTCGTGACAGATGCCAATATATCTTAACCGCCGTATTATGATTCAACAAAGATCAATCAGGAAAAACATATTTATACTGACTATGTATTAAGTTTGGATTAAAAAGAGTTGAGTAAGATACTGAATAATTATTTAAGTATGTCCGTTAAATTTAGACCATGTCAATAAGAAAACCAATGTACGCTTTCCGATCTGGATAACATTGCTAACGCAGTATAAAACAGTTCTTCTTTTTGAGTTATTCATTTTGTCGACATCAGTGTTATGTCGTACCTTAAATTTATGCTCTGCTATATTTTAATGAATTTGCCGTTAGTCCGTATTTCAGCCATTCTGGTAGTAAACTAGGTAACAAGGCAAGGTTGTCTAACGATAAAAATGATCAGTGTGATGTTAGTTAATAAATGGTGGATTTGAGTTTTTCTCTGCATCTAATATAACTTTGTAATTGCCGTCAAAGAGCAAGCAATTGGTTCGGTTATTTCCAGTTACGTTTGAAATGTTATATATTCGGAATATAAGATTGCTTGCCAATCCCATTTTGCGCTCACAAGGATCGTACGTATACATCATTCATTAAATACAAAACACCAAGGAAAACGTATTCTCCTTTCCCCAATTTTAAATGACATTAATTATTTCCTTTTCAACTGAGATTTTTATTAAAACAATTACTACCCAATGTTTGTTTTCAAGTATTATATATAAACTATTCTAATGGGAATTGTAAGGACACGTTTAAAATCCCCACATCTGCCACAAAGTGCAATTTACCAACTGTTTAATCTTTGAATGACATTATGGTGTTCCACGTTTATTAGCAAGAAATGATATTTTTTGGTGTGATAAAGACCAAACAAAATGAAATAACCCACAAACTTTCAGAATATTTTGATATGCAATACAATAGTTATTTTAAAATTTAACTTGAAATATAAGAAATCAAAACGCATACAATGAATGTACATTCCGTTAATATAGCAGTCTAATCATGTTGTTTAACTTTGCTAAAGGAGATTATCACAAATACAGAATGAATTTCTTGTTTGTTCTAATATGAATGTGCTTCATGATATTTTGATTAAAACAAAAATGAAGCGGAATGCATGATATATAAGTTTGAATTTTTTTTGGCTTAATTCAGTTTGTCTCCCCTGAGTATATGTAACTGGAAGATATGCTTACAAATAGCAACGAAAAACGACCGATGTTAAAAAAAAAGATATTAGAAAAAAAGAGTTTTTGGTTAGTTTGGGTGATGTTGCCATAAGGGCTGCCTTTCACTGACAGAACTATAAATTATTTGTATTTTGTACGGATACTAGAGGATTAACAAACCGAGTACATTAATATGATAAGTAAGGTATCGTAATGCAATTACATACATTATAAAACCTCGTTGTTAATGTTTTTTCTAGATAAACAGAAACAGGGCTGATTATTATACGTTTCTATTTTCACCAAAAAATAAAAATTTGAGGATAATTAGTTAGCACCAATTCTTATATTACTGATTTACATACACATTCGGCTTCAAGTTGTGACAGGAAAACTGTAAACACAGGTCCTTTGTGCGTAAATGGAAACAACTGCCGTTGGTTTTGTAGGTAGGTGCGTTACCAGTTGAGCTCTTTTTTAAACTTTTTAATGCTTTTAAAAATCTCCTTAGTAAAATGACACGTGTTAAGCATCAAATTAACAGAGACATTTACGACCTAACCCTAAGGAGTTCAGACTGCTGGAAAAAAGGTTCAGCAGTTTGGAAATACCTCTGCTTCATTGCACGTCCACGTAACGCAAGCTCCACCACTTATTGATGGCGCAAAGAAAATGGGCTGTCGACACTTCCGTGATGCAGATGTGCCATCAAATCTGCTAACAGCATTGCAAGTGCTTAAGATAAAGGTTAAACGCAAATCACAGGCATATTAGACAGCTCCAAGCTAAATATCTATATAAACTAAAAGCCGCATGACAGTTTGAAATGCATCCATAAAAGTGGTGTTTAAAACTTTCTTAAAAAGCGATGTTTATTTTGGGGAAACCATTATATGCATTGATTTCTCTTGACGTTTTCTCCATCTTTCATTGGGTTTTATTTTAAGGAAATAATCCAAAAACGTTCAGTGACGTTAAAAAATGCTTCTCTACACCGGTTAAATGAACCATGATTTTTGTCCTGCGAAATTTATTTAACTTACTCACGAACATTGAGGTGCGATAATCAAGTTCATTAGCTCAATGTTGTTTAGAAGAATAATTAATGCAATGATACAAAACAACTTTTCAGACATTTAGTAATAGTGAAAACAGTGAAAAATATAACTTAGTTTAACTTTGTTTCGAAATATCAGAACACCTGACAGGTTAGTTGAATATGTCCTAAGTTATCACGAACATCGCTGAACATAAATGTGTGTTGTTCTTTAAATTCCTTATATTTAAAAGTTTATCTTACAATGTAAAATGACAAAACATGACATAACAAAGCATGGAATAACTTGTGTCTAAAAATGAGTAGATGTCTGAAAATAAATCTAGTTGATACAAAGTATTATATAAAATCATTTAACTATGCCAACGTTCCTTAAATGGCTTTTGTATTTTGGTTTAAACGTTTTTTGAATGTTAAGCAATGATTCAACTTAGTAAGTTATGGTAATGTTTGCGTTTAATATTCATTGATGACAACTTATACATATTGCGGTGTGAATACTGAGATGATATCCAGTAAGAACACAACAAAAGCACAAAGCTTTTAATGAAATTTGCTTTTTTTAAATGGTTCACTTCAGGTTAGATGACATCGTAATTTGTGTTATATTAATGGCGTTATTTCCTGTGTTGATACAGAAATAACGAATGTTTTAAAAAATGTTCATGAAATCGAGAGAAAATATTACGTTTTACTTAAATGATCTAGATAAAAAATAAACTAGTTAATCAAAATAAATCATTATCTTAATAAATAGAATATTTTTGATTAAGCAGTTATTATTTCCAATTAAAAACTACTATCGGACGAAGGGATATCCTGGTGGATTGTGTTATACATGTAAAACGCATGACTCTGTTAATATACACAAACCTTCGCGTTATATATAAATCGGAAACAAGGTATAGCATGTGAAAAAGAAAATAATGATCCAATTAATTACCTGTGTGTTTATTAACTATTGAAAGAATTTGATGTAAACAGCACAATTCATAAATTTGATACGGGCATTTCAACTTAAATTAAATGATTTTGAGGTAATTACTAGATAGAATAAATGAAAGATCGTGAAAAGTCTTCTTTTTTAATCAGATCCATAAATTGTTGTCATGTCCACATCATACAATTTTAAAATGCAATATATAATGGAATCTAAAAACTCTTAATGCATTGTGAATCAATAAAAACAACAAAAAAGTAAATTTATAAAAAAAAATGCAAAGGTATGAATACGCCAAATGTAACTTGCCTAAAACGACAATATGATATTTTGATTTTACATTAGATGCACTACTCTTATTTAACAAATGACTGTGCGTAAGACATGAACACAATTGAAATACCCCCCTAACCCCCCCCCCCCCCTCTCTCTCTCTCTCTCTCTCTCTCTCTCTCTCTCTCTCTCTCATGTTGACTCAATTTTTCAAATGTGTACTTTATAACGACATTGCTTGGTGATAGCTTATTACCATATTAAATAAGTGAACGAAAAGATATAACGGATAAACGTTTTGCAGGTTGCAGTCTACTTGTTTAGTTCAACTGACATCAGACGAGAAAATACTTTTTTGTGATATCTTTATCTTTGTATATGTAATTTTATGTTTCTGTTAAAATGCAAATCTTTCAAATGACACCAAACTATGTTAGGATCACCGGACATTCTCTGAGGGTGGGAATACCTCAAATATGATAACTCACTTTCTATTCAAATCATTTCTTAAATGGTCAAGTTCATTACCCTTCATGTCTATCTGCGAACAGTAGCAACAACAGTAAACCAGTCTAAGGTGGCATATAAATGCCTGTCAAGATTCCAAAGAGAGAACAACTATTAACAAGAAAAACTGTGATACAAAGTATCACAGCGGGCCCACAAACATATCTGCCATGTAAATATTTTGAAGTTGGTGATGGCTGATGTCGAGTCAATGCTATGAAGGAATTAAAAGAGACCTATCTGGGTAAAACATTAGTCTATGCACAACTTCAGTTTATATTAAACACTTTTTCCAGGTTTCAGTACAACTATAAGTTTTACAGGGGACAAAGTTTTGTGACAGACAGACAGCACTAAATCAATATGTCTCTTGCTTACTCGGGAAAAGACATAAATGAGGCAATCCAAAGTTACAGTTCTTGCACAAGCACAGCTGTAACAATATTTTTTTTATTTTGGTACCCATTGTTATATTTAGTAACAATTCTAGGGACATTTAGTTACTTATATTGAAAATAAGTTTCAATAACATATTAGTTAAATCGCTGTGTAAATTGACAATAACTTTACAATGCATCAGAGTCAAGTTTTCATATATGTTACATTGGTCAGCTGAGGAATTGGTCAGTAACTTATCAATACGGCAGTATCGAGTTTCCCTAAAGCATACATTGGTCAGCTAAGAAATTGGTCATTAAATTCTGAATTAGGCAGTAATTGGTCATCTATATGCATTGGACCATGAAATGCAATGACCATACAATAACTCAACACCCCGAGGGGCTTTGTACGAAATGTGACAACACGCCTTTGAGGCTTAATGGACTATACAAGTTAATGAACAAATAATAAATAAAAATGAAAAGATTACACTTATTTCGCAATTAATTATTCATGCTGTATGTTTTAAAAACATCATATAAACATTTCAGTACCAACAGTTTGCCACGTTTTCCACAAAATAACTTCGAAAATACAACAGATTAAAGAGAAATCTATTTCATTTAAAATGATCAATAATGGATTGGCAAACAACATTCTTTTGATCGTTTTTTGATGTAGTGCAGATAGTTTTCCACAAGTTGTGAGGCTAACATTTAAAGCAACATTTACAATTAAAATAATTGGTTCAAACAATTGTAAATGAAACACCTAAAAAATATAGTTTAATCAGTGATATCTTCTCATCTTTTCACCAAACAAGCAAAAAAAAAAGTACTCAATTCATTTCAATGAACTACCGTTTTCAATAAAAAAACACAAACATCCGTCTTTACGTACACTAAGGAGTATATAAAATAAATTAAACAAAATAGGTCTTAAAAATCTTTAATTTCAAAACTTATTTTTTTTCCTTCTTTGTCTATATGGTCAGCAATTGGTCAGCAACTCTACTCTATTTCTATATCGTCAGCTTACTCGTCAGCACTTTAGTACGTGCCCAGAAACGTTCCGAAAACAAACGTACGAAAGACAACTCTGTAAAAAAAGAGACTTTGTCTACATTATTAATGTCAAAAGTAACACCGTTTATTTAATGACGAGACAATCATTATGGTAAGAACGACAACTCATGTATTGAAGGGAAAAATTGACTGTGTCTACATTTTCAGCTCAAAAGTACCTGATTCTTTTAGGAAAAATAGACGCATATTTTCAAGTTCTTAAGTCTCCATAAACCTTTTACTCACCACGTATTAAATATAGCGGACCGCAATCACTTCATATCCAATGGGAGAGGACTTTGGTCATGCCTTATTCGTACGGTCATTCACTTGCAATCACTTGACACGAGCAATGCGATTTACTGGGAAATTACCAAGCCATTTCATCTGTAGATGGCTTTTCGTTAGATGAGGCATAACAGGCTTTAACGGGAATCGAATAAGAATGGTTTAAATGTAGGCTGGAAATGGATACAATAATGCTTAAAAGCGGCATTTATTGAATGATAGCAGAAAGCGCATTTCTTCGAAGAAAAGAAAGCTGTTATTTATATTTTGTTTGAAGGATACTTTGAACTGCATTATATTTCTGATTTCAAATGGATACAACGTACCCATTACTTTTATTATATGCATAACCATATCCATTTCCACAAACGTTCTTAAAAATGATTCATTTCAAGCTCAAAATTTCAGTTTTCAATCCCTTATTAACATGTTGAGTGGTGCCTTTTGCACACTGATTTCAAATAATTCAACTGCCTATTTGTATTGATATTCAAGAAATGAAACTCGACTGACTTAATTCTTCGTTTCCGAGTTGGCAATTTCCAGATCTTAGAAATGTCGTGCCAACGCTAAGTTCAATTACGTTGGTTTAAAAAGGGCATTTAAATATGGTCGCGACGATCAATGCTTGCTAATAAACTATTTGTGTATCTTAAAGCCGGTTTGAAAGCAAAACAATCTAATTTAGAATGTTCATGATTATTATTGACAAGTCTTGAAAAGGGAAATATGTGTATGTATTGATACCTTATGTCTAACTGACTGATTGAGATAAAATAAACGCGACCATCTAAGCGGATAAATTCAAATTCATCAGACACTTATCGGATATACTTGTATGGGTATGGTAGAATAAAATCATGTTTCTTTCTCGATCGCGTAGGATACGTGTTTACACTCCGAACTCGACGTAATACGAGACGTCAGAAAACAGTTATACCATTATATAATTTATGGATCTGAATCATGCCAAACAAAACCGATCAGCAAATAATAAAATGTATGGCACTCGACCTATTGATCTAATTCTACAGCACCACAATTTATACCATATTCAAATATCGTAAGACTACAGTTTGTATGCATTTTAAAATACTGTTTCACGATCAAGCTCTATAAACAGCAGACTACAGTGTCTCCCTATCATTTCATCATTCGAAACTGACACAAATTCGAAAATTTTGCGGATATATTTTATACAGTATCATTCTTGTTTGACAGACTGATGTTAATATAAACGTTGTTTAGAAAATACTTTAAAGTAATGGTGTCTAAGAACTGTTCTACAACATTGGAATAATCAAATGAAACAAATGCAAGAAAGAAAAGAAAATAATTCTTTCAAACTGTTATATTGAGGGCTATTTTTAAAAACAAATAAAAATAAGTACGTATGTATTATGGCGCAGCCTGCATAGACCAGGGGTACTCATTGATAAAACATAATTGCATTCATATAATACTTTGTACAAACAATAATGCGAGTATTAGTCTTCATGATCATTGCAATTTATACATTATACATTGACTTATTACAAGCTAAGAGTATACTTTACTATCCCATATGTCAATAACACGGTTGAGTTCCTAATGGTACAGCCTAGCTGAGGCAAGCAAATGCTACCAATGCACTAAGTTGAGCAAGCTTTTATGGTTCCCACTTAATAAACAAAACATATCAGGTTCGTCATGCTGCCATTCGGAAAAAAATGTAACCATTTGTCATATATACATATGATCCGTAGGAGGCTTAACGCGTGCCGCTTTGAAGGAGGCTTATTAAAACCCTAGCAGTGGTGACCTTTTCAAAATCTCTTTCTGTGTTTTAAACTGCTTGGAAATTTTTTAAGATTTTGCAATGTATTTTTACTCATATCTTTAACAATATTTATCCAATGTGTTTTGAAGTATAATTTGTTTCAAACATATGGTGTGTATACGGCACATGTACTGTGGACAAATGTCAGCGGTAACGCACTTTTTTGAAATTTACTGTGAAGAAATGTAAATATAATCAAAACATGTAAATTAAGATTGCTTAAAACACTTAAAACATCCAATGTCAAAACATACTGTATTGTGTGTAGCGACACGGACATTTTTTTCCTAATTCCAATGTTGTGAAACGATTTAAATAAATGTATTTATTATATCTGCGGTATAGCATTATAAGAGTACTATTTGGTATAGATTTGGTTACTCGTGCGTAAATTAGTAGTTTTCCTCGTGCTTCTATAGTATTGAATTGGTCATTCGACGCTCAGACGGGATAGTATAAACTTCTTTCAAATTGTCAAATTTCGAGTTCTGCATTTGCGTAATTCACAATACTTCAATAGTTTTTATTTTGTGAAGATGTCATTTGATTCTGTGGCAAGTAATGACCAAGATCAGTTAGACGTTAGTCATCGGCAGCTTACAGCGAGTTCCTTGGGTCAGTCTTTCCAGTCGGAAGATCGTCGTAGTAGGAAGCCGGAAGAACCACGTGGCAAAGAGCCGGACTGGACACCACGTGGCAAGAACTCGGAGACTTTTCGTAGTAGAGAGACTGAAGGAAGCTACAGTAGTGATAAAGGTAGGCCTGGGCCCTCGGGGGATAGAGAAGGAAATTTGTTTGAAGCGTTTGGCTTGTTTAGAATCTATTTTGACAACAATAAATTATCAACTTTAAAACAAGATCTTACGAACAGTGCATCCAAACAGAAGGAAAAAGACTCTATTCCTTATTTCAAGAGTATCGCATGCAAAATTCAGTTCCAGTTCAATACTGATATTGCAAATCTGTTGCATGAAATTGTTGACTCTGACAGCCTTGATTTAAGCCATGTAAAGCAAAAGAATCTTTGAGAAAAAATAAACATCAAAATAAACTCATCCGATTGGCTGATAATTCTCCTGGGGGTTGGGCCACTGTAAAAGAATACAAGACCCCAGAACTAGGGTTTGATAGCGATGACGAAAGAAAAATCAAAAGGGCAGAAGCCAAGGCTGTCAGGAAACATAAAAATGGTGGTCAAACCAGTTCTAATTCTCTCCCTTGTTTTTCTGAACGCATGGAGCGGAGAGCAGAACCTGCGGCAACTTTCGCCTATTTGGGACGCCCTTTCGGTGTGGGACCCATATTCCCCTCGCGGCCCATGGTGACGGGCATGCCGGATCTTTTTCGGCCCTACGGTCCCTATCAGTATTCGTCCCAGCAGCAGTATCCAAAAGAATGCCCGATAAAGTCATCTATTTCGCATGTGGAAAGAGGGGCCACTTCCGGCGCGAGTGCGAATGGCTCTCCAGGTTCCAGCAGTCAGTCAACCGAGATGATAAGACCAGCGCAGCAATCCCTACCGCTAAATGATGAGTATTTTTTCAATCTTTGTAATGAAGAACAGTTTTGAGTTTGAATCTGATTCTCTCAATAAAACATCTTTTGTTAAAGGTAGTCTCAAAAATCATGTTCAATATTGGAAGACTATTGGAACTAATCCTGATATAATAGATATTATTGAAAACGGATATAAAGTTCCTTTGTTTTCAATACCAGATAAATCGTTTTCAAAAAATAATCAGTCCGCTCTGTCCAATATTGAATTTGTAAGAGAATCTATTGATGAAATGTTGAAAAACGGTTTTATAGTACAATAAGATTGTCCATCACATATAGTCAGTCCTTTAAGTGTGTCCGTCGGTAAATCGGGCAAGAAACGACTTATTTTAGATCTTAGGTTAGTAAATGAATATAAATGGAAGGAAAAGATGACATTTGAAGATTGGAAGGCAGGCGTTGAGTATTTTGAAAAAGATTCATATTTTTCAAATTTGACTTGTCTAAGGGTTATTATCATATTGATATTTTTCCAGAACATCAAAGATTCTTAGGTTTCAGTTTAGAAGGAAAATTTTACCGCTATTCAGTCGTTGCTTTTGGATTATCAAGCGCCCCTTTTGTTTCGACAAAACTGTTGCGTGAAATAGTCAAGTTTTGGAGATTTAATGGCATTAAAATTGTAATGTTTCTTGATGATGGATGGGGTACTAACAAGAGTCGTGATTTAGCTACTCGTGATGCATTTTTTGTCAAAAGAAGTCTTAATCAGGCTGGGTTTATCATAAATGAGGAAAAGTCCGTAGGGGCACCGGTACAAAACCTAGAATGGATTGGTTTGGTGTGGAATAGTACTGAAAGTTCTGCTGTAGATACGCTGGAAGTTTTTTCTGATGCAAGTAGTTTCGCATGTGGTGCTTTTGTATTTCATGACATGTGGTCTCAAGATGACGCAGAAAAAAGTTCAACTTTTCGAGTAATGAAAGCTGTATATTTAGCATTGAGAGCTTATTGGCATATTTTAGCAAACCATCAAGTGAAGTGGCTCTCCGATTCTCAGGTTTGTGTTCATGTTATTAAGGTTGGTAGCTCCATTTTAGAGTTACAGGAATTAGGTGTTTAAACTATGTTTTCAAAACAAGATTGACCTTGATATTCAGTGGGTTCCCAGGGATTTGAACCAGGTTGCTGATGATATTAGTAAGTACAGGAATACGGATGAATGGGAGGTTACTCCTCAGTTCTTCAGTTATATGAATAGGATATGGGGACCATTCACAGCTGACAGATTTGCTAATTATATTAATCGGATTTTGAAACTGAGGTAGTTGATTCGTTCACACAGAACTAGGCCAGTGAGAATAATTGACTGGTTCCACAAATTTATCTAGTCAATAGAGCTGTTTTTCATCTATTAGCTTGTTCTGCTCACGGAACGTTAGTTCTTCCTAAGTGGCCTAGTGCGGCATTTTGGCCAATGTTGTTTGAAGCGAATTGCCAAAAGAGAGATTTTGTCCTGGAGGTCTTGGAGTTCGATAAGGGACAATCAATCTTTGATAATAGGAGTGATTGCGTTTTCAATTCTAGGCGTTTCTCTTATAAAGTTCTAGCTATCCGTTTATAATTGTGTTATTCCAATGCATATTTTTGGCTTAATACGTAAGCAGTTTTTAAGCAGGAGTTCGTTTGTTTTATTTTCAAAATGACTCGGTCTGTTGTACCTGAGTGTTTATTTGTGTCTCGTGTGTTATACACGATTATGTATTATGAAGAGAAAATGTATTACTTCAGTACATAAAACTATGAATATCAGTAGTATAAAACATATAAGAAGATAATTGGGACAATACGGCATTTCATTGTATATGGGTTGTTGCCCCTCTTTAATAGTTTTAATAGAGTTCTTTTACACAATGTCGGTATCAGATACTAACAATCTACAATTGATCAAAAATTTGCGAATATGACTTTTATTCGGTCTGTTGTACCGGAATGTAATGGATTTTTTCCTTTACTCGGTCTGTTAAACCGGAGTGTCCATTTGTACTTGGTACAAATGAAGTCGTGTACTGTACACGAAAAGTATTAAAAAGACGTTTTTAATTATTATTTTTTCAATTTATTTTATTTATAATATGTGTAAAGGATGCTTTAATTTCAAGCACTAAATTTGCTAACAATATCTTATATTGCACATTTGACAGATGCATTCAAGGTTGGATTATGGAGGAATTTTCACAAAGAATCTCTGTCCGATAATCTCAAAACACATCATGATAATATACAAATGGTAGTGAAACTTTCGAAATCGGACAACACTTTCAAACATTCAATACAACTGTTATTTTAAATCGTTTTGCATATGGTGTAAAAAAATATGAATTTCAACCGCTTCCAGCTTCTGATTATCATGTAGCGCTTTTTCTATCATCCATGAAGGGCTCTTCACCGTCAGCATCAAAAGTAAATGCTATTATTTACAGTATCTCGTGGGCTCATAAGGTTTCGGGGTTTATTGATACTTGCTCTTCTAATTTAGTGCGTTTCACTAAAAATGGCCTGTTGCGAGTTTCTGGGAGACCGGTTCAATAAAAGTCTGAAATTTCTTAAGATGATTTGCTTAAACTTACTGCGCAATTTGGAGGTACAAAAAACTTGTTGGATTTAAGATTTATTAGTATGTTTCTACTAAGTTTGGTTTTTTGAGATTTGGTGAACTTTCGCATTTAAAAAATCTGATTTAAAGATTATGTCAGATTGTGCAGAAATCTTTATTTCTTTTAGTAAAACAGATCAGCGCAAAGCTGGAGAAAAAGGTTTTTATTTCCAGAACAGGCAAATGTTCATGTCCAGTTTATTTCCTTGAGAAATATCTCACTGAAGCTGAGATTAATGAACATTCAGGTGATTATAGTTTTCGTAATATCAGATATTCTCGTAAATTGAATAAACATATTCTATGTTCGGGTAAACCAATTTCCTACAATAGAGCTAGGGAAATTTTAGTTACCAATCTAAAAGTTGTTGGTATTGAAAGTAAACAATATGGTTTTCATTCTTTTCGTTCGAGAGGAGCTACAGCGGCTGTTGTAAATTGCGTGCCCGATAGAATGCTTAAAAAACACGGACGTTGGAAGTCCGACAGTGCCAAGGATAGATATGTTAGAGATTCAGTAGAAATCAAAATGAGTGTATCGAAGAATTTAGGCATTTAAATATTTTTACGATGTCTCTGAATAGTATCGTTTATCTTTACAATTAGGATGAAATATGATTTATCAGTGTGCTAGATGTCTTACACTAGTTTGCTTTTACTAATGTTGTTACATTAGCTACAGTTGGAGATGTTTTGTTACATATTACGCTTTAAAATATATAGCTAACGAGGAGTAATAACATTTAAATGGAACAGTGGAATATTAAATGAAGATATGGAATAAAAGGAATTTCTTGCAATCGTTTTGTCATTGCGCAAGAAAGGACTGAAAGCACAAATGGGATGTATGAAAAGCACAAATGGGATGTATGAGAAAGCATTAAAGGGATGTATGGGAAAGCACAAATCGGATGCATGGGAAAGCACAAGTGTGATGTATGGGAAAGCATGAAAGGGTTGTATGGGAAAGCACAACAGTGATGTATGGGAAAACACAAATGTGATGAATGAGAAAGCACAAATGGGATGTATTTGTAAGCTCAAATGGGATGAATGGGAAAGCACAAATGTGATGAATGGGAAAGCACAATTGGGATGTATGGGAAAACACAAATGTGATGAATGGGAAAGTACAAATGTGAGTTACGGGAAAACACAAAATGTGATGAATGGGAAAGCACAATGGGATGTATTAGAAAGCACAAATATGATGTATTAGAAAGCATAAATGGGATATATGGGAAAACACAAATGGGAATGCCAGATTGGATGTTTGGGAAAGCACAAATGGGATGTATGTGAAAGCACAAATGAGATGTATGGGAAAGAACAAATAAGAAAGCACAAATGCGATGTATGAGAAAGCACAAATGGAAAATCACAAATGGGATGTATGGGAGAGCACAAATGGGATGTATGGGAAAGCACAATGGGATGTATGGGAAAGCACAAATGGGATGTATTGGAAAGCACAAATGGGAAGGCACAAAAGGGATATATTGGAAAGCACAAATGAGAAAGCACAAATGAGACGTATGGGATAGCACAAATGGGTTGTATGGGAAAGTACAAATGGAATGTATGGGGAAGAACAATGGTAAAGCACAAATGGGATATATGGGAAAGAACAAATGGGAAAGCACAAATGAGATGTATGGGAAAGCACAAATGGGAAAGCACAAATGAGATATATGGGAAAGCACAAATGGGATGTATGGAAAAGCACCAATGGGAAAGCACAAATGGGATGTATGGGAAAGCACAGATGGGATGTATTGGAAAGCACAACTGGAAAAGCACAAATGGGATGTATGAGAAAGCACAAATGGGATGTATGGGAAAGCACCAATGGGATGTATCGAACTGATTTACTATGCAGCCAGGGTATGGAATGCCGCTTTTATCGCTATTGTGCACGGACACTGCGTATATTTATGGCAACACATATTGCTTCACTGAAGTCGTTGAAGCTGAATACACTCTGGAAAAGTTCCACATCAGAACCACAAAGTACATGCAATGTATGCAAATACCAGTCTCCGCGTGATTTCAATTGTTTAAAGACAGAGATGGAACTTGACATTCTTTTGCTGAATCATCAGTAACATATGTCTGTATAGGAACGTGCATCACCTTTCCACCACAAGAGGTACTTTATGCTTTACAAAATAAGCAATAGTCAAATTGACTTGAAATTATATGCATAATCAATACAGTCCCCTATTATTTATATCACGTTGTACAGATAAATCGAGATTTAGACCTCATGTAAATACTTACGGAATCTTTTTAAAATTTTGTCAGAGCAAAAGGGTGCAAACGATTGGCTAAACATATAATACAACGTTCCTGCTCTTATTTACATTAGTCGGTGGTAAAGTATAAAACGAAATGGGAGGAATTAAGTAAAAAGATCTCTCTTAAGCAATTTGCTCGCTTTTAATCTCTTAAATACGGATGGAAAACAACACACAGCAATTTCATGTAATAACTCGTACTTTAGTATATAGTTCATGTTAAACTTATAATTTTGTTTTTATCTTTTTAATTGGCTTATATGTTTTTACGTCGCTAATATTTTGATTAAATAATATCACAATTAGATGCATGTTGGGCAAACTCGTTATTTGAAAAGCGATTGTATGATTTATCTAGTTAGCAGATCATAATCTGAACGCATGCTACTAATACGAACTAATTTTTATATCTTTTGAAGAATCATAACGTAAATGTATCCTATTGCAAGTTCACACCAGCTTGAATCTGTAAGCTGTTAACATATTTAAAATTGCAATTCTTTGGCGTATTTAACGTCAAAGATCATAAGTTATTAGACAGTATAAACAAACTGATAACATAAAATTGTAAATCGTTCCACAAATATGCCACATATTTTTAATTTTTTTTCCTACATATCATAGTGAAAATGTTAAGTACTGATTTCATTTAATTGACTTTGAATCCCTATGAAATACAAAGATAAAAAGCACAGTAACGGGATAACGTATGTCGCTACAGTTTTAAATCACCTATCTTTACCGCATCAAACAAATGACTCTAGGGAATATACCGGCCATCGCATGATGATTCAAGACACACTGAATAAAATACCAGACGTCGAAACTATTTTAGTATTTAAATAAATTAAAAAAAATCTGCAAATAATGTTTTGTGTAAACCAGTAGTTTCAGACATTCTGTTAATACGCTTAAACCAGGGAGACCTTTTTCTTAGGTTGTTGGTAATATTATTTCACCGGATGCGCAGTCTCTCTTCGAGCGTCGGTATTTCGAAATTTCGGTTGTTTCACTTAACCAAAACATTGACGTAAGAACGTGATTAAATCTCTATTCACTTATCGGTGGCGGAAAACCGTTGCTTACTTTCCCATTTTTGCCTATCATTACTCACCAGACCTGAGTTTCTGTTGGAAATTGTAAACGAAACATCAGCTACAAACTAGTCAAACATTTTATTAAGATTTGCTCGTAATCCGTTAAACGTTTGCTGAACATCGACAACCGACAACCTAAAGGCAATTGTCACAATGTAAGTTTTTGCTCATATTTTTCAAGCATATCATCGGAGGTTAAAACAAGTTTTCAACTAAACGCAACTAAAAAATAGCATCCTGGCGAGAATAATACAATGGAAACTACAGACCTTACACACTCACCAACGATAGTGAAATTGTGATATACGATTTGGATGCATATGAAATATATTTGTTGCTATTAAGATTTAAAAAATAAAAATTTGGAAAACAGTAATACAAAGCACAAAAACTATTCTTGTGTTATCTCCAGATTATCATGGTTGCGAAACGTACGAAATACATCCCTGCGAACAAAATGGACTTTATGAATGCCCCGTAGAGCAACATCGTAGATTAATTTGCACCCTTGAGGAGAAAATATGATTTATTGGCGATTGCTTGTGTCGTATGTTGAAAGGAATAAATCATTCTAGTCGAGACTGCTGTTTCGTATTTCGAAGGCTTTGTGCTTCCAGACTTTCTTCCAGGATAATTTGTCTAGCACAAAAATATAGAGTGAAAATATCTACCAATCAATCCTATACATATGACTCTACTGAAATAAATACGGTTACTACACCTACTTTTACTGGATTCAACATATCAAACATAAAATGGAAAGAACACAACGTTATCCAATTTCTTTACTTCTATTTCATACGAACCCTACGAACAAATGTTATTGGCAACAGAACACCCGTCTTCCATTTTTAAATAGCATTTAATACATCAGCAGATAAAAAAAACCGTGATATTAACGGCAGTGAAAGATATACACGTCAAAAATTCGTCCGCAGCTAAGACATGAAACAAAAAGTAAATTTAACCTCTTATACTTAGAATATAAATGTCTGCAATTATTGCTCAAATCTCTTCTTAATCATGAAAATGCATATTCAGTGCTATCGCAAATATATACGCACTATTATCTTTAAATCGCATCATATTTCTCCTCAAGATTCAGAACGTTTCTTTTTTGTGTTCAAAACATTATCATTTAAGGTTTATTGAATTGTACACAGTAGTAAACTTGGTGGTGTTAGTAGTTTATACTCCGGGTCCCGGCGTGAGCACATTGAAGGGTCCCAGAGTGACAGTTCGACCACCGCACACCTATCCTGGGCAGAACCAGTACTAGATGCCTTCACCTCTGCAAGGATCTGACAACTTCTGTACATGCCATGGGCAGTGGTACAGTGCGAATGGTCGTAGAAAGGATTTCATAACCAATCACAACAGAAGTGACCTGGCCCGCCCGGGAAACGAACCCGGGTTGTCCGATTCAGAGTACAACGCTCTACCGATTGAGCTAACCGGGCGGACAGTAGTAAACTTGAACTTTCGTTATCAATAATATACTGTTTGTATTCTTGTAACGGATTTAACTACCCCGCTTGAGGTAAACTCAACGCACTGTTAGTTTTCACATTAGAAAATGCGTTATGGAAGATTTAATAAAATCAGGGCTCAACTAAGTGCCTGATGTTCTCATTGAATTACATCAGTTTATTTTGCGATTGCCTTAAGAAATGCTGAAAAAGCTGCCTTGTTCTATGCTTTATGTTGTCTAACTAAAGGATATAAAACATGTAAATTCATTTGTCAGTTTAATGTGTATTTGATTAAAATAAATACATTTCATTTTCCAGGATTGCTGGTTTCATTAATAAAAAGATTGATAATAAGAATACTATATTCTTACATAATTATAATCCATATATGTGTTATGTATCAAAATGCCAGCATGCAATGTTTCCTCGTGTAGATTTTGGAACCTTACCTTAAGGGAATAGTCTATTTCGTATGAATCTAAACTTTTGATACGTTAGATTATCGGGAGGCTTGCCGTTTTCTGATTTATCATAATTGAGTTACGTCGACCTAAATATGTTTGTAAAACTAAATCTAAATTTGACATAATGTTCTCATAGGAATTGCACTATAAGAACTTAGCGTGTGCGATTTCATAAGTGTGCGAAGGGATTAATTGAAGTGTATCGTCTTGGCTCTTACGTCATAGAAATACGTTTTTATGCGCAATTTAAACAACACAAAATTAAATTTAGTGTCTTATTAGTGATCTGTCATTTGCAGTTTGACAGACAAAAACCTCTCAGTCTGGTCTAGCCAATACACCAACAACAGACCACACACTCATCAAAATAAAACAAATCAAAATAGGTGTTGATGGGGGCTTTATTCATATTGTATGGTTATAAAATCTTACTTATTCCAACATACATTAAATTTGTCAACATTAAACAGTATGCGTCATCAGAGTCAACAAAGAGAGTAAATTATTAACTGATAAATTAATTTCAAATTTTAAAGAACATTTACAAACATCAAACGCAAACAGATGCGTCATACCGGAGTCATACTGCCTAATCCTTAAAGGAAGGATAACGTATTTCAAAGACAGCCAGTATAGCAAGGTTTAACCCTATG
This sequence comes from Mya arenaria, assembly GCF_026914265.1. NCBI lineage: Eukaryota > Metazoa > Mollusca > Bivalvia > Myida > Myidae > Mya > Mya arenaria. The sequence goes on along the minus strand of NC_069131.1, from coordinate 6,312,473 downwards.
AATGCATACAGTGATATAGTGAAGGTGTCATTGTACAAACCAGGAGGAACACACACAATTAAGATACAGTGGCAATGTGGAACGAAAGTTAGTGGGCAGTAATTAGAATTTGCCTTTCACTATCATTTATTGAATTGTTTTGAGAAGAATTATAGGTAAACAATGTGTCTTTGAATTGATGAAGAAATGCTAAAACGGTTTAAATTATGAAAGAAAAACTGAAATTGTTCATTGCGTTCAGCTGTTTATCGAACAGCAAGTGAATACTGGGCAGTTGCCTAATCCCGGATCAGTTTTGAAGTTTTCTTAAAATACTGTCGGAATTACTGAACATAAGTGCATGAAATTTTGACAGAAAAATGTTGGGTCCTGAACTAACCGAAATGGAAAGAGAATCAAAGAAAAAAGATAGATATAATATAATAATCAGTACGAAATGAGGATATAAACGACATCCGAAATCAGTGCCTAAATATTCGGATTTATTTAAAGAACAAAGTAAACATCACCAAGTCAATATACACATATTTAAATGCTATTTAATTGAAAAAAACATGCATTCAATGTTTAACCTGTATATTGACATTTCAAAAAGCGACATTTAGGAGGTATTTATTTTGTGATTATACTCACATAGCTGCTATTTGGTGTTAATTGTGTTGCTATGGAGGTCAGTTGCATCGACTGTGATCATTTTATATTAATCACGGTCGTCGAAACGCTTTGTTAACGGTTAACGGTCGTACATTGCGATAATAAACACTTAAGAAGTATTAAATTATGATGTAACTGCCCAGTAATGAAATGTTTAACCTTACATGGCGAAAAAACAAAACATTTTGATGTACCTAAGATATCATACGGAAAAAATGTGAACAAGTTCAATGAAAATTTGATTAAAGAGTTCAATTGATGAGGGGTGTTCTTTTTCCTATATTTGACCCAGTGACCTAGTTTTGACCTCAGGTGACACGTATGTATAATTGTTCAAAACAATATTTAGACACATTCTTTGACCAATTTGAATACGAATTGAATACAAACTTTTAAATTTATGACGGAGAATTTTCTTTGTAATATTTGCCCTAAAGAACTTGATTTTACCTGAGGTTACCCAAATTTGCTTTTGTAAATATTGCCATAGAAATAAGGATGAGTAATACTATTAACAATCAGATATTTAAGACTGTAACTGATTTAGAGAGTATGTCATAATAAATTAAAATAAAAGACGCAGACGTTGTATGTGCGCTGAACACAAAATTTGATCCTGCGATTACAAATAACGTCTGTTTTGACAGTTGTGCTTTTATAATTTATCGTTCAATTTACATTTAAAATTATCCCTTTTTGAAATAGTTTTTCCGGCCAATATTTCTAATATGTTTCGCAAATTGCCTTGTGAGCCCGTTCATCGTTTTTGATTCTGTTGTGTATGCTTACCAGATATTTCCGCTGCGTGTGAAAGGTTTGTTCAATTTTGTATTCTTACTACCCCTGGATCAGCATATACATGTAGTCCTTTGTCACCTTCTGCAATTCCGTCTTAGGATGGCGGCAGAAGCTGGATCATTGCATATTCTTTGGTTACTGGTACAGGTTAGGCTGAAGGTTTATTCCTAGGCCTGATTCAAATTAATTTGAAAGTCACCTTTGTTTTGACCCATACATACACATTCTTCAATATAATTATGCATGAAATAAACTATTATTAAAAACTGCACTCACAAGCCAGTTTTCATACTATAGTGATGAACATCGTTTTCAAACATCCAACAACCAATCAATATATAAATGTTTTTTTTTTCAAAAAAAGGTAATATTATACACTGCTTATTTTGAAAGAGAATATTGAATGCGCGAAACGTCAATAACATAAATTGATTACAAATAATAATAATAATATGATATTTTTATCATTTCTTTCGAATTTACACAAAATGAATAATCGTTATTGAAAATTTTGCAAGAAGTAATACATGATAATAAGTTACAAAATTCAAATGCTCTTTGGGGAAAAGATGTCACACTTTAAGAGAAATCATGAATCTCAGGACAAGAAAAAACAATATCGTGAACAGCTTTAAGCTCAAGATTTTATACTGATATCTGTTTAGATATGATATTGTCAAGAAACCTTAGAATTGCTGTTATAAAATTACGTATATGTGCTCATAATCTAAGAGTTCAAACAGGTAGATATGAAGGTATACAGAGAAATTTACGTATTTGCCAGATGTGTAGTTTAGATGATTTAGAAGATGAGTTTCATTTTGTGTTTAAGTGTTCTAGATTTAGTCAATTAAGACAGACGTATATAAAAAGATACTATAGGTAGCAATAACAACGTAAAAAATTAATTTAATGCGGTATATTAAAGTGATATATCATTTTAAAGGTTACGTCATTACAAACTCAAATATGCACATTTTTTCAAAATCCATCAATATTTGACAGAATTATGGCCCTTTTAATTTTACATTTTTATCAATTTTTCTGCCAAAATAGGTCAAATTCAAAACTTCGGAATTTAAATGAAATGAATAATGTCAAACAACACATTTTGTTTATTTTCTATAAATTTAATACACATTCCTAAATATCAGAACCTAAACAAAGTTTTAAGCAAATTATTTTACTTTAAAAAATGATGAAAAAACGTCCATTTTTAAGAATTTTTAAAATTCCTTTATATTTTGAAGAATGAGCTTGAAAAAGGTAAAAGACAAAGAACATTTACATTCTTCCATTCACTGCTTGACTGTTGCATTTTTACAATTAATAGTATTATAAATAGGAAGATTAAAGGCAAACAAAAAATTAGTTGCCATGGTAACCATTCAATAAAAATACAAAAAATGCTTTAAACATCGCTTTTTGTTAAAAAGGAGAATTATGTACATCTTGCCATGATTTGCCTGACAGTTGTAATAAAGGTGAACATCAACCCATCTAGCAATTCTGAATATTTCAATATAAGTATTAGATTGTCAGCAATTTTCAAGGTTAAATTATAAATATAATTGTATACAAAGTATGACCAAATGTTTAACAAATAACAGAAATATTTCATTGTCTGAAGCGGACATGCTAAAAAGTATCACATTGAAAATACAAAGGTTTTTAGACAACAATTACAGTTTCTTAAGAAAACTAGACTCTATAGTTACCATGGCAACTGTTTAAATGCATACACATGTATAACACACATATACTTTGACTGTTAACCCTTTAACAACTTACTTAATAATGCATTTTTGGAAAATATTTAGTATTGATAAAAATATTGTAATCGTGTATTTAAGCTGAAAAAGCAAAGATATTAAATGATTGGTGAATGCATAAATATTTACTGTGATCTACTATGATCTCAAATGGTAGAAATACTGTCTTTTATGCACATTTCCTTCAAGTAGAAGTAGGCATCCTTCATTAGAACCATTGTTTTCAACATTTATTCATCCTTTTTGGAATAATAAAACAAAAGTATTAATTGTGGTAAATCTTATGTGGGAGTAAGAGTGCATCTTTAAAAGAACCGACTCTTTTTTAAATTGACATGGAAACTATAAACACGAATAATACCAGATAATGTTTAGAAACAAACATAAGGACAATATTTCTGTTTCAAACCAAATTTAAAATACTTTATTGGAATCAAAATGTGCATAGATTTGGAATCATAATGTCCATGCATGTATTTGTAACCATTCATGACAAGTTTTACACATAAAAAGAAAACATTTTATATGGAAACATTTTCACTCTATAATCACTCAAAAAATGAAGAAACTGTTCATGCTGTACAGGGGTATTTGGAAGTGCAGATACTTCTTATTGCAAGAAAATTAATCCTCTTTGCACTACACTGTAATCTTGGATATTGCAGGAATTGAGAGAGAATCTGTGAGACACTTCATGGTATGACTGTTGCATGATAGAACCACTGTCAAATACTGAAAAATACTGTCAAATTACACCAAGCTGTTTTTTTCTCAGAAACCATCATGAGCCTGAAAATATAACAAAGGAATGTGTTGATTTCAATTAATACACATGTTCACAAAAGAAACTACATGCATTCAGTTTATATGGCAACATACATATATACAGATGTATACATACAGTGTAAAAAGGTTTTATCACATTTAATTAAGAGAATACATTATATTACCAGATATTGTCTTAATATTGTCTTAATAAAGTTGACATACATACAGAGAGAAATAAGGATTTTCTAATTTAAAACTTCATACTGTTCAACATTTTTGTCCACTTTTTGTACATAACAAATTACCTTTTCTCTATAATAATTTATTTTTCCTTTCAAAATTATTCCTCAAAAAAGTCAACATTATATTTTTAATAGAGCAAATAAATACAATTTGACAAAAAGTACATACAATTAGGTTACTGAATCTGCATCAGTCAGGTGAGAGAGAAACTGAAAGTAAACAGAAACATAGATAATTATGTATTATTCAGAGAGGGACAACTATGTGTGTGTATATATATATATATATATATATATATATATATATATATATATATATATATATATATATATATATATATATGTAATGAGGTTTAAGAATCAATTCAACTTCACAGCTCAAAAAAATGTCAAAAGCGTTTATTTTACAAATAATAAAATATGTCATCATACAAAATGTCAAAGTTTATAAAGAGTTCTCAATAACTTCAGGTATGATTTCAAAGAAAATTAAGCAAATGGCATGTTTATGAGATATTCTCTGGTAAATATGCATCATAGTTCTAAGTTACCTCAGTTCTGCAATCCTTCCCATCATTCTGACTGGCTGAATTTGAGTGGTATGAATGTATTCTATGGCTTTATTTCTCACTGAAAGGAAGAAAAGATTAAATAAAAAAGGGAAAAAAGACTAATAAATGACAAAACTGACCACCCATGAATTGGCAGACATACTAATGTGTAAAAATACTCAAAATATTTAGTCAAAAAGGAAGAACAGCCATTTATGGAATGTGAAGTTTAAAATAATTTCAAATGAATAATCAAAACATTGAGTTGAAAATTAATGACAGCAATTGAAATCCTATCATAACAGGAATTCCAATAAATCTGAAGACAAATAATGTTTGAAAAGTTGAATAATTTTTACAGAGAGTGATTTTATAATCCAAGTAACTATACAGAACATAAAAATGTTTCCTGAAATTTACACATTAAAACATTGATATGTTGAAATTTGAAACTTTCCAATTATTATTTAAGTATTAGTTACTTGGTGATAATGTATGATCTATAAACAATTAAAATTGGTAGGCATCCAATTAACTGTTTAGAAGATTAAAAAAAAATGCTTACTTTCTTAGTTTCATTTGTGAAATGCCTATATAAGCCAGCCTGCATTTTTCTTATTAACCAATAAAACACTAAATGGAAACTTGGAGTTGTAATTTGATTAATTGGGTTTTGGTTGTCGAGCTCTTTTAAGTTATTTAATATGAATTTGTCGGTCAATGCCCGTTGTAGAAACATGCGCATAAACAATAACAAACTACAGCTTGACAGATTCTTAATTAATAATATAGAATGGCTTAATAAAAAATAACTGCCAATTCTCCAAAAGTTTATTTACATTTTTTAAAACCGAAAGTGACCAGATCCTTAAAGAACCCGGTCTGTTTATTTCATTAAAACCAATCACAATATTGCAAATGTCTTATTTATTCAAATTATAAAACATATGACCAATGTTCATGCAAAAGAATTGGCAACCCCTTATAAATAGCATTCTAAATTTAATAAAACAATGATATGCATAAACCTACCTCAATGTTTACTCAAAATAAATTACTATTTACAGAGGTTGGCATTTAAAAAGTAAACAAAAATCACTTCCTGGTTAATTCGGAAACTCTCGGCTTTTAAGGTTGCATGCCTTATGAGTCATCAAATTGTTCTTGTTTTTGGCCACTCTCAGAAACGATGTGTTTATAAATAGCCCTTGCGGAAAAATGCGACAGTTTACTGAATCAAATGGATAGTATTACTGTGTAGATAAATGAATGAATTTTCAGAAATTCGATGATGCATTGTTGTTCTCTTTCGATTTGGACCTATAATTCAGCATGTTTTATCCCCTGTTTCAGTTTTTGTCAAAATAAAAGCAGAAAATATACATAATAATTCATTAAAGTTATACTCACCGATGCAGGAGACGTCAATGTATCCTTGTAAAGTCATTGACAATCAAAACAATTCTTAAAATATCCGAAATCGAAAGTATAAAATGACAGTCAAAACGTCCCAAGACCGGCAGAAAAACGACATATTACAAAAAATGCTTGTGAAACTTTTTGCTCGTTTTATTTTGTTTCACAAAATTAGATAAAACCCGTACTACAGTTGATAGATAATTTATTCATGATTATTTTGGTACCATTTTCGGCAGTAAGTATAAATGTTTGCAGGAGTAATATCCATTGGAGTGAGGAGTGGTATTAGCATTGTGCAGAATAGGGAAGTGTAAAAAACGACGTTACGTTGTTATTGCTACTATAGGGTTAGACCTAGTATGTTTAAGTTTGTACAACTATTATGTACTCAAAATAAAAAAAGAGCTATCCATGTTAGCCAAATACGTGTACGAGGCTTTTAAAATAATATATGATATGTAGGTACATGTGTAGCTACATGTATTGTGATTATGTATGTAAACTTGTTGATATCATTATTATTTGTAAGATTCATATCGATGAATAATACAACATTTATATCGTTTGATATATGCAATTTTGAGTTGTTAATATGTCAAATATTCTGTAATAACAATCAGAACAAAATATCATGCATCACATGTTTCCGTGACTATTATGTTCTTATATTGAACAATATTTAAGACAATATTATGTTCCAAAATAACTTTGTAACGAAATATGTCATATGTTATGTTAAACAACATTTAAAGTTTAGTTATATTAGTTCATCCATAGCTATCCGTTTATTATGTGTCTGCTTACTACATTGTATAATTGTACAATTCATGTATTTGTATACAATTTATGTACTTGTATGCAATATGTATGTTTATCACGAAAAACTGTATAAGTTTAAGTGAAAATAAAATCTGTTCTGTTCTGTTCTAAAAAATAAAGATTAATGAGCAAGTAAGTAAATCATCTATTCGGACATTCAATATTTTAAAACGATTTTAACTACAAATGTTGAAGTGTTCAGATTAACGTAGTGTTTCTACACATACAATAAGGTAACGTACTTGTAATGCGATGTTTTCCTAGACATGGAATAATTAAAGACAGACTCGACCGATAATCAGGAAAACTAAAATCGCGAGCGTTAAAAGTTTGAGATGGTCATAATATTAATCAACTGGACCTTTGAGGGTTTACTAATGGAATATTTGAATTGAGTTGAGAATGCATCTAAACTTTAATTATAATAACATTAGAGGTAATACCTTTTCGAACAAATAATTTAGAGGACTTAAATCATACACGTGTACCAGTAAGCAGCTTAAATATCACATCCCATTATAAGGTTTTAGAACACAGTGGTGGTAGCACAAATACAAAACAGTGATCTAGACATAGTAACAATTTTGCAATTATTGATCTACTAATGTAGCGAGAAAACCTCTACATCGGCCGTATGCTATTACTGGATTAACTCACTCAACGCCAGTAACTATTATAACACACATATTCAAGGGATCTCATATTATAACCATTCATACTTGCGCTCGTAAAAGTACATTTCGTCACCTTTGTGCAAGAACTCAATAGCTGTGTTTGTGTTTCTAAATGCAGTTATAAAGTTATTGCACTATTGTTATGATTTAAGTCCCCTTCATGTTACATCTCAAGAAAACAGAAATTAATATTATTTTTTGAACATTTTGTTATGCATTGGCTCTGATCGATAACTTCAAGGTGTTACATCATCGATCCATAAACCATTCACAACGTTTAATAGGGATTATTTTCCTATTGTGATAAAATTCAAATGTAACCATCAATAAAAGAAAAATCTCAAATAAATAAAAAAAATGTGTTGGAATTAAAAATCAAGATGATGATGCATATTAACATTAGATAGCCCTACAAGGACAACAACACAGCCTCCACCGACCCCACCTCCGCTTACCAACATTCTCTCTCTTATACGGATTTGATTATCATTCTATTTGTTTCGGTAATCGACCTACAACAGGCTAGAATATTCTAATAAACAGATGCAAAGTTGAATGCTGATGACTGTTGAACCCTTTTTAAAGCAGGTGTAATTAAATACGGTATTTCGTGGTGATGACTAATAGGTAAATTAAATATGAATAAACAAATATTATGAATACGTACTATTGCAATGTACCTTTTAAATAACAGAATAATTTGTTTGGATCACCGGAAATCCTCGATGAACATAGCCATGGCTTTGGATACCTGAAATGTGTCGACTTGTTTTATGTAGACTGGCCTTCAATGTTCCTATGTTTTACCACTTATTTCCTATCTGCGAACAGGAAACCAGTCAAATATATTATATCAACGCCTATTTAGATTCCAGAGAGAGAGAGAGAGAGAGAGAGAGAGAGAGAGAGAGAGAGAAAGAGAGAGAGTTCTTTTATTAAGGAACCGGGATTACAAGTAAACAATTCGAAAATAATGAATTGTTAGGACAAATATGGTACCTGATGTCGTTTTAAGAATATCATCGCTTCTGTTGCTGCAACACTCACAAAATGTATGTTCGCCCCAGAGGGCAATAATGTAGTTTGATTCGCCTTCTTGAGGATAATATACAATTTCATGACGATTTCTTATCATATTATGTCATTAAATAAACGAAAAAAATCGTATTTATCAGAACGAAATCGTATTTATAGATGACTGCTGTTTCGTTCTGTTTCGTTCTACGATTGTATTAAGCTCTCGATAGGTTTTTCTTACCGGAATATATCATTGTCTATAAATATGACGACATAGTCTGTAACAATCCTTTTTTACGTAATTCCTATCTGTTAATCATAAATGTGGTTACTACAAATATTTAAGGAGGAATATATATAAAGTTTCTTTCGTTCGTATCGTACAAACTTTTTGAATAAAACTTGCTTTTGGCTACACAATAATTATGTTTGTTTTATTGTGTTCCTTAATTCTAAAACATTTTTAACAGCAATTTGCAACAAGGAAACTAACAAATGGCACATATAAAAAGTTTAAATGCAAAGTTATTGATTGAAAGAAGTAAAACATGTAAGACTGAAAACAGACTCGCATTAAATGTACATATAGCAGAAAGTGTGCGTCATTGTAGTTGCCTTTTATCGGTGTAGGTTTTACAATTGTTTCGAATGTTTGACCTAGATTGGTAGCCTACTTGCCCTCAAATTGTCTTAAATAAATATCCTATTTGCACTATGTTTATCAAAGACTCGACGACTTTTTGCCCCCATTTTGTCCTGGATTCGTCGTCTATTTGTATTCATGTTGTCCTAGATCCATCTCCTTTAACAGCCAGTTGCTCCTATATTCGTGGCCTTTTTGCAATCAACTTGTCAACCCGACGACCCGATAAGGCGAGAATGAAACAACAAATTTAAACCCTTACACAAGGCGGATTGAAACTTTAGGCAATTCGTGTCGATAAATCGCCTAATTGTTCGAGCAAATTAGAACTGATTTTGATATTAACCAATATTTCCAGGTAAAGGACTGTTCTCAGCTTTCCATAAAAAATTATCTTTATAATATTTATGCAATTATTTATCTACAACTAAAACTGAAAAATATTACGTCAAAATTGGGTCCCAGCCTGTTCAAAACATGTTATATTCAAAGGCATTTACAATATATAATGTCAAATTTTAAAGCCTAAGAAAGGCTTTTTGATGCATATTACTTAGGAATGCAATATGTTATTTTAAGGGATGCAACTGAATGGCAAAATTGATATTCGAGTATTCGATAATTCTTTCGATCGAATATTCGAATATTCGATTATCGAAATAGATATATTAGAATTTGTAGTTAACTATTATTATTATTATTATTATTATTATTATTATTATTATTATTATTTTTATTATTATTATTATTATTATTCGCTAAAGAAATAGATGGGGCATTTTAACCATACTTTGTCGTAGTCAGTACACGTGGCGGACCCTGTTTTCCCCAAATGAGCCTCTGTAATTCCCCATTTTCAAAAAGAAAACAAAACATACATTTTGAAGAATCAAAAAAATAAATAATGATTTCAATTCCACTGCCTTGATATATGTAAACAATGTGAAATTAGATGGATTCCTGGTCAAATGGCGTTATGCGTCAATGGAGGGTCTTTCCATAGGACGAGCAGCCTCGTTCTGGGATTGACCTCTACTCAATATATCTATGGAAAATCCAAACCAACTCGGGATCTAGTAAAATAATAAAACAAAAACCTATGTAGATTTTGACCCTTCTAGTGTACATCAATAGAGGAAATATATCCCGAAGCGCAATAATAAACAGACGACATAAAGGGGTTACTTTTGTCGGCGGCGGCGGCGGCGTTGGCGGCGGCGGCGGCGGCGGCGGCGTCCGCGTCCCATGTTCGCTTGTCCGGGGTATATCTCCTAAACTATTAGTGGTATCAACTTGAAATTTCATATGTGGATAGATCTAATTGCGGGCAAGTGCAGTGCACAAGAATTGTTACTCTTGCTGCCATATATTTAGAGTTATTGCCCTTTGTTCATTTTCTTGCTTAGGTTTTATCCGTGGCATATCTCGTAAACGATAGGATGTATCAACCTGACACTTATTCTGTAGGTATATCTGATTGATGGAAAGTGCAGTGCACATAAACCGTAACTCTTGCATCTATATGTTTAGAGTTATTGCCCTTTGTTCATTTTCATGCTTAAAGTTTTGCCCGGGGCATATCTTGAAGAATATAAGAGGTATCAACTTGAAACTTCATAGCTAGATAGATCTCATTGAGGGCAAGTGCAGTGCACAAGAACCGTAACTCTTGCCGCCATATTTTTAGAGTTATTGCCCTTTGTTAGTTTTGTCCGGGGCATATCTTGAAAAATATGGGAGGTATCAACTTGAATCTTCATAGCTAGATAGATCTCATTGAGGGCAAGTGCAGTGCACAAGAACCGTTACTCTTGCTGCCATACGTTTAGAGTTATTGCCTATATTAATTTTCTTGCTTAGGTTTTGTCCCTGGCATATCTCGTAAACTATCAAATGCCACCTACACTTGAAAGTTAAATGGCAACATCATTGTCTATAAATGAATAAAATGCCAATCTAACACCTATAATGTCGACAGTAAATAATTCGTCAGGCGACACATCCGACTCGCGGAGTTCTGGTTTATTATTGATATCCATACTCATTGTTTACCATTATAAACAAAGGTGGCTATCCGGTAGTTGTCATTATGGATTTTACAATATCATTTAAATGTTTGACAATTGTTGATCGGATTGAAATTGCCAAAAATGTATCCCTGTTTGATTAAATTACGACCATGGACTACACCAGTACACATAGTAGTGCTTGTCGCGTACATGTAACAGGTATGATTATTTTGTAAAAACACTATCAGTAAATGAAAGTATCAATTTAATAAACCTATGACATGCAGTTGACCAGTTTAAAATCGCTATGGCTAAGTGAGATATTGTCACTGAAAAGATGGATCGGGTGTGTGTGAGCCACAAGTGAGAGGTTATGACATAGATCAAAGGATGGTAACACCTTTCAGTCATCAACACGGCTGGTTGAGATATTGAACTAAAACGATATACAGGAATTGTGTGGCTGGGGAACTCTTCTGCCATGCAACACCATTTTAGTGTGACAGATTGTTATTAAATTAAGAAGTTGGACGGGGAGGGTGCTGGAGTGGTATCCCCTTCTGCCAAAAGAAACTGTGGCAGAGTACGAGATTATGACTGAAAAGATAAATGGATGGTTGCGGTCCGACACCATGGCTTTATGAGTGATTGTGACTCTAAAGTTGAATGGTTTTGTTTAGATCCACAGATTGTGTGAAAGATTGTAAATAAATAGTGCGGGAGGGGTGACCCCTCGTGCCAAGCAGCACTTTGGCGGATGAGAGATTGTGACTGAATATGTTGATAAAGGAGCTAAGCATGCTGACACCATAGATGTGAAAGAGAATGTACAAAGATGATGGATGGGGAGGGTTTACCATCTTGCAAAGCAATACAGTGTGGTTGTGTGACAGCGTTTAACTAAAGTTGGACAGTGAGGGTGCGGGAGGGGTGTCCTCTCATGCAAAGCAACACTATGGCTTAGTGAAAACTTGTGACTGAAAAGAATTGATACGGTGGGTGCGGACCAACATCATGGCCATTTCAGATGTTCTGTAAATAACGATGAACAAGAAGGTGTCAATAGAGTAACTTAAAGTTGGACAGGGAGTATGCCAGAGGGGTTTCCCCTCCTGCCAAGCAAAACCATGGTGGAGTGCGAGATTGTGAATGAAAGATGAATGGGCGGTTGCAGGCCAATGGTGTTGCTGTGGGCCATATATTGTGTGAAATATTGTAACTAAATAGTATGTCCATGGTGTGGGAGAGCCGACCCATCCCACAAAACACCACCATGGCTGAGTGAGAGTTACGACTAAAACCATGGATAGGAAGGGCTTTACCCTTTCCATGAAACAACATGGCTTGGTGAGAGAATGTAACTAAAATCCGGGATTGCGTCGTTGACTGTAAAAACCCTCTGCCATTCACTCAAATCTGCGTGCGATAAGGCCCAAATTTCTCGATAAATCTTAAGCATAACTGGCTTAAATATCTTAGTTCAAATAACTAAATTTCATCCTGAAACTTGATTTTACAAAACGAGAAATAGTTAATATTGATAATATTAAATATAATTTCATTGTATAGTCTAGAAACTCATTAAATCTTAATGAAAGAAGTTACATAATTTACACCAAAATGCAACTTAGTGTTCTTAGCTTGAACCTGTAAGGCTTAGGAATATGTTTGGTCATCAAGAAGTTGTGTTACTGTAGGAGAATTAGATTGCTGTGTAAATTATTTGTTAACGGAATATGTCAGATAAGCACATATTACAGGGCTTTGTCTGCCCATTTTTGGAAAAAAACAAACAACATAAAAACATTTTGGGAAATGTTTACAGTTACAACAACAAGCTGTCTAGTCTCCTGCAAATGAGGAAATCATTTAATATCTGTTTCTTTTCCATATTGCAATAAATCATGACAGATAAAATAGCATACTAATCTCTGAATGTGATGAAAATCAATGATTTCTGAATTCAATTATCCCCAAAAGTTTATCACATAATTTATTATGAACCAGTACAGATAAAAAGACTTTTCTACTTCTGATTGGGATTTATTTTATAAAGATTGGGAAAAATATGCTATATTTTGCTTTGGGAATGGGTCCGTTAGTCGGACCCGTAGGTACTATAGATAATGCCCTGTATTTCAAACTTAATTCTCTGTATTTAAGAACGCATCCATACCACCTAGTTTTTGACATAACAACTGTGGACTGATGTTCAGCAATGCAGGTATTGTCATGGTATGTTAAACTGGAGGCAATAAGTTTGGAAATAAACCAGACATTTGTCAAGTGTTCCCTGAAATAAATTAGAGAAGCTTCTTAACATAGACGATTGCCAGAATGTTAATTGCTCTTTGATATTTACATTCGCCTGTTATGACTGTTACAAATATCAGCTATTATTTTATACCAACGTATGTTATCTGTTACATTTCTTACAAATACTCAATCGTGAAGATACTGCCATTTTTAAATCGTAATGAATATTTTTTTTAAATGTAAATATAAGTTTTGATTGCAATTATTCTTGCATTTATGCTGTATGAACGCAGTTCTTCAAACGAGCTAATTACCAAGAAGTTCTAGTGCTTTATGGAAATTGCTCGCATGCCCTACTGCGTTAATTCAGCATAAACGCATGCAAAAAAGCGATCAATCCTTAAATAAAACACTAAATGGACAGCGTAACAAAAAATGAGTAATTTGATGTTTCAATCTTGCAGAGATATTCAATAATTATCCTCAACATATACCGATATTGCACAATTGTCCTCTATATATGGCTCAAGACCGCAGCCATCTGAGTTGACCAATATCCGGATGTTTAAGGGGCTTCACACCGTATGATGACATAGCGAAAAAAATTAGAAAATTGTCGAAAACAGACATAACGTGGTATCGAATGGTACATAGTTTACAATTAATTTATCTTTCGCAGTTTTTTTTTCGTATTTTTCTATTAAAAAGATTATTATGTATGTATGCCTAGTAGAATTCATTCTTATGCGTGATTGGCTAGTCGATGTTATCACGTGATATTACCAAGTTAGGTTTTTAGCTTAATTATTCCAATCGTGTAAATTAAGCCTTCGTAGCACAGTGGATACAACACTGGACTGCAATTTTGGCGACACCGGTTCGAACCCGGTCCCCGAAACGATTTTCTTTTTACATTTTGGTATTATTTTTTTTACAATTATGATATCAAAGAGAAAACATTTTTTTAAATAATTATTCTGAAATTCGTTACAGAAAAACAACAACACGTTTTTGGTGCAAATCTAGTGTATAGTCCCTTTAATACAGAAAACAGAGTGCTTGTGTTCAAGTATCAATATTTTATTAAAGTTGAATGAAAGAGAAGAAACGAGAGTTGGTTTGCATAGAGCTTAACATAATTTGGCACTGTATTGCAAACAAATGATAGTTTTCAGTTTTAAAATTGGAAAAATCATTACCTGTGGAACTATGTTAATTGGTTGTTTATAGCCTTATTCCGTCTTGACCTCAGGGTCATATATTACTGCTTAATTTTGTGAGACATTGCATTGGTCAAACCTATGGTCTCTTGTGAATTAATTTTGTGTCTTGGATTCTTCTACAAAAGCCA